>NC_092876.1:414117926-414451855 GCF_028372415.1 Notamacropus eugenii
TCTCAAGCCTGCGAAGCCTTGAGAAGTGGGTGAGAAGAGAAAAAAAGGAGGTAGCAACTATAGATAGCTTTGTTTCTAGGAGTTTTCGCAATGAGAACAGGGAGAGATGTGGTACTGTAGCTTGAGAGGGATTGTGAGATTTAGTGACAATTTTTTTGTTTCTTTGTTTTTATAATTAGGATGAGACTTGCATGTATGTGTGTGCATTAGGGAAGGAAACAGTCAGTAGTGAGTTTGAAGATTAGAAAGAGGGAGAAAGAAATAATTGTGGGTCAGTGTGCTAGAGAGTACGGGATCAAGGGTACATGTAGAGAAGTTGGCCCTACTGAGAGAATCACCTCTTCATCAGAGATTGGAAAAAAGAAGGAAAGGATAAGGCATGATGTCAAGGAATTTTGAGATAGAGAGAAAGGGGGAAAAGGGAGCTCAGGAAAGTGTAAGATCCATTGTAAAGGGAAAGGGGAGAAGGGTGGTTTGGGAATGTTGGGGAGAATAAAATAGGTTTGGAACAGTCTCTGGGGAGAGGGATATAATATCAATTAAAGAGGAGTAAAAGGATAGTAAGTAACAGAAGTATAGCTCAAGTACAGATCCTCTGACTCCAAAACTAGCTTTATTTCCAGGGCACCAATGGTTCTGGGTCATCAGAAAGAGTAAATTATGTTTAATATACTCTTCCTGTCAAGGCAAAGAAATTTGTAATACATGTCAGATTTCCACTGAAATAACTAATTTTCACGTTCTTCTGCTTAGCCATTCAAGTTGTATTTATTTGAAAAAATTAATGTCATATATTTTATCAAAATAATTTCTGTTGAATAAAAATATCTGAAATGTACGAGCTTCTTTTAGCTAAAAGAACACTTAAACTTATTTTGATTGGGGAGATAATGGTCATGATAATATGACAAAAGACTTTCCAAATGACTAATCCGATAAATTGGAGGTTCTCACTTCTTAATGACTCCACAAGTATCTTCTGTACTTAATTGGTTAAAAAAAAAAAAGTTAGGGGCGGAGGCAAGATGGCGGAATAGAAAGATGCAGATATGCTAGCTCTGAACCCATAGCCCATAAAATATTGGTAAAAAAGATTCTGGAACAACAAATTCTGGAGCAGCAGAAGCCATAGAACAACGGAGTGTAAGAGATTTCTGTTCCAGACAGACCTGACGCGAAAGGTCCTTCGCACCTCAGACCTGGGAACCTAGCCCAGCCCTGCCGTGGCCGCGCGGCACCAAGAGGAGCAGATCCGAGCAGGCTTCAGGGATGGAATCTCCAGCGGCCATGCGGGTCCCTCCACCCACAGGTGACAAGGGTTGGTGAGAGTCTTTTTGGGTGGCTGACAGGGGAGTGTTGTGTCCCCATGGCTCGGGCCCCCTCGAGAGGCAGCAGCGGAGGCGGGAGCAGACCCGGGGCTCCCCAAGCAGGCAGGAGCCAGGATCCATTGTTGAAGGTCTCTGCATAAACCCCCTGAGGGAACTGAGCCCGTGAGGCGGCCCTGCCCCCACCTGAGCACCTGAACTTGATCTCACACTGAATAGCAGCCCTGCCCCAGCCCAAAGCCCTGAGGCTGGGAAGCTGCATTTGAATCTCAGACCCCAAGTGCTGGCTGGGAGGATCTGGAGGCCAAGGGGGTGTGAAGAGAATATTCAGAAGCCAAGTCACTGGCTGGGAAAATGCCCAGAAAAGGGAAAAGAAATAAGACTATAGAAGGTTACTTTCTTGGTGAACAGGCATTTCCTCCCTTCCTTTCTGATGAGGAAGAACAATGCTTACCATCAGGGAAAGACACAGAAGTCAAGGCTTCTGTATCCCAGCCCACTCAATGGGCTCAGGCCATGGAAGAGCTCAAAAAGGATTTTGAAAATCAAGTTAGAGAGGTGGAGGAAAAACTGGGAAGACAAATGAGAGACATGCAGGTAAAGCATGAACAGCAGGTCAGCACCCTGCTAAAGGAGACCCAAAAAAATGCTGAAGAAAATAACACCTTGAAAAATAGGCTAACTCAATTGCCAAAGGGGTGCAAAAAGCCAATGAGGAGAAGAATGCTTTCAAAAGCAGAATTAGCCAAATGGAAAAGGAGATTCAAAAGCTCACTGAAGAAAATAGTTCTTTCAAAATTAGAATGGAACAGATGGAGGCTAATGACTTTATGAGAAACCAAGAAATCACAAAACAAAACCAAAAGAATGAAAACATGGAAGAGAATGTGAAATATCTCACTGGAAAAACAACTGACCTGGAAAATAGATCCAGGAGGGACAATTTAAAAATTATGGGACTACCTGAAAGCCTTGATCAAAAAAGAGCCTAGACATCATCTTTCATGAAATTATCAAGGAAAACTGCCCTCACATTCTAGAACCAGAGGGCAAACTAAGTATTCAGGGAATCCACAGAACACCACCTGAAAGAGATCCAAAAAGAGAAACTCCTAGGAACATTGTGGCCAAATTCCAGAGTTCCCAGGTCAAGGAGAAAATACTGCAAGCAGCTAGAAAGAAACAATTCAAGTACTGTGGAATACAATCAGGATAACACAAGATCTAGCAGCTTCTACATTAAGGGATCAAAGGGCGTGGAATAGGATATTCCAGAAGTCAAAGGAACTAGGACTAAAACCAAAAATCACCTACCCAGCAAAACTGAGTATAATACTTCAGGGGAAAAATTGGTCTTTCAGTGAAATAGAGGACTTTCAAGCATTCTTGATGAAAAGACCAGAGCTGAGAAGAAAATTTGACTTTCAAACACAGGAATGAAGAGAAGCATGAAAAGGTAAACAGGAAAGAGAAGTCTTAAGGGACTTGCTGAAATTGAACTGTTTACATTCCTACATGGAAAGAAAATATTTGTAACTCTTGAAACTATTCAGTATCTGGGTACTAGGTGGGATTACACACACATATAGAGACAGAGTGCAGAGAGTGAATTGAAGAGGATGGGATCATATCTTAAAAAAATGAAATCAAGCAGTGAGAGAGAAATATATTGGGAGGAGAAAGGGAGAAATGGAATGGGGCAAACTATCTCTCATAAAAGAGGCAAGCAAAAGACTTATTAGTGGAGGGAAAAAGAGGGGAGGTGAGAGAAAAACATGAAGTTTACTCTCATCACATTCCACTAAAGGAAGGAATAAAATGCACACTCATTTTGGTATGAAAACCTATCTTACAATACAGGAAAGTGGGGGTTAGGGGGATAAGCAGGGTGGGGGGGAGGATGGAAGGGAGAGCATGGGGAGGAGGGAGCAATTTGAGGTCGACACTCATGGGGAGGGACGGGATCAAAAGAGAGAATAGAAGTAATGGGGGACAGGATAGGAGGAGGGAAATATAGTTAGTCTTATACAACATGACTATTATGGAATATGGAAGTCATTTGCAAAACTACACAGATTTGGCCTGTATTGAATTGCTTGCCTTCCAAAGGGAAGGGGTGGGGAGGGAGGGAGGAAGAGCAGTTGGAACTCAAAGTTTTAGGAACAACTGTCGAGTACTGCTCATGCCACTAGGAAATAAGAAATACAGGTAAAGGGGTATAGAAAGTTATTTGGCCTTATAGGACAAAAGAGAAGATGGAGACAAGGGCAGAGAGGGATGATAGAAGAGAGAGCAGATTGGTGATAAGGGTAATTAGAATGCTCGGTGTTTTGGGGTGGGAGGAGGGAACAAAAGGGGAAAAAATTTGGAACCCAAAATTTTGTGAAAATGAATGTTAAAAGTTAAATAAATAAATGAAAAAAATAAAAAAAATTTTTAAAAAGTTATCATTTAGTTTTCAAACATGGTTTGTTTTTTAATCAGCTTTTAAATATGTAACACTTTCCCAATTTGAATACTTTCCCAATTTGATGCTTGTATCTAAGGTTTGAAACCCTAAAGAATGGATATCTCAGGTGGGGCTGTACTCTTGCTAGTCTAGCTCATGAACCTCTATACTTCTCATTAACTATCAGCCAGTAGTCACAACTAACTCCCAGCAAAGCCATTCACAAAACACCCCCTCAGACCTTGGCCCCCAAAAAAGAAACAAGCAAAAAAAACAACACCAAAGTTGTGGTGCACTCTCCCACAATTAAAGTATCTATGGGAAGATAAATCTTAAAGTACAGTTGATAGAGAGGCACATGTGTAAAATAATTGCCCAGGCAACTCGCAGCTTTGGAATTGCAGGGCCAAAACGAAAGAAGTTGTTTTCTTCATGCAGTTCTCTCTGGGCCGCAGTGTTCAGTTGTCAAATCTGGCTCTCTGAGTAAGCCACTTACTCTTTTCTCTGCTGCCAGGGCTCATGCTCTTTGAAGCTACTTCCTCCCTTTGTCTGTCTTTCTGGAATGTGACTATTCTTTCTGCTAGATGCAAGTAATCCACTGTAGCAGAGGGGAAAAAGGAAGAAACTCCTTCTATCCAGTCACAAACAATTCAGCCTCTCTAAGTCCTTCCTCTACTTTACTAGATCAAGCTGACAAACCTCAACTCCAGGCTTACATTTTATAAAAATTGAAGGATATGCCAGTTCTCTCAATCAGTCACTAGGTGTGACATCTCTTTCCTTCATCCATTCTATAAGATCTTATAATCATTTCAAACTGATTAAGGAATTTCTTCACATATTGTTGTGGTGGTATAGGAAAACTCTTTAATACCTTCTTTACAAATTTATGTGTCTTCTAAAAATAAAATTTACATCTAGTGCTGAATTCCCAATAAAGTTAAGATAATATCAGATCTATCAAAATAACATAATCAAGTGAATATTCCTAACTAAAATAAATTATGTTCCATTATCCAATTTAAATATAATCTACCCTATGTAAGACCAATTTCTTTTTGTGTATATGTATGTGTGTGATTTTTGTCATTTAAATTCAAATCGTTGGAAACCTAATACACCATCCCCAAATTCATTTATTCCCATTAAATAACTGGTACATTAATTTTAAAGGCAGAAACTTTATTTTTTTTTTTATTTTCAGTGTTCTACAATCACTACCATATAACTTAGATTTTTTTTTCCCTTCCTTCCCCTACTTCCCCCCTCCCTCCTCCCTTCTCCCTGCCTCCCCGAGACAGCATACAATTTTATATAGGTTCTACACGTACATTCCTATTAAATACATTTTCACCATAGTCATTTTGCATAGAAGAATTAAAATGAATGGGAGAAATCATATAACAAACCAAACCATAATATAAAAGAAGATGATCTGCTACATTCTGTGATTGAATTCCATAGTTCTTTCTCTGGATGTGGAAGGCATTTTGCCTTAAAAGACTGTTGGGAATTTTTTAGGCCCTTGCATTGCATTGAAGTTCTAAGTCTACCAGAAAAAATCCTCACACACTGTGGTTGTTCCTATATACAAAGTTCTCCTGGTTCTGCTCCTTTTCCTCAGCATCAGATCATATAAGTCTTTCCAGGCCTCTCTGAAGTCTTCCTGTTCATCATTTCTTATAGCACAATAACATTCCATTACATTCATATACCATAATTTATTCAGCCATTCCCCAATTGATAGGCATCGCCTTGATATCCAGTTTTTGGCCACCACAAAGAGAACTGCTATAAATATTTTTGTACATGTGGGACCCTTTCTCATTTTTACTATCTCTTGGGGATACAGTCCTAGAAGTGGTATTGCTGGGTCAAAGGGTATGCACATTTTTGTAGCCCTTTGGGCATTGTTCCAAATTGTTCTCCAGAATGGTTGGATCAGCTCACAGCTTCTCCCGCATCTTCCCCAACATTTATCATCTTCCTGTTCTGTCATGTTAGCCAGTCTGATAGGTGTGATGTGGTACCTCAGAGTTGTTTCAATTTGCATCTCTCTAATCAATAGTGATTTAGAGCATTTTTTCATATGACTATAGACATCTTTGATTTCTTCTTCTGAAAACTGCCTGTTCATATCCTTTGACCATTTATCAATAACGTTTCTTTACATTCATTTCCTTATTTAAGCACTTTAAATGACTCACACAGCTCAGAACTATCGGAGATAGGATTCAAACCGACCTTGCCTGATTCCAGGTTCAGTGCTCCTTTAATTATACCACAGTGCCTCCAGTTCATCAATGTGGAGATGCCCATTAACTATATTATTGCTGGAAATATTTAACATTGTAATAGTTTCTTTTGGCTTCCCCCACTTCACAAACTAACAGTGGGTATTATAAACTTTTGTTTAACACATTTGTAAGGACAAGTGAACTCAAAATCCTTTTAGGCTTTGGCTAGTCGGATATATTCAATTGATGACGTCTTTCTGATTTGTTTGTTATAACCTCAATTAACTTTGTTAAGAAGAACTAGATTTAAGTTGTATTTTTAGAAGACATATTATAAATTTGTGCAGAAGGCCCTAAGTAGTTTTCCTATACCACCATAACAATGTGTAAAGAAATTCCTTTGAGAGAATTATAGGGTCTTATAGCTGCATTTATATATGAAAAAAACAGAAATATGACTAGACTGGGTATAGAGGAAGGGAATTTGTTCCCTGAGCTTATCAAGTATTTATTAATCACTTAACTATGCCTGGTACTGGGCTAAGACTGGTAATGCAAGGACAAATGCAGAAGAGTTCCTGCCCTCAAGGAGCCTACATTCTGCTGGAGGAAACAACGTGTATACATGTAGTGTGTATGACATATGCAGACCAAATACAAGTAACCACAGGGTAGGGCATTTGTTCTTGGGAGAGACAGAAAAGAAACCCCACAACAAATTGTGCTTAAGCTAAGTATAAAAGGAAAACAGATTCCAGGGAACAGATGGAGGTAGAAAGAGAGTTTTAAATATGGGTGAAAATCAATGCAAAGACATGGAAATGGAAAGGAAGCATCATGTATGAGCAGACCTGATTGGCTGGACCAGAGAAATCATTGAAGAGAAAAAAAAAAGCAAGACAGGAAAGAGAGGAAGGGAACAGATTGTAAAGAGCTTTAAATGCCAAACAGAGGAGTTTATATCTGATCCTGGAAGTAATAGAGAGGCACTGGAATTTATTGGGTTGGGGAATGTTATGTTTAAACCTGTGTTTTAGGAAAATCACTTTGACAGTCATGTGGATGATGGATTGAGATTGTGAGAGATGATGCAGGAAGACCAGTGCAAGATTCCAAGCAATAAGTGATGAGGTCCTGAGTTAGGAGAGTGCAAGTGGAGAAAAGGGAACAAATGATAAGAGAGATGATGTGAAAGTAGAACTAGTAAGACTTGGCAATGGATTGGCTATGTGGGACGAGTGAATTGGAAACATGAGGAAGATACTCAGGTTGTGCAACTGGGTGACTAGCAGAATGGTAGTCCCTCCATCTATTTAGTATTTAGTATTTATTTTGCATCCTGGGCTATCTCCAGTCATTCTGAAGAATATCAGGCCACTGGATCCAGATGGCTCAGGAGAAGAAAGTGAGGTTGGTGACCTTGCACAGCCCTCCCTCACTCAAATCAAAGTCAACTGCAAGTCATGTCATCATCTTGATGTCATGGTCCTCTTCAAGGACAAAGGACAAAACAACAAGTTCCTCCAACATAATAGGGAAGTGAAAAAAATTTGTGAATATTGGGGGGAAAGATAATGAGTTCTGTTACATGTTGCTTTTTAAATGCACATGGAATGTACAATTTAATATGTACAGTTGATAGTTGGTGTCTTGGTCTCAGGAGACAGACTATGGTTGAACTTGGTTAGATCTGGGAGTCATCTACATAGACATGATAATTGAACCATGGGAGATGATGACCTTATCTAAGAAAATTAAATGTAGAGGGATAGTGTAGAGAGAAAAGAGGACAGAGCCTTGGAATACAGCCATAGTTGGTAGGTGAGTCATTGATAATGATTCAGAAAACTGAAAAGGAGCCATCATACCGATAAGAATAAAGAGATGTGAGCACATCTCACAAAAACACAAAAAGGAGAGTATACAGGAATAATAGGTGGTCAAATGCTACAGAGACATCAAAAAACAAAAGAATAGAATAAAGGCTGTTAGATTTGGCAGTTAGATCATTGGTAACTTTGAGCAGTTTCAACTAAGTAGTAAAGTTTGAAGAGATTGTAGAGAAGTTAAAAAGAAAATGTGAGGAAAGGAATGGAGGTACTAAATGCAAGTGGCTTTCTCCAGGAGTTAGTCTGAGAAGGGATGATAGAAGCATGATAGCTAGTGAAAATGGTAATCTAGTGATTTTTTTTACACAGAAGAGAGACTTGTCTATAGGCAGTAGGGCTGGAGCTCTTAGGTAGGGATGGTTCTATGCCTTTCTCTTCCTCATGCTCTTCTACATGAGAGAGTGGAAGGGATTTTTAGAACTGAGAACTAGAGAGGCCTAGAACCTCATGGTTGTTGGTCAAGTTGATTCTACTATACTAATATACTAATTCTGCTATTACCTAGTCTCTGGGATTGAAATTGAGAGTCATAGGGAATTCTCATTATACATTAGGGTGATGTCACCCAAGGATAACCATGGGACTTGGAAGTCCAGGCCAAAGGAAAGATAAAGACTTTGGCCTTTAATTAGATGGGAGAAACCCCACCTTAGCTTTTTGTCCAGAAAATCTTGGCACCCCAGGCAAAGAATATCGTACTAGAAAAAAAGAAAGGCCATTTCATAAAAGAAAGATGAAAATGTTTGTTTTTCCTCCTATGGAGTGTGATTGTGGTCCTGTGACTGAGGTAGGGGTGGCCGCTTTTCTTAAAAGAGCTATTTTTTAAGGCTTTCAACTAAAGGAACATGGCACAGCCCACTCATGTCATGAGGAAGAAATGACAGGATAGCTAAGAATTTTAGCTGAAGTCAGATGCTGGGAGCTATTGCTATTGAGATTTTAACAAAAGGGTAAACTGAGACAAATCTTACACAAAATAACATTTATTAGCACACTACCTGTAAATAAATGGATCCATGGCTTGTCTCCTTTAATGCCAAAGACCCTAACTAAAAGGACATTTCCCCTTATATAGGGTTTGGGGGAGTACAGAACGAAAAACAGAGCAGGCAGGGTAGAAGGGCAACATAATTGGTTACAGAGCTGAGGTGCAGGGAACAACATGATTAGTTGGAAGTTTGGTAATGGGGGCTAGAAATGATTCTTCTTCTCTCATGAAACTAAGAAGTGCTCTTTTTTTTAGCCCAAGTGCAAGATAATGGTCCAGATTTTTGTATAACAAACCAGACATCCTTGAAAGATAGCTTGGGCATGAAGATATGAGCCCTAAACGTTCTTGTAGGTCAGTTAAATTCCTTGAGACAAGAAAGCTGAATTTTTAAGCTTAACCCATAACAGGCCAGCTGAACTCTGAACCATGAGAAACAAACAGAAAGAACCATGACTTAAGCAGTTACAGGGCAAAATTCATTACTTGCAATAGAATCAGTAAGAAAATGATACAGGATCAATTTTAATCTCAAAGCAGAAAGAAGCTCCTTAGCCCATTTGTCTAGCACGACTTTGATTTATAGTAGCTACTGGAGACTACACATCTAATGACTTAAAGAGGCTTTGCATTCAGCATCCATCTGAGCAAGGTAGAGCAAAGCAGGATTCAGAAAAGTCTTTGCATCTGGTGAGGACCGGCAAGTAGGAGGGCCCAGCAGAAGCAAAGACATCAATGGACCTTTAGCATCAGAGGAAGGAGTTGCCCCTCCACTCCATTTTTATGTCTCTGTGTATGTGCCACCACCCCATACGTGCTTCCTGACCACATTCTAGACCCTCTACCAATATATCCTGGCTACACACATAGGCCTCACCACATGTTCCCTACATGTGTGCCTCTTCACATGTGCTAGTAACATGTCTTCTCTTCTCCCTCTAATGGTATGTGTATTTGTAGAAGCATTTACCCCAAGCTTATGGAGAAAGTTTTATTTCTGCTTTTTTTTAATAATGCCATTTTATTAATTGCCTTTATTTTAATCTAATTGTGTTCTTGGGCTGACTATTAAAGGTAAACATATTAGTAGGGGCTTGTTAGCTATCGTTTTAGTATATGGAAAGTCACAAAGTAGCCTTGAACCTGGGGTAGCTTTATCAGGGAGATCTGCACTGCAAGTGCACGTTTGTGGGATGAGTTTCTCCTAGGCACCATACATGATATAAATTATCCATTTCCCAAATGTGCTTGCCCAGCTGCCTTTCTTGATTTTGTTATTGTCATTGTTTTTCCAGATTGCTTCTTCTTTGTTCACTTGGTGTATAGGATTCACATTCATTGTAGTAAGCCTAACTGAAACAAAGAGGGAGACCACTTTTCTAAACATACATTCTTGGTGAAGCAAAAGTCATTAAGTTACAATACAAGATAATATAATCATCTACAGGTGAAAGTCTACTTTTACTAATAGTTAAATAAATATATTGCTTAGTTTTGGGCAAAACCAAATAGGAATTGCTTTGGAGTTATGTATTTTTTTGTATCTTCTGTCATCATCTTTCCTTTTTATTAATTAGATAATTAAATGTTGAATGTACACTAAAGCCAACCTGTAATTCTTTCTTTGAGGTCTTGCTGTACCCCTTATAGGGGCAGCTAAGTGGTGCAATGGATAGAGCACCAGTGCAGGAGTCAGGAGGACCTGAGTTCAAATCTCACCTCAGACACTTGACACTCACTAGCTGTGTAACCTTGGGCAAGTCATTTAACCCCAACTGTCTCATCCTGGGTCATCTCCAGTCATCCTGATGAATATCTGGTCACTGGATTCAGATGGCTGTGGAGGAGAAGTGAGGCTGGTGACCTGCATAGCCCTCCCTCACTCAGTACAAAGTCAAGTGCAAGTCATGTCATCATTTCTCTGATGGCATGGTCTTCTTTGGCAACGAAGGACAAACACACCCCTTATGATAAGGTTCATCTGATACTATTAGAAATTAAACACCCTTGTATAGTTTAAATATATATATAATTTATATTTTTATATATTGTATAATATAGCTTAAATGAATCATATCAGATTTTATTTAATTGCAGATTGATTATAGTAAGGTTCCAGTTTATGGACTGAAAAGAATCATTGTGACCTGAAACCTTGGAAATCACACCTTGGAAATTTGCAGAAGCTACAGTCAGGCTTGATTTATTGTTTTGTCAATTGTCTATATTTAAGAGAGTGTTTACAATGTAGATTAAAAGTATATTGCATGTAAATTGTTTTCGGAGAGCCAGTTATTAAACATTTTAAAGTTGGATTTAGAAATGGTAGAGAACTTAGAGGTCTTCTTATCCAGCCCCATCATTTTGCAGATGAGGAAGCTGAGGCCCAGAGAGGTTAGTGTCTTTCCCCAAGTCAAAGAGGTAGTAAGTTGAAGCTCTAGGATTTCAGTCTCATGTTCAGTGATTATAAGCACAGTTTGCCGCAGTCTACCACTTTGCCTCATGTCATGGCTAAATACCAGTGAATGGTTATTTTCTGCAGGCAGAATAGATGATTAGCATATTAATTTATTGTGTTCATTTGCACATTTATTCTTAAAACTTGCTAAGTTATTTTACCTTGACATCAGAATTAGCATGTGAATATATTTTTACAACTCCAGAAGTGTCTGAACTTTATATGAACAACATATTTACCTTAAGTAAATGTAAACCACAAAAGAATTCTTTTGTAAAATATAAAACCAAGAAAGAGTTCTGGCTTATCCTCATACAGAATCCAGTATTGAGCCCTCACCAAAACTGAAGGAGTCAGATCAATAAATACTTTCATTTGCTTACATCTCTAAATCAGACAGACTTCCTTTACTTACAGAATTAATCTTGAAAGTAGAACAGCGTTCACATGAAGTCTTCTAAAAGCCTTACATTTATGAATAGTGATAGAACAACAAAAACACATTTCAATCTTTTTTTTCCAGAAAGGAATTATTAAATACGTTGTTGCATGTTTTCCCTTGTCCTCCAAATTGTCTAATTATTATGGGGGAAGCAATTGTTTTTAAAAATGTAAAGATATAGCAAAGCATTGATTTCCTTTTATGTCTAAAAATGACCAAATGTTTCCTTCTACTAGGTTACTTACTATGGCTTTGATTGATGCAGCAAAAGCGAATGTAGAAGAGCATTTCCTTCCTGCAGTATTGGAAGACAGTAGTAAGCCTGCAGAATGCAATAGAAGTCTAGGCAATGGTGATTTTTCCAAAATCAGTAACAACAGCGTTGGCAGCATTGATTATAGCAAAACCCGAGGTTCAAGTAGAAACCTTAGTTCTCCGTGTGATTATTCAGAAGATTTTATCTCTGAAAATTACGGATCAGCTGGTAATAACAGTTGTTTAGAGCTGTTTGAACCAAAAGTAAAGAAAGAAAGGAAGATGAAGAAAATTGTTTGTAAAGTCTCCCAACATAAAGGTAAGAAGATTAGGCCGATAGACTAAATTTAATAAAAATAGACACAATTTCTGACCATTGTAATATATTTAATGCTTCCATATTTGCTTTTGTAACAATAATAATAGCAAACATGTATACAGCACCCACTATGTGCTGGACACTGTACTTCTGTTCATTTTTTCATGTTGTAGTGAGGACATATTAATATGTAATACTGTATTATAGGGCAGCATTGCCCCTCCCCCTTCTCTCCTGTCCCCTGCTTCTCCCTCCCCCCACGAAACACATACATACCATCTGCCTTTTTTTTTAGAAGGTAGGGAATAAAATGGTTGACTATTTGATACAGCTGATAGCAGAAAATCCTATTTAATGCTTTCATATTTTTGTGGTTTGTACTCTATTTTATGTATTTTCCATACTTTAACAGTAGTATAGGACAGCATTATTATGCACTCCCCTTAACCCTTCCCTTCAGACATTTTAGGAGCTAGGGAATAAAGTGACCTCTGTTCAATACTAAAGCGATGGCAGAAAGTGTTAGAATTAAAAAGTCAAATGCTAAGCCCCATTGCTTTATTGTACTGAATCTATTAGTGAAGTCAGTCCATTTCACAGATGGCCTTGTTGCATGTTTTTATAATACTCATCATTCAGTGGCACTTTTCTGTAAGGGCACAGCCTCTCCTGCCCTAATTATCCCTGCACCAACCCCAGGCCAGGTCACGTATTACACAGAAATAGAGCAGAGAAGGAATCCTGCCAGGATGGCCCAGGGTCATGTGTATGTTTTCCCATGGGATAATTGGAGCTTCTTTTGTGGTGTACATTAACTGAAGGTAGTTTACATTTTTCTGTGGAGTCATAAATCTCATTCCCATTTGGGCTTATCCTCATACAGAGTCAAATATGGAACCCTCACCAAAACTTAAATACTGATCTCACCCCATTCAGATTATATTAAAGTCTGGTGAGGTATACATATTACTAAAAACTGAATTTTTGAAATTCATGTAACCAAAACCTGTTACAGGTACTTTATGGATGAAAAATGGTGAGAAATATATTCAATCTTTTATTATCAGTTGGGAAATTATCCTTTCGCAACAGAAAGCTATCTTTTCTCTCATTACCATTAATGATAACAATAGCAAATGAGTACAAAAAAAAGTCTTTGTAATAATAATTTCTGACTTCTTAAAGTCCCTACAAATGTCTTACCTTGTTGGGGATTCACTTTATCTCCAGGGCCACCAGAACTACCCTGTCCTCTGTTACTACCCTGGATGTCTATTACTCTTTGAGTTCATTGTGCTGAGAACATATTGGGTTTACTTTTCCTTCCTAGTCCTCCTAGGAATGTCTAGAACCTTTCACAACCCGACCACATATTTACTTCCCTCCTTGTTGCCACTAGAGCTTCAAAAGTCCACATGCACTACTATAGCCTAATATAGAGATGAAAAGGGAGTTCTCTTATTCTTATTACCAAGCATATATGAGAGTATGTGGGTTCCTGGAACTTGCAGTCATCTCTTATAAAAAGATCAAAATCATAAATGATAGGAAGAAAGGATGGATGGAAAGAAAGGGAGAGAGGAAGGAAGGGAGGAAGGGAACCTTCCCTTTCCATTTATACATAGTTGCCTGATATCCTTGGACAACTTCACCTCAAAACCTATCCCCTCTGAACAATGATAATCTAACTGAATTTATTACTTAATGATTGACATACTGCCACCCAACCATTCCCTGCCTCATCCCAATTATTTTGAACTCTCAGCTGCAACCCACTCTGACCATTCTATCATTCCCATCTTTCTCAAATCAACTCCCCTAAAATCTCACTTTCAAACTACACACTCTTTCCAGTGTGCTTTCTGGAATGCCTGCTCCATAGGTTAAAAACTAAGTTTTATCTTAAACCATTTCCTTTTCCTTCTTCTTAAATCTTATTGCACTCACTGACTCCCTAACCCCTCCTGTTTATAGGTTCATTCAATTAATGTTTATCACCAACTCAAGATTCTCATGACTGTTATCTATCAAACTCCAGGATATTTTCCTTCCTTCCTTAACAATTAAGTGCCTGATTTACTGACTTTCCTCCCCAACTTCTACTTTCATACTAGGGAATCCCAACATATATAGTGATAACTTCCTTAAATGCCATAATAACTTTGAATGCTCTGCTTTCTATCCCCTAGCCTTGTTCTTTGTCCACACTGTGACGTCTAATACTTCTACCCCTCAATTTTTACTTAGGCCATTGTGCTAAGGACATATTAGGTTTGTATTTCTGTATCCCCAGAGTGCTATGCTGACTGTACTTTCCCCTTTTCACCATCTTAACCCCTTGGTGAACCAGTTGAATTCTATACTATCTTCTTCTTTTGAGTCCCTTGATCCCTCATCACCAAATTTGCGCTACTAAGTCTCATCCTTGGATTACTCCCTTAATACTGCCTTTGTTTCTACATATATACTGCTAAATAAAACTGGAGAAAATCATAAAGCCATGCTTACTAGATGATTACCACAAATTTATGTTAGATAATCTCAATTGGACCCTCACTGAAACAAAGCAATTCTCTTTACATTTCCCTTACAGACTCACTATCACATAAATCATTTTGGCCTTTCCAAACCTATCCATCCTTCCTCAGACCTCCCATGGATGCCCCTTCCTTGACCCTCCCAACTAAGAATCTTGCCTCATATTTCCCTAAAAAAAAAAAGAAAAAGAAAATTGAGGCCATATGCTGAGAGCTCCCTCTTCTTTCCTCTTCATTTTACACAGGCATTTATACATATACCTTTTCCTGCTGTGTCCTTGATCCATCTCACATGCAAAGGAGGCCCTTCTCCTTGCTAAGGCAAACCCATATAGATATGCAAGTGGTTCCATTCCATTCTGTCTTCTCCAGAAGATTGTCTCCTCTATCATTCTCACTCTCTTTATTTTCAGTCTTTCCCTATTTACAGTCTGCTTTCCTACTGCCTACAAACCTGCTCATATCTTCCTGCATCCTCAAAAAAACCCTCAGGAGGCCCTTCTATCCAAATTGTTCTCTCCTCCCTTTTATGGCTAAACTCCTTGAGAAGAACTTCTACAATAGGTACCTTCAATTCATTTCCTCTTACTCTCTAGAGTCTGCATTATTTAACTGAATCTACCTTCTTCAAAGTTACCAATGATCTCTTGATTAAATGAAATCTAATTGCCTTTCTCAATCCTCAGCCTTCTTGACCTCTCTGCAGCCTTTTACACTGTTAATCATCTTCTTCTTGATACTGTCTTCTCTCTAGATTTTTTCTCACACTGCTCTCCCTGGGTTCTACTACCTGTGTGATGGCTCCTTCTCAGTCTACTTTCCTGAATCTTCCTCTAGGTTTCACTCCCTAGGTTTCCCCAAGGCTCTGTTCTGGGCCCTCCTCTCTTCTTTCACTATATTATTTAGCTTGGTGATCTCATCAGTTCCCATGGTTTCAATTATGCTCTTCTACATGGAGATGATTCTGAGATCTATTTGTACAGCCCTAGACTCTCTCTTGATCTTTACTTGCCTTTTGGATGTCTCAAACTGGATCTTAAGACATGTCTCTTAAACATCTTAAACTCAATGTGTCCAAAACTGAACTTGTCTTTCCCCAAAATCCACCCCCTCTTCCTAACTTCTCTATTACTGTGGAGGGTACCACCATCCTCCCAAGTCACCCAGACACCCAACTAGGTGTTATCCTTTACTCCTCATTCTCTCATCCTCCATATTCAATTAATTGCCAAATTCTATCAATTCTGTCTTTACAACATCTCATTATATGCCCTTCTTTCTCCTCTCACACTGTCAACCACTCTGATGTGGGCCCTTATGTTCTCACAAATAGGCTTGCAATAGTCTCCTGACTGGTCTCCTTGCCTCGCAACTACCTTCTCTAGTCCAGCCTCTACTCAGTTATCAAACTGTTCTTTTTAACATGCAAATCTAACCATATCACAGATACTCAAACACCATTCAGTGAACTCCAGTGGCCCCCCTAAGACCTTCAGGAACAAATATAAAATCCTTTGTTTAGATTTTAAAGTCGTTTATCAGTCAGCCCCTTCCTACCTTTCCAGTCTTCTAATACCTTAGTCCCCCTCTCCCCCTGAGTATTTTACAATCCAATAACACTGGTCTTCTTTCTGTTCCTTGAACAAGACACCCCATCTCTTGACTCTATGCATTTTCATTGTCTGTTTTCCATGCCCTTAGTCTCTATTTCTTTGCTTCCCTGGCTTCTTTCATGTGTCAGCCAACCTACAAGAATACTTTTCAGGTCTTCTTTAATCTTAGTGCCTTCCTTCTAAGATTATCTCCACTGTATACTAAATAAATCTTGTTTGTTCAAGTTAAATACATGTCATCTCCTCTATAACACTGTGAGCTACTTGAGAGCGGGGATTTTTTTAAATTTTGTTTTGTTTTTTCCTTCTTTTGTCTACTTAGCACTTAACACAGTGCATGGTCCATGGTAGGCACTTCATAAATACTTGTAGATGTGGAGTCAGGGAGAGGAAAGGGAAAGAAGAAAAGGAAGGAAGGAAGGAGAGAGAGAGAGAGAGAGAGAGAGAGAGAGAGAGAGAGAGAGAGAATGAGGAAGGGAGGGAACAAAGGGGAAAGGGGAGGGAGAAAAAGAAAGAGAAAAAGGTTATTTGGAACATATTTTCCCATAGTTTGTACTGGCAGACAGGTTTGTTCCATTAGTCTTCCTAATAGATTTTCTTCTGCTCCTTTCCTATTGTTTTTAGAATCTGGGAACTCATTTATTTGTAAAGAGTTGATTGGGGAACCTGATCAATTTCATGTGTTTATAAGGAGGTGAACCTCGGTTTTGGACTTTGATTGTGTCTTTGTCCTAAGGTTGTGGAGATGCCTGTTGGCACCTGGTTAAAAAAGAAAGAAACTATCTTCTTAAATATCAGCAGTTGAGAATAAGTCAGTTGGCTCTGGCTGGTGTGGATTAGAACCACTCATTTTTTGTGGGGTAAATATTTTGCTTTTTTAACAAATAGCTTTTATCAGAGCGTAGAACCAAGATGGTGGGAAAAAAGCAGGCACTCACCTGAGCTCTCCCCAAATTCCCCTCCAAACAACTTTAACACTTCAAAATTAATTCTAGAGTGACAGAACCCATAAAAGGATGCAGTGGAACCATTTTCCAGCCCAAGACAACCTAGAAGGTCGACAGAAAAGGTCTGTAGCATTAGGGTGAGAGTGGAGTGGGGTCCAGTACAGGTAACATCCCAGCAATACAGCAGCAGTCCTCAGCAAGTCAGCCTCAGGCCTTGGAGGCAACTAAACTGGCAGCAGTGAATCTGAGAGCTTTCACTCTGCATATAGTAAGGGGGTCAGACATGTGGTCAGGAATGAGATTACAGGGATCCCTTTGCTGACACTGGGTGCAGGACTCTGTTGCATTGCCTATACACAGATCTGAGTCATAGTCCCAGGGTTTGTGGCTGCAGGGGAACAGGGACCCTGGTCACAGTTCCAAGGTAGAAAAGAGTTCAGTGTGGTTACTTACAGATCAGAGCTCAGACCAGGAAACTAGTAAACACATCTCATCTTCAATTATAGCACTTTGGAATAACTGAAAACTTATAGACACCAAGAACTAGGTCTGAAAACAACAGAACAAAAAACCCAAAGCTTGGAACAGGGCCCCTTCCATCCCAGCAGCAGAGCCCCACTTTAATATAAAATTATAAGTCAAGAAATAGGCTGGAAAATAAGCAAACAAACAAACAAACAAAAAGACCTAATCATAGAAAATTACCATAGTGACAAGGAAGTTCAAAGCACAAACTCAGAAGACAACAATCTGTTGCTTAGAAGAAATACATTTTTTAAAAAAGATAAGCAAAATTAAATCTGAGAGATGGAAAACCATTTACTGTCCATCAAGAGAATTCAAAAAAGTATTATAGTCATACTGTCTGTCAAAACAAACATTCAAAAATTGAAAGGGATAAATAAACAAGGAAACTACATTAGTTGAGGGGAACCAAAGACAATAAACCAATATCAATAATAAAAGAAATATTAACTGAGCTACAAGTAACACAATAGTGACAGCAGACATCAGTGTTCCTCTCTGTTTTCGATTAGTCTAATGGATAAACAATACAAATGGCTACAGAAAACAGAGCTAGAAGACATATGACATTTTTTTAAAAGGGCCTACAAAAGAATATACTTATTCCTCAGTACCATATGGAACTTTTACAAAAATTGACCATGTAGTATGGCACAGAAATATTGCAAACAAAAGATTTTTTTAAAAAGTAGAAATAGTTCATGTATCTTTGAAAAACTGTAAGATAAAAACAATAGTCATTAGTTATTGCTTCAGGGACCATGAACAAAAAGCATGGACCCAAATGGAAACTGAATGAAATAATAGATAATGATTTGGTAAAAGAACAAACCATAAAAGTTATCAACTATATGAAAGTGACAGTAATGAAGCAGTGTAACGAAATTTGTGAGATGCAACTACAGCAGTCATCAGTAGGGAATATGACAGGAGAAATAATTTCCCTGGAAATAGACATTGATAAGATAGAAGAGATTAATGAACTGAATATACATTTTCTTAAAACTTAGGAAACCAACAAATATACAAACCTACAATAAGCATAAAAGAGGAGGAGGCACCAAAAATTAGAGCAAAAATAAATTGGAAACCAACAAAATCCTAGAGAGCCAATAAAACTAAATCAATAAAATAAACCAAAAAATAAATCAATAAAACTAGAAAACTGAAGAATGAAAAAACTTTAATCTGATTTTTTTTAAAAAGGTCAGAAAATCAAAACAAAAAAAATAGCAAATGAGCAAGGTGAAATCACAATAAAACCAGAAGTATGAAGAATAATCAGAATGTTATCCACAGTTGTATGTTTTTGTTACAAAACCTAGAACACAAAAGAAATATAGGAATACCTTCAAAAATATAAAATGATTAAATAATCAGAAGACTAGATAGAGATCTTAAGTAACCTAATCTCAGAAAAGAAAATTGAACTAGCTGTAAAGAAAATGCCAAAGAAAGAAACTCCTGACAGATTCACAGGAAAAATCTATCAAACTCTTAAAGAAAAATTAAAGATAAACCATAAAAGGAAAACTATAGGCCAATATTATTAATACAAAAATTTTAAATAAAATCCTGTCAAACGAATTCCAGCAGTTTATCCAAGAACTCAGTCTTGGGTTTATCCAGGCATTCAAAAATGGTTCAACATTAGGAAAATAATCTCACATTAAAACCCTAAGCTTCCAAAGCTACATAATTATCTCAACAGCTGCAGAAAAAACCTTTGGCAAAGTATAACAGTCATCTTTTAAAAAAAATTAAAATATATGAAATATAAACATAGAAGGACCTTTTTAATATAATAAAAAAATCTAAAACCAAAAGCAAGTATCATATGCAACGGATGCGCTCAGATCTTTTCCAGTAAATACAGACGTAAAGTAAGGATGCCTACTATCCTCACTATTATTTGTATAATCCTGGAAATTCTATCAATAAGACAAGAGAAAGAAAGACATAAAGGTAAGTGAAACTAACCTATTTGCTGATGATAATGATGGTATTCTAGGGAATCAGCAAGGATACCAATCAAGACAATAGTTTCAGGAAAATTAAAAATTACAAAACGAACTCTCAAAAATCAACTGCATTTCTATATAAAAATAACAAAATCCATGAATCAAAAATAGAGAAATCCCATGCCAAAAAACTACAAATTTCTTAAAGTATCTGGGGATCACAGACTATGATCTACCAAAATGTGCAAGACTTGTATAGACTCAGTTACAAAGTGCTCCTTAAGGATAACTTAAATAGCTGGAGGAATATTCAGTGTTCATGGCTACAAATGCCAATATAATAAAAATGACAGTACTACTAAAGTTAGGTAATGCTTTTAATGTCATATCAATCAAATTGTCAAGAGAATTTGATAAAATAATAAAATTCATTGGAAAAAAAGATAAAATATCAAGGGAAATGGTAAAAAGAGGCAGGGACAAAACATGAATAGCACTTTCAGACCTAAAACTATCATGAAGCAGCAGTCATCAAAACCATCTGGTATTGCTTAGAAAATACAAAGGTAAATCAATAGAACAAACTAAGTAAGGGAAAATCAGAAACAGCAGAACGCAATCAATAAATAAGCCAGGCTGTGCTAAGTGCTGGGGATAGGAAAAGAAACAAAAGATAGTCCATGCCCTCAAGGAGCTTATGATCTAATATGAGAGACAACATGCAAAAAAATAGAAGAAAGCAAGCTATATACAGGATAAATAGGAAATAATTAACAGAGGGAAAGCTCTGGGATTAGGAGTTTAGGGGTTAGGGATGTTTAAGAAGACTGGAAAGGTAGATGGGGGCTAAGTTATAAAGGACTTTGAATGCCAAATAGAGCATTTTGTATTTGTTCCTGGAGGCAATAGGAAATCACTGTTTGTTGAATAAGATACAATCAGACCTCTGTTTTAGGAAAATCATTTTCATAGCTGAGTGGAGGATGGATTGAAATTGCAAGAGACTTGAGGCAGACAGACACACCAGCAGGCTATTGCCAAAACTGAGGTGTGGAGTGATGAGTGCCTGCACTAGAGTGGTGGCAGTGTCAGAGGAGAGGAGAAATATTTGAGAGTGAGAAATCCAAGATGAATGGTAGGTTGTAAGTAAGCCTGAGGGACAGGAAGGACTGTGTTGCTCTCTACAGTAAAAAAGGAAGGTAAGAGGAGAGGGAAGGTTTAGAGAGAAAGATAAATGAGTTCACTTTGTGGCATGTTGAGTTTAACATGTATACTAGACATCCAGTTCGAGATATCTTAAAGGCAATTAGAAATGCAAGATTAGAGTTCAACAGTGACTTTGGGGCAGAAGTAGATTTGAGAATCTTCAGCCTAGAGATGGTAATTAAATCCATGGGAACTAATGAGATTACCAAGTTTAGTAGTACAGAGAGAGAAGAGAGGAGGGCCCAACACAGAACCCTGAGGAATCCCTACAAATGGAGGTCATGCTGTGGAGGGAAGATTCAGCAAAGGAGACAATGAAGAAGTCATATAGGTAAAAGGAAAACCAGGAGAGAATAGTGTCCTAAAAATATAGAGAGAAAAGCATCAGGGATGAGAGGATGATCAACAGAGTGAAAGGCTTCAGAGAAGTCAAGGAGAATAAGGACTGAGAAAAGCCCATTGGGGGCGGAGCCAAGATGGCAGAGTAGAAAGACACACATATGCTAGCTCCAAACCCACAGCCCATAAAATATCTGTAAAAAAGAACTCTGAACAAATTCTGGAGCAGCAGAAGCCACAGAACAACAAAGCAGACTAGATTTCTGTTCCAGAGAGCCCTGAAAACCTCTAGCAAAAGGTCCTTCGAGCTACAGACCCAGAGCCGAGCCCAGCCCTGCCTTGGCCACGTGGCACTGAGAGGAGCAGATCCGAGGAGGCTTCAGGGATGGAATCTCCAGCAGCCGCGCAGGTCCCTCCACCCACGGGCCCCAAAGGTTGGTGAGAGGGTCTTCTCAGCTTGCTGAGAGGGGAGTGGGGTCCCCCCATAACTCAGGCCCCCTCGGGAGGCAGCAGTGGAGGCAGGAGCAGACAGGGGCTCCCCAAGCAGGCAGGAGCCTGGATCCATTGTTGAAGGTCTCTACATAAACCCCCTGAGGGATCTGAGCCCCATGAGGCGGCCCTGCCCCCACCTGAGCAGCTGAACTTGATCTCACATTGAATAGCAGCCCCGCCCCCACCAAAAGCCCTGAGGCTGGGAAGCTGCATTTGAATCTCAGACCCCAAGCTCTGGCTGGGTGGATCTGGAGGCCAGGTGGGTGTGAAGAGAATATTCAGAAGTCAAGTCACTGGCTGGGAAAATGCCCAGAAAAGGGAAAAAAAATAAGACTATAGAAGGTTACTTTCTTGGTGAGCAGGTATTTCCTCCCTTCCTTTCTGATGAGGAAGAACAATGCTTACCATCAGGGAAAGACACAGAAGTCAAGGCTTCTGTATCCCAGCCCACTCAATGGGCTCAGGCCATGGAAGAGCTCAAAAACGATTTTGAAAATCAAGTTAGAGAGGTGGAGGAAAAACTGGGAAGAGAAATGAGAGACATGCAAGCAAAGCATGAAAAACAAGTAAACACCCTGCTAAAGGAGACCCAAAAAAATGCTGAAGAAAATAACACCTTGAAAAATAGGCTAACTCAATTGGCAAAAGAGGTTCAAAAAGCCAGTGAGGAGAAGAATGCTTTCAAAAGCAGAATTAGCCAAATGGAAAAGGAGGTTCAAAAGCTCACTGAAGAAAATAGTTCTTTCAAAATTAGAATGGAACAGATTGGAGGCTAATAACTTTCTGAGAAACCAAGAAATCACAAAACAAAACCAAAAGAATGAAAAAATGGAAGATAATGTGAAATATCACATTGGAAAAACAACTGACCTGGAAAATAGATCCAGGAGAGATAATTTAAAAATTATGGGACTACCTGAAAGCCATGATCAATAAAAGAGCCTAGACGTCATCTTTCATGAAATTATCGAGAAAAGCCCATTGGATTTGGCAACTAAGAGATCTAAGTGACTGTAGAGAGAGCATTTTCAGTGGAATGATAAGATCAGAAGCCAGAATGTAAGGGGTTACGAGAAGAGTGAGAGAAAAGAAAGTGGAGGCACCTATTGTAGAGGGCCTTTTCAAGAAATTTAGATACAAAGGTGTAGCAAGTTAAAACTGATGCTGAAACACAGTCTTCTCCAGGGCAAGACAACATTTTATTAACAATGACACATATACTGTTGGTAAAATGATGGTGCTAGCACCTCAGTAAGAAGCCAGGGACCTGAGCATGATCAATTTATTAGTTAAGGTAGCAATCAATTAATTGGGTGAATGGTTTCTCTTGATGACCAAAAACCTGAAGTGAGGGCTGAGAGGGTTTTTTAAACTTAGCTGTGTCTTTCTTCTGATTGACCTGACAGTTTATCATTTGGATCTTGCTTGGCAAAGACAAGACAATCCCTACGGGTAGACATTTTAATGAGATGTGGCTTCAAGTGTGGTGGATCACACCTCTCTCTCTGGCAATTAGGGAATGCTAATTGCTTTATGAGACCCATATGCATCCAGCAGTCTTGGCTAGAAAAAAAGAAACATTTCAATCAGGTATCCTCCTGCTTAGCCTCCCCTTTGGAGACCAAGTCACCAATGACTTTGAAAAGGAGAAGCAAGAATGGTAGAATCATGCTCTGGGGAGGGCCTAGCTCAAATTGGTTCTTCATTTAAAGGATTCCAATTTAAATTGGTTAGCAAAGATTGGGGTGAGGTGGGGTAGGAGTGATTACATACCTCAACCACAGCTTAGTTCTGACTGGGAGATGTCTCCTTTTGAGCTAAGCTAAGAGGGCTTTTGACAAAATGGGGGAAAGGATGGATTATAGAGGAATATTATTATCAAATGATGCAGCATAATATTAATTTTCCTCAAAGGGCAAAAGAGATATAGTGTGATAGTATAACAGCAAGCACCCCGACATACACAGGGGGGCCTGCTATCACAGGTTTTTAGATCTGCATTCATAAAAGGAAAGGCAATTTTTGAGGGGTTAACAATCACTTTAATCAAGCACATGTATCATTCCTTTGTTAGAGACATGCTTGATACACAAAAAGGTATCAAGGAAACTTACTAGAGTTCAGAGAAATTGAACATGTTGGCCAAGATCAACTCCACCCTTCTTCACACAGAGAGAGAGAGAGAGATACAGAAATGAGGTCATTTTTATAAAGTTCATGCAGGACAGATCCATCAGAGGACAGGTTGGTCCATTCTCTTTTGGGTCACAATCTTTTGACACACCCACTGTACGTCATTAACAAGCGCAGTTGGATTTTTTAGGTGGCTCCTTACAATGACTTCATGTTCTCCTTTCTGATAGGCTTTCCCTCAAACAGCTTGTCAAACCTGCGCACAAGTTTCTGACCTTCTTTACCTGACTCTGCAGGGTCACAATTCTGATTCACTTTCACCCAAAGCTGTGGAAACAGAACTTCTTCCTTGTTTCCCACACCTTTAACCAAACACATATCTCATTCACCTCGTTCAGGGGAGTCAGCACCCTGAACTTCAACAGGTATGGTCTGCCTCACCACCAACAGGCAGGTCCAACTGTCTGACCATAGTTATCAGAGAGGGAAGCACCAACTTCTGGGTTTTTCAAGCCAGGGGGCTCCTTAGTGGCTTCCCAGAGTCCTCCTTTGGCCAAACAAACACTTCCAGTTACTAAGCCCCCAAATAAAACCCACACTTTAGAGTCTTCATACACTTTTTAGAGCCAGAGGGCTTGATATCCTTTGATATCCATAACCAAAGGTATGGACTTTCCTACAAATCTTCCCAAGCCCAACAATGAGTGGGAAAGATCCTCCTTGATCACATTATTCAGAGGTACTTTTAGTAAAACAAAAACAGCAAAAGAACCTATTTTGCTTGCCCTTACAGATAGTGGGGATGGAAGATTCAAGGGAAGGTTTGTTTATTTTCAGGATAGAGGTGACATGTACAGGCAGTAAGAAATGAGCAATTGGGGAGACATTAAAAATAAAAAAAAGTGGAGATGACAGAAGGGACAATCAGTTGGAGGAGATGTGAAAGAATGAGATTACTTGAACAAGTAAAAGGGTTAATCTCAAAAAGAAGTAAGTCCATTTCATCATATGAAACACGAGTGAAAGAAGAAAAAGCAGCAGAAGGCACCCAAGTGATAGGAGATGAGGAAGAGAGAAGAGGAAATTCATGATGAATAGCTTCCATTTTTCTTTTCTGTAAAATATGAGACAAGCTTCTTAGCTGGGAGATTGAAGGGAAGGGAAGGCATAGAGGTTTGAAGAGGGACGAAAAGGTTTAGAAGAGCTGCTGTGGAGAATATGATAATGAGTTGGTAAGGAAAGATAGTGGGATTGCCTTGCAGCAGTGAGGGCCCAGTGGTATTTATGTAGCATAAATTTGTAGTAGACCAAGTCAAAACAGTTGTCTGGTTTTCCCCACCTTTGCTCAGTAGGACATATAAGTGCAAAGGTGGTAAATGGTGGGAGTGATACAAGGATAAGGTTGGCTGGATGTACCTGGTGGTATAAAAAGGGAATCAGAATTCAAGGAAGGATGAGAGTGTAAAGTTGAATTAGAGTGACTAATGCAGGGGAAATGGCCAGGGAGAGAGTTGAGTTGTCAGGAAATTAGAGGTTAAGGAAGATTGAGGAAACATTTATATAAAGAAAGGCAGAAGGAGAGGTGAAAACTAATAGATTATAGTCATGAAGAGCTGTCTTGAACATGGAGATACTACATTTGTGAGTGACATCAAGATCAAGGGTATGATCATCTTTATGTATGGCAGAGGCGGGGCATTGTAACACCAATATGATACTCATAGCAGCTGCTCTGAATATACGTATTTCCAGGGTTGAACTGCAAAATATATTAAGTTCTCCTCGTTCAAGATTATGCAAAAACATTTATTGGGAACATTACTATTGAGATACCAGAAAGCAGAACTTAACAAAATAACAGAAATATTTGTACACATCACCAATCCAGGGAGCATGGACATCGAAAGCGTTCTTTTCATCCAGCCTCCCCACAAGCAAGCCCCTCTAGGCAAGTTCCTCCCTCTGCCAACTCTTCTCCCTATGAGGTTTTCCAACAAAGAGCACCTGATTTGCTTAGCCAAGAAGCACGAAAATCTATGTGCCTCAGTGCAAAACCCCATGGCTCACAGCCTGATTGTCTGTGCCTCAGGGCTCTATATGACTCAGTATGTGTCACAGCTGTAAACTAGGCTGGAGTTCAAAGTAGCAAGACATCCATGACTGAAATACCTGTGTACCTTTAGATCTGGGAACATGGCTCATGTTCTAAGGAAAAAAGGAACACACGTGGTCACATAAGCCTGATAATGGGCAGGAAAGATCTTGTATTCCATTAACTCTATGCTCATCGGGGTGAGTAGTTAAGGAATTGAGTGACTAAAGTATTTGAGGGAGAATCAATATATTTATTGAAGTCCCCTGGGACAGCAAGTGGCAGGGGTGAACTTGAAGGGCAAGACTTGGAAAGTTGAGGAAAATTAGAAGCCAGGTATTGAATTCATTGAGGGAGGAAGAAGAATGACATGGGGGGGGGGGGGGGGTCTATAGACAATAGCAAACAGGATTTTTATTAGTTGGTATGAATAGCATGAACCTCAAAGGAAGATAGTTTACTAAGTGATGGAAGAAGGCAGAGAACCTAGAAGTGGCGATGGGAAACAAGAAGTATTCCAACTCCTTCATCTTGACCAGTAGACCAGTAAGCTGATAAGAATGAATGAATTTGCAGCCAATATTGAAAAGGGTGACCAGGGAGACTATGTCATCAGGGAAAAACTAGGTTTCACTAAGAACTAATAGATGGAGAGTGGGAGAGAAATAGGTTTAAGATGAAGGGAAATTTGTTGCTCATGGAACAAGTATTCCAAGAGGAACAATGGAAGGGCTGGCTGGAGTTAGGATAAAACTTTCAGGAGGGAGGATTGAGGAGGATTTGATAAAATAGAACACATAAGTTACCAAGGAAAAATTTCCGTTTAATTAAAAACTTCTAGAAAAACTGAAAAGCAGTGTGGCAGAAATTAGGCTGAGACTAATATCTTACACTATATTCCACAATGCATTCTAAATGAGTATGTGACCATAATATTAATAATCACATTATTGAAAAAAATTTAAGGAGAAGCAGACCATATACCTCTCACAGTTATGATAAAGAGGTGTATTCTTAACCAGATAAGGAATAGAGGCAATTTTAAAATAGAAAATAGATGACTGTTTATTTGAAACTGAAAAGCTTCTGCACAGACACAATTAATATATCAAGGATAAGAAGGGAAATGGTCAAATGAGAAAAAAAATGTTTATATTAAATTTCTCTGATAAGGGTTTGTTATCTAAACAATTAACAAATCTCTATATGTGTGTGTATATACACATATATAATACACATATATTGCGTACATATATGAGTAACATCTATTCCCTAGTAGACCAATCAATCAAAAGCATTTATTAATCATCTGTTATGTGCTAAGCACTATGCTAAGGGCTGGGGATACATAACGAGGTAAAATACAGTCCTGTCTTCAAAAGGCTTATAACCTAATGGAGGAGATAATATGCAAGCAAATATATACAAAGTATACTATACACAGAATAAATAGGAAATAACAGAGGGAAGGCACTGGAATTAAAAAACATTCAGGAAAGTTTCCTGTAGAAGATAAGATTTTAGTCAAGACTTAAAGGAAGCCAGAGAGATCAGTGGTTGGAGAGGAGGAGAGAGATTGTTCCAGTCATGGGGATAGCAAGAGAGGACACCCAGATTCAAGAGATGGAGTATCTTGTTAGTGGAACATCCAGAAGGTCATTGTCATTTGACTGGAGTACATGTTGCGAAATAAGGTGGAAGAAGATGGAAAGCTGATCAAAGGATATAAAGAAACCGAGCTCAAAATAAGAATCACAATGCATTTAAAACCACATGAATGGATGTTCTGGATCACTGAAGATAAGAGAAATGCAAGTCAAAACAACCTTGAAATTTTGCAAAATGATAAATTTAAAATGGCATTTAAAATGAGAAAAGGACCAACATGGACAAAAAATATTTATAGCAGTTCTCTTTGTGGTGACAAAGAATTTGAAATTGAGGAGATGCCCATCAATTGGGAAATGGCTAAACAAGTTGTAGTATATTAATGTAGTGTAATATAATTGTGCTATAAAAAAATTGCATACAGGCAGATTTCAGAAAAACCTGAAAAGATTTGCATGAACTGATACAAAGTGAAGTGAACAGAACCAGGAGAACATTGTACACAGTTAACAGCAACATTGTGAGATGACCAGTATGATAGACTTAATTCTTCTCAATTATTCAGTGATCCAAGTACTCTCAAAGAAAAATGCTATCCATGTCCAGAGAAAGAACTGATGAAGTCTGAATGTGTGTTGAAGCATAATATCTTTATTTTTTTCTTAGTTTTTTTCTTTTATTCTTTTTCTGCTTTCACAGCATGATTAATATGGATATATATTTTGTGTGATTGCACATATATAATCTGTATCAAATTGCTTACTGTCTTAGGGAGGGAGGAAGAGAAAGAAGAGAGGGAGAAAATTTGGAACTCAGAATTCTATTTTAAAATGAATGTTAAAAATTGTCTTTACATATAATTGGAAATAATAAAATACAATTAGAAGAAAATGGCAATAGTCGATGTTGGAATTGTTGTGGAATGTTATACACACTAGTACATTGTTCATGGAGCTATGAAGTGATACAACCATTTTGGAAAATAATTCTGAATTATACAATCAAAGTAACTGATATTTCCATGCCCTCAACCCAGAGATTCCATTGCTTACCCCCAGGAAGCCATTAATTCTTATATCCACCAATATACCTCAAACTATTTACAGCAGCACTTTGGGGGATACCAAAGTCTTGGAAACAAAGTAGATGTCTACTGATTGGGGAATGGCTAAACAAATTGTGGTACATGAATGTAATGGATATATGAATGTGATGGATACAAGCATGGAAAGTTCTACCCCAACTGATGCAGTGTGAAGTAAACAGAGTCAAGAAAATATCATACACAACTACAATATAAATGGAAAGAACAACCACATGCACACACAAAAAAATTAAAAGTGAATATAACAAAATTATAGAGATAAAATTTGAGTGGAATGAAGAGATATGAGTGAACACTCCAATCTACCCCTTTACATTGCATATGTTTTTAGACTTTTTCAATGTATTGATCAGTTGTACTGGTTTTTTCCTTTTCTTTTTCTTCCCCATTTTTTGTCTTCAAAAAATACTCTTTATTTTATGAGATAGCTCTCTGAGAGAAACAGGGGAAAGAATATTGAGGATAAGTATAATGATGTAAGAACAGCAAATATCAATAAAAACATTTTTAAAAATTCAAATATTTTTTGAAACCTAAGTACTGTTAGAGAATGCTGCAACAATTAAACTACTTTGGGGGCATATTGTAGGAAGAATTCTTTTAAAGATATAAGTTGGATTAGATGATATCTCAGGTGTCTTCCAGTGTAGATTCTGTAATTCGTGCGTTTGTTACACTTATAGTCTAATATAGATGTAAAATATAAGCATAACAAGGCTTTTCTCCTTTCTGTCTCTCTGCATTCCTCTCTCTCTTTCCCCTTTTCTCTCCTTTTCATTCCTCCCCCATATGTGTATGCATTTCATACACACATACATAGATATGTATATATAAAATACATTTATAAATACATATATAGATATGCTTATGTGATTAATCTCATCTGTTATTATCTTTATCTTTATTCAGATGACTGTAAATCTATATATCTGGCTCCAATCTCATATCTGAGTTATCAGCTTTCTGCTGGCCTTATCCTCCTAGATGTACCATCAATATATGAAGCTCAACATTTCTGAAATAGAACTTATTATCTCCTCAGTATGCTTTTGCCTCTTCCACATTTCCTTATTTTCATTGATAGCACCAACTCCCTAGTCACTGCTTTTGTAATCCTGATGCAATACTTGACTGTACCCACACCACCCCCATATCTTACTGGTTTCCAAGTCCTTCTGACCCTACCTCAGAAACATCAACCCTTTTTTTCCCTCTCCCAGAGCCAATGCTAGTTCATTGTCTTTCACTTAGACTATTGTCTTAGCCTTCTCCTTGACAGCTTCCACATAGCTACCAAAATCTTCAGAACCACTTCATTCCTTCTAGCACAAAATACAAACTTCTCAACCTGGCATTTGGGGCCCTTCACAATCTGGCTACAACTTGCCTTTCAAACCTACATATCAGCATATGATATTCCTTCTTGTATACAAATCATGTTCCCTCCTTTCAGTTCCATCCCACTCCCAGTAGAGAATGCATTTCTTTAGTCTTTCAAGGTTCACTTCTAGTGCAACGTTTCCCATAAATCTTTCTCTGACTCCTCCCCTTTCCACAAACCAACGTACAGACATAGGTATTAGTGGAGCAGCCACAGGCCCTAGGCTACATACCAAGAGAGGAGTGTAACCAATGAAATCTGAAATAACTGGGGAAACAAAGGTTTGAGATCCGTGCATATCAATTTATTAAACCATTTTGCCAATTGCACAACAATCAGGACCAGGCTTCCTCAGCTTGGCACTGGACCCCAAATACAGAGGGAGACAGACTTTAATGCATTAAAGGAAAACAATAGAAAGTAAGCCAAGATACACATTTTAAATTGGAGGACAAATTAAGTGCTTTCCAAGTTGAGAGGAAAAGAGCAAACAGGTGCAATTCCCTGAAAACAGGAAAATGGCTATCCCATTCCCCGCTCCAAGTGTCTGTATTTAATCAAAGGAACAAGGAAACAGTAACTGGTTGGTCAGTATGGGGCAAGTTTTCAGACAAGATATGTACATTTATTGAGATGCAATTGTGAGAAAACTCCTAATAGTAATATTCAAATGTGACTGGATTTCTGGTTAGCATAACCTAGGACCTTAGTCTCTAAGCAATAGGTAGAGGTGTTCAGCTTTTCAGCCATTCAGGGTGAGGCTCAACCAATGCAGTAAAGTTTCCTCTAATTGAACAAAGTTTTCCCATAAGATAAAAATTGGATTAGACCTGCTGAATAGAAACGCAACTAAGCTGGATCCAGAATTGAGTCACAACATGGAGTTACTTTGGTTCATGTAATTCTCTCAAGAAAACACAATTTGGGCACAAATTCAACTCAGATTCCTAGAATAGCAAGCATTTAAAGAAAAATGTTTTTATAAGTGAAATGAGAATACTTGAGGTAAGAACTGAAAAAGAAATTAGAACTATGGAAGAAAGAATTATAACAGGAATTAACAGATTTAGCACAAACCTTGCATAAGCACCAAATCCCCTGAAAAACAGAGTGAACCAGATAGAAGCTAATGACTCTGAAATCAAAAAAAGCATTAAAACAAATTGAAAGACCGAAAAGTAGAAGAAAACATAAGGTATAGGTGAAAATAGATTGAGGAGAAAAAAGTGACAATTGGATTATTTGGACATCATTTCCTAAAAAATAAAAAAAGAGCCTACAAACTGGCTAGATCTTTTACAATTAGAAGGCAAGAATCCAGCAGTCACCTTCTGAAAGAAGCTTCAAAAAATATAAACTTTCAGTAATATCATAGCCAAATTCAATTTTTAAAAGTCAAAGTTAAAAGTTTAAAAAAAAATGAGCAGCTAGAAAAAATTCAAGTACTGGGAAGACACAGTCACGTATGATTTGTCAGCCACCATTGTAAAGGAGTAGAGAGCTCAGAATATGATATTCCTGAGGGCAAAAGACATAGGCCAAGAATAACCAGCAAAACTGAGTATAATGGCACAGGAAGAGAAATGGGCCTTTAATGAAAGCATTCCTGATGAAAAGACCAGAAGTGTATAGAAACTTTGAACTTGCAACACAAGAGTTAAGAGAAACATAAATTGTAAACATGAATGAACAATGATAATGGATATTAAAAGTAGAAACACTGCTTACATTCAAATATGAGAAGATAGATGTGTCTCCTTTGAGCCCTATCATCACTAGGGGTCAAAGAGGAAATTTAATTTGACAAGGCCTGGGAGTGGTTCTGTTACGTCTTTATGATTTTAGGAGAAAAATGGAAAAAGAAAGGAATTGAAATATAGTGGGGGCAAGAGGAAGGCTAGGGGAGATTATCTCACATAATGAGGATATAGACAAGGAGGAAGGGATGGGGGAAGCAGTTAACACTTGAATCTCTCATCTGAAGAGATAAGTATACATACAGAGAGAGAGTCAGAGAGAGAGTGAGAGAGAGAGTGTGTGGGCTAGAGAAATATTTCACTCAGCAGTGAAATAGGAGGGAAAGGTGATAAGGGCAAAATGAGAATTAAAGGGAAAGTAGATTGAAGGATAGATCAGTACTAAGCAAAACATTCTTAATTATGTTCAAAAATGTAAGCTCTTTGAGATAGCAAAGAATGGGAATCTGAGGAAGTACCTAGGAAGTTGGTAATGGCTGAACAATTTATGTTAAATAAATGTTACTGTTCTGTAAGAAATGATGAAGAGGGTGGTTTCAGACAAGCCTAGAAAGACTTATGTAAACTAATGTAAAGTGAAGTCAACAGAACTAGATGAACATTGAATACAACAACTTTCAAAGACTTAGGAACTCTGATCAGCATAATGACCAACCACAATTCTAGAGGATTAGTGAGGAAACCTGCTGACTTCCTTCTGATAGATAATTTAAGGACTCAGTACAGAATGAGACAAAAAAAAAAAATTGTAAACAACCTATGGGAAAATTTAACAAGACACAAGTTTGGTAGGGGCCATGGGAATAGGCACTTTTATTTTATTCTCAGTTGTGGGCAGGAGTTAGAATGGCAGTGAAAAGGCAGATTTTTGCTAAATGAAAAAAATATAATTTTCTAGAGAGCAAACTATATATAATAGAGACCCACAATTTCATGTATAATCCTCTTTTTCTGCTCAACTATGTATATAAAATGTTCATTTTATTTGGTGTTTGTTAAGTTCAGAATAAAAATGAAAAATTTTACATGTCTGTCCTAGCTGAAAGTGGCTTACTCACCTAAGTAAAACTGACCAGTTGTGTAAGATACACCAGCAGTGGTGCATCCATTCAATCCTCAAGTTTCACAGGAGTAAAATTCCTAGAAAATCATTTGAAAGTCAAAACTGTTAATGTTGATACATTGAACCTTTGGGAAATGGAGTTAGGTTCCCATAGCCACAAAAAACCAAACAAACTAATCTTTCACTACAGATTGCTGGAAACACTTTACTACATACAATTCTTTATAACAAAATAGTAATTATGATAATATGCATTTTCCTAAGAATATAACCATGAAATAACCCATAAAATACAGCATACAAAATAGAATATTAACATTTCAATTTTAAAAACATTGATTTCAGATAATTTTCACTTTTCATAAAATATGAAATCTACAGTACCATAAATACTGTACAGCAAATAAAATTCCTAAAACCAAAACATTGAATCTTACCTTTCACTGTGTCAGATCACTACCAGCATAAGAGCATTGTACTGTATATTATACTGCTGCAAACCTCTAGCAAGGGAAAGGTTGCTAGGATTTTAGTTGCTACTCTCAGAAGATTTCCAGACTAGCAAAGTCTCAACATCACTTCTGACATTCTGTCCTTCATTGCTGGTGAATGGCATTGGAGATCATGTAGAACCCACCAGTCTGAAATAATTCATCAGCTACATCTGCCTTGTGAGCAGTTTGAGGTCCTTAAGGCTATGTCAACTGACAATGGTTACAGATATTCTGGCACCAAGTTTATCTAACACTATTATTTTCTCACTAAGCTACATTACTGACTTTGCACACTTGGGTTTAGAGCCCAAAGGACCTCCATTATGCTTTAGGGGAATAATTGCAAACACAAAACTTGAATTTTAAAGGCAAAGAATTAAAATATGCAGTGAAAGAACAAGAGTTCTTTATAACAGTTAGGGTAAACAAGACCAGTGAAGTACCTAGTAGAATACCAGCCACTCCACAAACTTGAAGACATCCTGCCTCTCATTTTTTTCTCTACTGCATAACCACAATAGTGAAGTCAATGAAATTAATTGCATAAATGTTAAGGATTGACTGTATGTGCCATTTGGTAAATAATGTATATTTGTTCATGACTTGGGATGATCAACTAGTCAATATAGTTTTAACTTCCCATATATATATGTAGATGTATATAATTTCTACATGAACCTCCTATAACCATGTGTATTATATGTATATATACTGTATTGTGTTATATATTTTGTTAGTAATGGGCTAATTTGTTTGCATAGGATTCAAGGAAATCTCACCTGAAAAATTGCAGAGCTGGAACACAGCTTTAACTTCTCAAATTAGTATCATTACCCAAAGAAGGGATGCTATGGCTCATCGCGTAATGTCAGCAAGGCTTCATAAGATTAAGGAACTAAAAAATGAATTAGCTGATATTCATCGTAAACTAGAAGCAACTGTCTTAGAAAACCAACTGTTGAAACGACTTCAGTTCAGGCACTTGAAAGCCATAGGAAAATATGAAAATTCACAAAATAATTTGCCCCAGCTTATGGCTAAACATCAGAGCGAAGTAAAAAGTCTAAGACAACTTCTTAGAAAATCTCAGGAGAAAGAAAGAAATGTATCTAGGAAACTTAGAGACACTGACAGTGAGCTGTTGAAGACCAAAGATTCCTTGCTAATATTGCAGAAACTTTCTGAAGACAAAAATCTTGCAGAGAGAGAAGAACTTACACAAAAATTGTCTGCCCTTACCACAAAAATGGAGGCCAATGACAAAAGAATACAGGTTTGTTTTTAAAATTATGATTTAAAATTTTTGTATAATAGCTATGATTTTTAATCTGTGTAAAATGTCTTTTACATATTAGTAGTACTTGGTATTTTGTAATATACAAAGTAGTGTGATATAGTAAAACAGTATCTGTAGCTTTGTTGGTAAGTAAAGCCCATAACATCCAAATTTCAAGTCCATGTAGTTTCAAAAGGTGAAAGAAAAAAAGCTATATTGAAGCCAGTATACATATTAAAGAGAGAAAAAGGGATACTAACGCTAATGTTTAAATCATATGGCAGGAGGAATGATAATATTTGTTTGCATGAAACAATTGTTCTGAAGCATTAGTAGGGAACTTATTTTCCATCTAGAAACATTGAACAATCCCAAAAAATGAAGTAATAGCTGCATAAGTCTTAAAAAAAATTTAGTGGGGATTTTTTAATGATGAAAATGTAAGAGAAATTTTAAATAAATAGAGCACATAAAACACTATCCAATGATTACATCACATTAACATATTTTACATATACCTAAGAGCATCTAAGGGAAAAAGAGAGGGGGAAGATATAATGCAAGGAAAAGGGGGCTGAGTTGGGAGAAGGTGAAAGATAAAGATAAAATATTTAGCATATGTCTCCAGACCACAAGATACACATCCTTGCCACTACTACCACCAACAAAAAATTGCTTGAAATTACTACTTCCTCCAAAATGCCAGATAATAATTCAATAAATTATCTAATTTGGGACAGCTAGATGGTACAGTCGATCGAATGCTGGACCTAGAGTCAGGGAAACCTGAGTTCAAATAAAAACTAAAATAATTCATGGATAGTTATAAATAATTGGAAGAACATATACTGCTATTGGATGGGCTAATATAATAAAGATGAAAATAAAGTAATTTCCTTATTTAATATCATATGAGACTACCAAAGGATTACTTTATAGAACTAGAAAAAATAACAAAATTCACAGGGAGGGAAAAATGGTCAAGTATCTCAAAATGGAAAGTATTGTAGTAACAATACTACAAACTATAGTTTTATAGTCTAGTATAGTTAAACTATACTAAAAGAAGTAATTGTTAAAAATAATTTGATGCTGGTTAAAAAATTGAGATATTGATCAGTGGCACAGATTGGGTTCACAACTTATAGAAGCAAATGTAGCTGGTATCCTGGTATTGGATAAATACAAAAAACCTAACTACTAGAATGAACTCATTTAATGACAGAATACTGGGACAATTAGAAAGCATTATGGTAGAAATTTGGTTTAAACGAACACCTCACAATCTATGCAAGTTCCAAATGAGTGTGTGATCTGGATATAAAAGGTCACATAGTAAACAAATTAGAGAAACATGGGAGAAAAATTACCTGTCAGATGTATGGGTAGGAGAAAAGTTCATGACCAAACAAGGGATAGAGAAGATCATAAAACAGAGAATTTTATAAAATTTTAAAAGTTTTTATACAAACAAAGCCAATAAAGTTAAAATTAAAAAGGAAACATTAGCTGCAAATAAAATGTGTCAGATAAAACAAAAATAAAAATTCACAACATTGTCCATGGATGATCCCTCATCTAGTCGTGTTTAGAAATATCTATACCTTTCAAATGAAAAGGGAATTGCTTCTGTAGACCACACTCCCAAGAAAATCAAAGGTCCTTGTTTCATTCTTTGTATTTTTATCCCTAGACCATAGGACAGTGTCTGCTATGTTGTATGCTAGAGATGGTGGGATTGGTTTGTGGAGTGATCAGAATAAAAAACTGGAAGCAGTTTCATGGTCAAACGATATGATATGGTCCATATAATAATTGAGTTTATTTTAATATTTTTGAAGCAGTTTATTGGTGAATTAGCAGCCTCACTTTTCCCCTTCCTCTGAAACTGCTGTTTCAGAGATGTCTGTAATGTAGCCTTTTTATTTTCTATACATAAACTAATGCAAGAATAATTCTTATTTTGTAAGTCCCTTTTGGAAACTACAAAGGCTGTTGATATTTTGGAAACAGTAAAAAGCTTCTATTTTGCCTTTTATCAAGTAAAACTCTAACTGGAAAGAAAAGTTTGATATGCATTGCACAAATCAAGCTTCTGCAGTATTCGTCATACATTTCAAGTTTGGCTCTGTAATGGTGGTCCAAAAGTAGTCTTGAGGGCATCATAAAAGCACTTTGGATTGTTACTATCAGTGTAAAACTAAATTTCATCTGCCTTTTTACTGAGCTAAGAATCTTGTATTTCTCTAAGTTTTGTTTGCGATTTACTTTTGATGGAGTTCAGTGCTGCCTCCTTAGAGGTAACCTGCTAGTAAACGCTGGGGAGTCCTGATGTAGCAGTTTCTGAATTTCCCCATCATTTTCATCAAATCAATTTTGATGTTTGTAAGTGTTCTGGCCCAGATGAGTAAATGCAGTATATCAAATTTCTGAAAGGCACTCATTCGTTTTCTGTTTCACTGTTGCCAACTGTGTTTTAGCTCAGCTTTCCCTCCAAGTTAGCAGCAAACTATTCCTTCATGGAGAAACACAAATCTGTTGCCATTTAGGTTTCTGGCAGATGGCTTGCCTTGGGGCTACTCCTTTTGTTGAACATGAATGTTTAGGTTAGAGAGGATACGTCTATGATCGTCAAGCATCCTAAGCCACACATTTCTTTGTCACTCTTACATCCTGTCTGTCTCTTCACCTTATAATGACATGTCTTACTAAATGTTAACGTTTGCTGTGAGGGTGCATCCACAAGGTTTTATTGCACTTAGGTAAGTGGAAGGCAGTGTTAGTGATGAGAAAGTCATGAGACACACAAGTCTTCAGTAGTATGTGACCTTTCTTGCTGCTTCCAATTCTCTTTCTCCCAAGGACTCTCTACTGTGTCTGATAGTCTGTGACTACTCTGGCATTAAAGTCACCAAAATTACAAGCATATCTTCTTTCAGCACATTGATGTGGAGGGTTTCCAGGTCCTCATAAAATTTTTCTTAGACTTTATCAGGCTTTGTCATGGTGGGAGCACATGCACTGATGGTGATGGCATGGCACTTTCCTGCAAGTGGCAATCATATTGTCTTGAGCTTTTCTTTCACTCCTTTTGGGAGAAGCTTGTTGACTAGATTAGAATTGATTGTGAAACCTACACCACCTTCATAGTGCTCCCTATCACTGTGGCCACTCCAAAAAAAGACCCATGTATCCAGTATCTGGCCTTCATTTGCGAGCTTTGTTTCACTCAAGGCTGCCATTTGGATGTGATACCTGCTGAGTTCTCTCTAACAACAAGAGCTGCTCCTCTTTCAGGTCTACTGGATTTCATGTCCATAAACATACACATATTCCATGTACTAAGGGTGAGTAGAATCATCTTAGCAGAAGTTTTTGTATTTTTTTAATGTTTTGACCACTGGGTAGGTTCCCCACCTACTGTGGTAAGCAGGCCAGGGCTAGGTTCAGTGAAGCAGATAATTTTTAGGGTATTTTTTTTGCCCCTTCTTCATGCCAGGAGATGAGCAGTGCAGTACTTTTAAAAAGTTGCTTACACACTCAGGGGCTGCATCTCAACTAATTATTTCTATATCATTCTGAAAAATTGAAGGACATTAATACACAAATATATGACTATAAACAGGCAGGTGATAACCCCAAGAACTCATCTATGTAGTTATTTAGGGTATGGAAATGGCTGTAATCTCAGAGTGAAAACAGTAAGATGTGCTAAGGTATTACAGCAACAAGATTCATCATAAGAAATAAAAATCACAGCTTAACTACATTTATCTGCTATGAAAGGAAAAAGCAGGTTGAGACAACAAAAGCACCATCAGTACTGGTCTTCCAGGCCCAAGGACACAAAATGCCTTAACACATATATCCTCACTTCCATTTGATTTCAAATAATAATAGTATAAAGTATATGACAGAATACCACAGCCAGGCTCAGAATTGGCCAGGATATCTTGTTCAGGAAACTGAGTCAAGAAGGTCTTAGCCTTAGCTTTCCCAAGATCACCCTCCCAATCATTTTCCCAGGGACAGATATCCGCTGGCTGTCAATCACAAATCTCACTTCCATTGAGCTGCTGGCATTTTTCTTGAAGCGGAGAAGCATTGACAAACCTAAAAACAAAGCTCAAAAAGAAAATTCAGGCTGCCAAAAGGTTTCACCTCAAACAGCAAAGTCTCGCTAGTCACAATAAGGCTGGACACAACTGTTTTCAATACTCTTCAAATTGTTGCAATAAATAAGCTAGCAAATAAGTTATCAGACTCTGTAAAAACAATAACACAAAAGACTATATATTTAACATTCTTTTCTTCTATTATTTCCCTTACCCAAATACGGCTTAAAATTCAGCCTGAAGTAAAAGGCAGTCATCAGATTTTAACAAAGCAATTTTATTATGTAAATTCACATAGTGAATATATGATAGTTAATTAACATTTTGTTTTAAAAAGCAGTCTGTTAAGAGTAAGTTGGTTCAAGATGTAACTTTAGCACAGACTATTCCAAATATAACTTCAAAATTATCATAACCACAAATTATAAAGCATTTCTATACTATAGACAGTCAAAAAATTTTTCCAATTCTACCCCCTTATACAAGGAGCATTTGTAATGGGGGATGGGGATTCTGTTCCAAAATAAACCAACCCATAAATTATATCAGAGTTTATAATGATTCCTGACCTTGCTGAATCTGGCAGGCTTACAAATAAGATTTATGTAAGATCTTTTGACCACTGCCCTTTTTTATTTTCGAAAAATAAGCAACTATTATTTTTCCCTTTTAAACTATACCCATTTAAGTGATATTTTTACATCATGATAATAGCCTCTAATAACATGACTAATAAATTCACAGTATCTAAACCAAAAGGAATCAAAATTTCCACTGACAAACTATCTACCATTCCCTTAACAGCATTTCTTATAGAATGGTTTCCCAGAATTTACAAGGAAATTAAGGAACATAACAGTAGGTCACAATATAATGAATTTAAAACATGAAACAAAATTCCATACTAATCAGATGATATTAATTCAATCAAATGCATTTCCAAATTATCTTTCAGTCTATCCCAAGTGGCTTTTAAAATCACAGTCCCCATAGGCTGGAAATTAGTACAAAACATGTTTCATTAAAGATCCAAATAGCAAAAAGGAAACACATGCATAGGCCAAATGAGGTCACATAAGAAAAATAAGTCTCACAATAAAAGTATTAAAAGATACATATAAGGCTTTTCCTGTTTAAATTTAGAACTATCATTGTTAGGTCAATTCAAAATATGCAGGGCTAAAGGTTATAAACCATCTTTAATATACCTTGTTGTATACTAAATAATTGGGTTTATAAGATCTCAGGAGTCTGTATTTCTAATCTTAAAGAGATCTCTGCTATATCAACATTACAGTAAAAACATTCTTATTATCTATTGCAGTTCCAAATGAACACTTTCAAACAATTTACATAATTCTTCGATAAGTGAATCCATAATAATTGAATCAATAACCCAAAAGAATCTAGATTTTTAAAACATTTACCACTTCACCAATATTCCTAATACAGTATGTTATCAAATTAATGTTAAGTATCATCTTTATCCACATTACAGATTGGTAAATTGAGGTAACTCATTTTAAGATCACACAATTAACAAAGTACTACTCCATGCATTTTTAACACTTTGCCTTAATGTCAAAAAGTAGAATAAACGCTGGCATCATGAGTATCTTATTGGGAGAGACACATCTCACTTAAAACTGGAGCTAGAATAATTAAATTTATTATACCTGGATATATTTTAAATATATAAGTGTAAATCATGTCCCCATTTTGACTTTATCTTGGTATGGGTATAAGTTGTTGGTCTGTACCTAATCTTTGCCATACTTTTTCCAGTTTTCCCAGTTTTTGTCAAATAATGAATTTTTGTCTCCAAAGCTTGATATTTTAGGATTCTCCAAATATACCATCGTATCATCTTCAAAGAGTGATAGTTTTGTTTCCTCATTGTCTATTTTAATTCCTTCAATTTCTTTTTCTTCTCTTATTACTATAGCTAGCATTTCTAAAAAAAAATATTTAATAATAGTGGTGATAATGGACATCCTTGCTTTACCTCTTTATCTTTTGGGGAAGGTTTTAGCTTATCCCCATTATAGATAATGCTTGTTAATGACTTTATTTTATTTTTTTAAATAATTTATTTTCCCCCAATTACATATAAAGATGATTTTAACATGCATTTTTTAAAAAGAGTCTTGAGTTCCAAATTTTCTTCCTTCCTTATCTTCCCTCTCCCTGAGATGGTAAGCAATTTGATGTAGATTTTACATGTGCAATCGTACAAAACACATTTCCATATTAGTCATGTTGTGAAAGAAGACACAGACCAAAAGAAAAAAAACAAACAGAAATAAAGAAAGTGAAAAAGAGTTATGTTTCAGTCTCCATTTAGACTCTATGTGTTCTTCTTCTGGAGGTGGAAAGCATTTTTTCATCATGAGTCCTTTGGCATTGTCTTGGATCATCATACTGCTGAGCTGATCAGTGTACAGTGTTGCTGTTACTGTGTACAGTGTTCTCTAGGTTCTGCTCACTTCATTTTGCATCAGTTCATTCAAGTCTTTCCAGATTTCTCTGAAATCAGTCCACTTGTAATGTCTTGTAGCACAATAGTATTGTTTTACAGTCAAATGCCACAACTTATTCAGCCATTCTCAAATTGATGTTTCCCATCATAAAGAGAGCTGCACAAAAATATTTTTGCACAGGTAGGTCCTTTTTTCTCTTTTTTCTTAAATCTTCTTGGAATACAGACCTAGTAGTGGTACTGCTAAGTCCAAGGGTATACACAATTTTACAGGTCTTTGGGCAGAGTTCCAAATTGCTCTCCAGAATGGTTGGATCAGTTCAAAACTCCATCAACAATGCATTAGTTTACAGTTTTCTCACATTCCCTCCAACATTTATCATTTTCCTTTTCTGTCGTCTTAGTCAATCTGATAGTTGTGAGGTGATAACTCAGGGCTGTTTTCATTAGCATTTCTCTAATCAATAGTGATTTAGAGCATTTTTTCATATGACTATAAATAGCTTTGATTATAGTTGGTCCCACTATGAATTAAAACTGTAAATAAAAATATATCCTGTCTTTAGACCTTAGAAAGACAGCTGAGATTGAACAGTAATGCCTTCAGTCGTCAATTAGCTGCTGAAAACAGAAAGACTATAGCTGCTAGAATGACTACAAAGAACCTTCAAATGGAAGTGAGATGTCTTCAACAAAAACTTAAGGTACTCCTTTAAAAATAGTCTACTATATGTATATATAGTATTGAGTTTTTTCATAGAACCATATTAGTTACTTGAAATGATTTATGTATCTGGGTAATTGAACTGAATCAGCCTCTTAGATTTTTTAAGTTTGTGTGGTGGAGAGATCAACAAACAGAATATCTAACTTAAAGCATTACCATTTGTTAATCAAAAAGCCAACAGATCTGTGCTATGATTGTTCTAAAAAGTTCTATGTTGTGTAAAGTGTGTTGGCTTTAGTTTATGGATTTTGTGATACTGAAGTAGAATTTTTTTTAATGTTTTGTTTTTGAGATGGGGTCTCCCTGTCTCACCTAGGCAAGAAGAACATCTGCCACTAATGAGTCCAGTCCCAATACTGAATGGTGTGGTACCTTTAATCTGCACCTGAGCCAATTTGCCCCTCCTTAGAAAACCTAATGGCCCCATTTTTCCCTGAGCTCACTAAACAGGTATCAGACTTAGTATGGACACTTGAATCTCTACTAGTCCTACTATAACTCAGAACTACTAAACTCAAGTATACATCAGCCTCAGCCTCTCAAGAAGCAGGGACTACCGGTGTGCACCGCTCTACTTGGCTTGGAATTCTAATAACAAGCTATAATGTACTCATCAACTAATTTTACCTTGGCACTAATTTAAAGAAGAAAGCAGGTGAGATTCGCTTGTTCCTCCAGAATATTTCCTTCAAACCAGCATTTTTAATGCTTACATTTAGGATCATTATATTCACTCAATAGTGGATGATAAAAGGAAGTCCTTAATGACACAATGGGACAGAGTCCTGGGCCTGCAGTCAGGAAGACCTGAATTTAAATCTGGCCTCAGATACTTACTAGTTGTATGACTTTATGCAAATCATTTAAACTTTGGTTGTCTTGGCATCATCTACAAAATGAGAATAATAGTAGCACCTGGCTTCCAGGGTTGTTGTGGGGATCAAAGGAGATCAAAAACTGTAAAGAGCTTAGAACAATGCCCGGAACATGGTAAGAACTAGATGAATGTTAGCTATTATTAAAGAAAGTGTTATATTGCTTTTTTCTTAGGAAAAAGATCGAGAACTTGATATAAAAAATATATATACTAACCGGTTCCTTAAAAATTTATATGACAAAGATGAGCAAACAAAAGGTAAATCTGAATGAGTTCCCTTTTTTATTTTGAAAATAAAATCAATTGTAGTTTTCATTAAATTGAAAAATCTCATACAATCCACCCTTAAAATCCAAAAATGTTCCAATTTGCTCCCAGTTTCCAGTCCAGGTACTGTCAAAATCTATTGTCTGTCAATTCTAGCCACACAATAATCATTAGCCTAAAGTCTCATTCAAATCCTTATTTTGGAGAAGGAAGAAAGAAACGTAATTTACTGATTAATTATTTGTTATTTTAGGAAACCATGAGAAGACCACTGAATCTTTCAAAGGTAATTTTTTTAACTGCCTTCTTTTAAATGGTAAATTCAAATTCTCATTTCTAGCTGGGAACCAATTCTAAAATGAGGATGCCTTATCTTTGCAATCTCTTAGCACTTAAAAAGTCAGAAGGAATCAAGTTTCTTACTGATATGTTAGCTATAGCAGATGCCACATTTTTAATGGGGTGGGGCCCATAAAAAAGAGGTTCTGTGGGATATAAATGTGTTCCGAGAGATCTCAGTGCCCAGGAAGACTGACGATAGCCTTGGCAAGTGTCAGGGTGCCCTGAGACAAAAATTTCGCACCAAATTCTACACCAGGAGGCTTTCAATCTCATTTTCCTTATCAATCTCTCTGTCTCTCTGGGATCAAAAACAAAAGGCCTAGAAGTATGACATGAACACATTAATAGGTATGAATGTACTTTGGAAGCTTATGGTTATTATTAATAGCATATCAATAACATAGTTACATAATCCTTTGTTGGCGCAGAATCAATCCAGCCTGCCCTAGGCAAAAAACTCTCCCTGTTAGGTTTTGGCTTCCCCTCTGTCAGGCCTGCTCTAAGCATTTGTAATCATATTAGTTGTTTGTCTGTTTTTTAAGTAACAACTTCAATTTGCACAGAGACAAGAATAAGATATTAATAAATAAAGCTTTCAAATGTCAATTGCTTTGACTACTGTTAAAAGGCTTCTCTCCTCTCCCTGGTTCAGAATGGAAATGAGAAGCAAAATGGCTAAACATGTGAAGAGATGAGCTTTCCTGCTCCAGTGACTAAGAAAGGAAAGAACAGTAGTATAGTGTGAGGCTTAAGTGCCTCCCTGATCCTGACTGACTGGTTCCTGTGGTTCTCACTGGTGCCTCTACAGAGTCACAACCTCAGCTTGCAGTCAGCAGTATCTCAGTCCCAGTCCTGGTCTCCCCTTTTCCAAGGACCTTGTCTCCTCTTAGCTGGCACATCCTGGCACAACAGCCAGCATGGGTGCCTGGAGCTCCTCTTCCTGGACATTTCTTTTCCAGTTCCTTCAAAGTAAAAACAACAACACAGGAACTTGGGGATCTTGGGCGTTTCTGGTAGTATCTCTATGGTGCCAATGCTAGAGGGAGAATCACAATAAACACAGGCTTTACCGTATTTATCCCATCATTCTCCCTCAACTAGGTAAGAATAAAGGGTTACAGTATGGAAGGAGATTTAGTTAATCAAGTTAAATGAACATATCTTACTCTCATAGACAAGTCTAGTTGGTCGTATTGATGTTAAATGTTAAACTTTTAATAAAATATCTTAACAAAGAAAAAAACAATTATTGTTGAGAAGCCTTGGCTCTCTCACAGTTAGCCCTTACCCTTAAAGTCTAATGTACCCCCAGTGCCTGGTATGGGGATTCATTGAGATATATATATGTATGTATATATATATATATATATATAGAGAGAGAGAGAGAGAGAGAGAGAGACATATATAGATATAGATATTTGAAATTGAATCCCTAAACTTCATCTCACTCAGAACTTTGTCTTGCCCTAATTTACCCTAGAAATCCCATGACTGGCCTTACTCTGTAGCCTTCAGCCTTGCTCCTTATACTCACAATTCATCTCACTCTTAATTCCCAGAGTCCTGAGTTCACCACAAACTTTGCCCTCCCTTCTTCCATACCTCAGCCCATACTTATGCTTCTTACAGTCCCTCCCTAGCCACCCAGGTTCCACTCCCCACCTCTTTATCCCTTATTGCTTGCTAGAAATTTGGCCTCGTATAATTGGAACCTCTATCAGGACTTAAAGTGAGAGGAGTAATTGTCAATGGATGAAGTGAGCCAGGGTTAATGAGGAAGAATCTCTGATTCCTGGGAGTGGGAGGAATTGTGTTTGTCTGGTATTCCAAGTTGAAACTCTTAATACATTTTTCAATGGAGACATTTCATACATATTGATTATGATAAGTATACTAAGTAAATTGTGGGTTAAATATGCTTTTTGTAAGTTGATTTAGAAACCTAAGTACTGTGCTTAATACTTAAATATTTCTCTGCACAAAAGAGGCACATCAACTATCTCTCACCCATATTTTGGCATAATAAGGTAAGTAATCATGTTAGTTTCAGAGAAAAAAATCTCACATTTCCTTCATTGAACTTCTACTAAGCTGTAAGTTATAATTCAAAGTAATAGCAAATCAAGATGATGCTGTCAACAAAGACGTTATTTAAGTTCAGTAGAAAATAATGTCACAACTAATTTGAAATCTAGACTTGCTAGAGACGCACTTCATCACAGAAGATATAGGGCTGTGATCTCTTATTTAAGTCAAAGATTTAATAAGTATTCCCCATAATCAGAAACAATATTAACCTGCTATACCTTTACTATATCTCTGCATTCCTCTACTGTATCCTCAAGGCTTTTGTTTCCCTTTTTCTTCACATTTTACTTGCTTTGTACCATTCACATCATGTCAACCGTGTGACCAAAAAGCTTTCAAAGTTAAGATGACTGTAAGGGAAAAAGGAAAGAGAGAAGATGTTGTAAGTGATTGGAATAGTTTTGAAAGATGTGTTTTGTTTCACTGTACTTCCAAATTATACTATAACCCAGTGTTTTTAGGCAAGTCTGTTGACACAACACTATGTCTTTATGTTAGGGGAGAAGTTGATAGGAGAGCTTTGGAGAGGAGAAATATTTCTTTTCTTCAAGCAGAAATGATGTGCAGCTTTTGGAATAGGTAACAGGTCCATAACACAAATAGAATTAATAAAAAGAAGCAAAATAGCAGCAGGGTGAATGATAAAATCCAATTTAACTGTAGCTTTAGGGGTGCCAAGTCCTTTGGCAGCATCCATGGTCTTCAGGTGTCTGGCAAGCATTTCCTATGTGTTTCTTAAGCATCAGTGGATGGATCAGGGCAGGTTTGTGGAGGTATTTCCTTAACAATCACCAGGTTCCAGGTCACTTATGGAAATTCTCTAGGTAATACTGATAAAGCCTACTAGTGATAAGAATTAGTATAATTTAGTAAAATCCCACAAAATCTAATTCTCTTGACCTTCCAGTTTATATGGTGAAAACTAATTCAGATCTTATGGAGCTAATTTTATTAATGACAGAGCTAGAAGAAGACCATCAAATTAGAAACCCATAGTTCACCTGAAGAGAATTTCAGTTTTTATATACCACTTGCTCCTTCTAGCACATACCAATAGGCACAATACCATCAGCAGGCTAAAGGAAGCATCTTTAAAAAAAAAATTTTGTAAAGGATCCATGAAGGCCTGACTTCTAAAATGAGTCCTTCTGTCTCTGAATATTATCGGAGAGTCAGATACCAAAATGAGGGAGGGGCAGAAATGATTTAAAATTTTCTTTGCAATTATTAATGCAGTTTTATATATATAATTTTAATTCAGTTTTGAGAACTCATTACTAAAATATACTCAAGACCTGTATAACTCAGAAACATTGAGATATATATATATATCTCCTAATTCTTAGAGAAAACAATCTAATCTTGTTACTTTCTCAAAGTTTACAACTCCATTAAGTTAATAAACTTTAACCTCTTTATCTTATCCTCTGCTTTTAGTAATAAGTGTTATCCTCATATCAGCCTGAAAGAATAATATATTTTAAAGACCTAATTTTATACATGAATATATAACCATTAGCAAGGGGATGGCAAGCCAAAGAACCCATTTCCCTAATTACTTAAGATATGGAGTTGACCACAGATTCGGATTTAAAATAGTAAAATCTTTCACCCTTGCATTCTAGTAGAGTAATTCAGAGAAATATTTTAGCATTAATCTATTAATTAATAGATTTTGTATTGCAATGACAAAATCTTCTACAATTCACTTGCCCTAATTTTAGAAATTTGCTATGAAAGGAAAAAGGAGGGACATGGTTATGACAATATCAAAACTGTCCCTTCAAGGACAGCCATAGGCCATGACAGGGGGAAAACTCCAGGTAAAAGTCATAATTACCAGGCAATCATATAGCATAGTTCTATAATATTCACAGAGTATCATGTCCAGACTCATGGTATTAACCAGGTGGGAAAATTTCCTGTTCAGAAAGAAAATAGCAATGGAGAAACTGAGTCAAGAGGACCCTGCCTTCACCCCCTCAATAGACATTCACCTCTAGCAAATCTCAGACCACACTTCCTTTGGGCAGCCCAGGGCATGTTTCTTGAATGGTGGACTGGGTATACAGGCTTAATGACAATTCAGACAATTATACCTATACTCAAAACTCAAAACAATGTCAAATTATAGTCCTAAGACATTTTACCCCAGTAGCAACTTTCACTAATCATAGCTCAGGGCGGATACAATTATTGTTTCTATCATGTTAACATAAACATGTTAACAGTTAACAATAAAAAGTTTACTAAGATTTTAACAAAAATCATTCAACATCTTTTCTTCCTGTTTCCCCCTTCTTCTTGAGTTTAAACTTACATGTTGTAATAATCAGTCATTATAAATTAAGAAAATAATTACATTCTTGAATTGCACATAGATAATGCTAGTTCATTCAAAACCCAGAAAAACACTGACTACTTTCAATGTCTCTGGGTCAATAGATAGCCATCTCTTAAGGTAATGTATATTAATCCCAAACCAGATTAGTCAATTTTTTTAATCTTCTTCTCTGAAGCAGTTCCAGAAGGTATCTTTGACTCTCCAGATCCCCAAAATATGAAAAGACAAAAAGATGATGAGAAAATTCTGTACAGAGCATTAAAGAGATGGACTATCCTTAGCAGATTTTCCTTCTTCATTGGCAAGATATGAGTGCTATATAGGAAACGTTCCTTTTTAATTATCCTGTCTTTCTAGTTCCTGTATTACTGGCTTTATTCCCTCAGTTTGATCATAGACAATATGTATTGCTTAACGTTTGACCAGTAGTCAGTATCCTTATATTTTATAACCACAGTGTCCACTTATCCCTTACAGGGGGACAGGATGCTCCAAGTTTACACATACCTTCATATTCTCTTCCTGTCTGATTATACAAATAGGAAATAGAGAGTAACCTACTTATCTAAGCAGGTAACAAACAGAAATCAGATAAATCATGCAGATTAAAATATATTAGAAAATATATATAAGTAAATGAGCTCTTTTGATAAGAGTAAAATGAGATCTCAGCTCCACCAAGAAACCCTTATTGAAGTGCCAGGTGAGCTAATGTGTAAAGACTTCCTAAGTCTTTCACTCTGTGAGCCCCTCCACACAGATAATTTAGAACCACATGTTTCTTAAAGAAAAAAAGTCCTTTCCAAAACTCTTACACCAATTCCACTTCTTATGCTGTCATGCCGTGTCATGTTGGCATTCTTTCCACCGGTTAAGAGAGTGACACACAAAATGAATTAGAGTTGGCTAGAAACAGGGTTTACAGCATGATTTAGTTTTCATTTGTGGCTAAAATTTTTATTGTTTCCAAAATATTTCCCTATTTTTAATCTTCTTGTAGTTTCTCCACCAACCAAATCTATACAAGCGGAAAAGAAAAACCATCTGTTTCCATATCTAGTTCCACATCAATTGAAGCAAAATACAGAAGACAGTATATCTCTGCCAACTAAGGTATAACAAATTTGAAATCTGAAGTATTCTAAGTTGTTTTGTTCATTTTCTCCAAAGTTTTGGATTCTAATGTTAGGTTTATCTTTTTATACAAATCATTTTTAATTATAACAATTCCATTCATTACTATGAAAAAATTTTAATTACCTGGAGAGAAATTCATCTTTCACAATTATTCTAAATCTAATGTGAATTACAGAAGGAAAAATCCACAGGAAATGGTGCTGAAAAAGAAAAAGCAATTGATGTCAATCGTGAAGTAATCCATGATATTAATAAATTACCTAACGAAGAAGATCCTGAAAAAATGTATAAAGGTATATCTTAAAGTTTCCTTTGTTCTGCTACAAATTGGAGAAATAAATGCTTTTCTTTATAGAAACTGATCCCATGCCAATAGTCTTCAATGTTCATTAGAGAATTTTACAAACAAAATCTTTTTTAAAATAAGATTTTTAAGATAGTTGATAAAAGAATAAAAATACACTGTTAATGATCATTTGAAAAATATTCAATTTCACTAGTAATCAAAAGAGATACAAATTAAATTTCCATCTTGCAGGGGGAAAAAAACAATTATATTACCCTAAATAATAAAGAGCAATGAAACTTGTAGTTGGTGGTCTTAAGAAACAATATTGATGCAACTGCAAACTTGAAAAGCATTCTTTCCAATGCAGGACACAGTAAAGTACTTGACAGCTTTTTAACTGAAGTTACAAAAATAATCAATACCCTTTTACCCAATAATCTTTGGTAATATACCATGAGACATCAAAAAAAAAAGTACGAAAAAGAAAAGGATGTAGCTGTTCAAAGATTGATAAAATATCATCTTTTTACAATTGAAAAAATGTTAACAATCCAAGTGTCCAACAGTAGGTACATATTTAAATAAACTGTGGCATATTAATGCAATTAAGATTTTTTTTAAAATTATGAAGAATGTAAGGAAATCTGGAAAGAAGGACTTTAATGAAATAAAGCAAAACAAACAAAAAAAGACAGGGAAGAAGGGGGAAGGAACAAGCATTTATTAATCACTTCTCTGTGCCAGGAATTATGCTAAGCCTGTTACAAATATTATCTCACTTGAGTCTCACAGCAACCCTGGGAAGCAGGTACTATTGTTGTCTCCATTTTATAGATAAGGATCCTGAGGCACACAGAGGTTAAGTAATTTGCCCAGAGTCACTAAGCTAATAAGAGTCTAAGGTTGGATTTGAACTCAGGTTTTCCTCTCTCCTAGATGGCTAGATCATTCAGTGGACAGAGTAACTAGGCCTGGAGTCAAGCAAAACTGAGTGCAAATTTGTCCTCAGACACAAGCCATGTGGCCCTGGGCAAATCACTTAACTTCTGCTTTAATCCACTGGAGGAAAAAATGGCAAACTACTTCAGTATCTTTGCCAAGAGAATTCCATGGGCAGTGTCGGTGTGCGATGATCCAAGAGGTCAGGAAAAAATTGGACACAACTGAATAACAAAGCAAATATCCACAGAAAGGCAACAGAAACTTATTCTTGTGGTTTTGCGGTACCTACAGATGATACCTATAGATGATGTACAGATTTGGCAGTTAATCAGTAGTGTATATATTGTGAAATGAGAGCTTAAATTTGTGAAGTGTAATCTTTTAGCTATATCAAGTTATATGAAGTTTTATGCGGTCCATAAATTCACTTCATATAAATTCTTAAAGTGTCCATTTTTAATGGACAAGTACAAGTTAATGGGAAAGAATATGTTAACAAGGATCATTAGCTTTGAAATGAAATTTTGAATCAATATTAGATTCTATTAAAAATTTAAATTTTTAGAGGAATATTGTATTTATAGACTACTACTCCAAGAAAAATGTAGAAAGTTTTAGAATTTATGAATAATGTGTCTTTAAGGATAGTTCATCATGACTTTTTCTTGTTTGAGAATATAATTGAATTTTGCTTAACAGAAGAATAATGTGGTAAAGAAGGAATATTTATCTTTTTCCTCCATATATTCCCTTTTCACTATAGCTGTCTTCAAGGTACTGATAAGTAAAAGAAGCATTAGATTTGTTCAATTTAGCCCCAGAGGATAAATATAGGTGCAAAGGCTGGAAATTACGAAGAGGCAGATTTTGACCATGTCTAAAGGGAAACTAATGGATAATTAAAGCTCTCCCAAAGTGGAAGGCGATTCCTCAGGAGTTAGCAAATTCTGCCTCTCTAGAGGTCTTAAAGACTAGGATTATCATATATTCTAGAATTGAGAGGATATTCTCAGTCATTTACATGTTGAACTAATTGTACTCTGAATTACCTCCCAAAGTGATTCTCTGATACCACATTTGGAAGACAGGTTTTTTTCCATTCCAGAGAGAATATGTTCAGGCTTCCATACATGTTCAAATCATAATAAAAATTATTGCATTTACTCATTGTTTCCTCATTTTGATTCAGTTTATAAAACAACAGACTCAGAATCGTAGGCAATAATTCATCCCTTTTAAATAAGATATGAAGTCTCATAGTAAGATAACTAGATTATTGCCAAAGTATGTCCAAAATCCACCCTACCTCCAGAAATACCATGATTTTAAAAATATTCTATTTAATCCTTACTATTATATTAAGCTTCCATTGACCTCTACTATCTCATCATTATCAAGTTACTATGGTTGTCTTTTGTTGTCTGCACAGCTTATTCTCAGGCTTATGCCTCCAAGGAAGATCTTTTATAGCTAAACACTATTTTATAGAAATGTTTTGAGATTATTTTATTTCCAGTTTAGAAAAAGGGCATTTTCCCATTGCTATGAAAAGTTTTACTCAATTTTTATTGAAATAAATGCACTAATAAATGTGTACAGTCCCAATCACTCTCTTTTGTTCCAGTTCTGCATCATGAGCTGCCTAATCAGCGTTTGGAAGTAGACATCCTATAGGCATTTCAAACTCAGCATGTATGAAATAGAATAATTGTCTTTGTCCCCAAACTCACTCTTCTCCTGAATTCCCCTGCTATGGTCATCACAGTTACTCAAGTTCACAATTTTGATATCATCTTTAATTCCTCACACTTCATTCACCCTACATATCCAATCAGATGCCAAATCTTATCATTCCTTTCTCTCCCATGTATATGCATTCCTGCTCACTGTTCACACCCTAGTTCATGTTCTCATCACTTCAGCATGAAATATTACCCTCCTATTTGTCTCCCTGCACGTCTTTCCCCTCCAACCTATCTTCCACATAGTTACCAAGGAGAAACATGTTCCTAAAGCACAAGTTTAATCAAGTCTTCCTAAGTCCCCACCTCAATAAGCATCCCTGACTCCCTATTACCTCTAGGTTCAATATAAACTCTTCTATTTGGAATTTAAAGCTTTTCACAACCTGAAAACCACCCCCTTCATGATTTTCCAGTCTTCTACATGGCTCCCATCCAAGCACTCTACAATCCAGCCATTCTGGCATACTTGCCATTCCTTATACTACATTACAACTTTCCTTGCATTTTCACTGGTTATGTTTCCCTGAATACTCTCCCTTCTCACCTCTGTCTTTTGGAATCCTTTGTTTCTTTCAAAACTCAATTTAACATCCCCTGCTACATGAAGCTATGGTGTATGAAAGTCTGAGACACAGTTTCTGGGTAATTAGCAATAATTTCATTAATGTCTAGCTAATAATTAATAAAAGAACAGTCATTTGACTTTCTCTCATCAACCAAAGGCCCTTCTTAGAGAATATTCAATGTTTAAAAAGTCTTTGGAAAAAGGCATATCCCTGACAATAGAAATTAACTCTAATTTGTTAACAGTCAGTGAGTGGGTAGATATTTTAATGAGGTAGGCAAAAAGTCTTCAGCTCCTCCTGCAGAGGGGATGATCTGATCATGGTACTCAGCAGCCCCCAGCAATCTGAGCAAAAGAATCCATCTCTACCCAGACTTTGCTGGTTGGTTTTACCCTTAAAAAGTTGGATCACTCTAAATTCTAATGGAAGGTTCCAAAGACAGACAAGGACATATTTCCTAAGGGCAACATCTCACTTGGACAATATTTTGTTTGTAAAGTCTCCTAGTTTGAAAAGCATGTACTCTGAGGATGGGCAATGCCCTTCAGAGACTGGCTGAATAACCTACAGGAATTTATCTCTTTTTAAAAATTATTTATTTATTTTAAGTTTTCAACATTCATTTCCACAAAATTTTGAGTTCCAAATTTTCTCCCCATCTCTCCCCTCCCCCCCAAAATGCCTTGCATTCCGACTGCCCCTTCCACCAATGTGTCCTCCCTTCTAACACCCCTCCCTTCCCTCATCCCCATCTTTTTTCTTGTCCTGTAGGGCAAGATAAATTTCTATGCCCCATTACTTGTATTTCTTATTTCCTAGTTGTACGCAAAAACAATTCTCAACATTTCTTCCTAAAACTTTGAGTTCCAACTTCTCTTCCTTCCTCTCTCCCCACCCATCCCCCCTGAGAAGGCAAGCAATTCAATATAGGCTATAAATGTGCAGTTTTACAAATGACTTCCATAACAGTCATATTGTGTAAGACTAACTATATTTCCCTCCATCCTATCCTGCCCCCCATTTCTTCTATTCTCTCTTTTGACCTTGTCCCTCTCCTAAAGTGTCTACATCTAACTACTTCCTCCTCCCTTTTGCCCTCCCTTCCATCATCCACTCCACCCTTCATATCTCCTTCTCCCCTACTTTCCTGTAGTGTAAGATAGATTTTCATACAAAATTGAGTCTGCATGTTATTCTTTCTTTGAGCCAAATGTAATGAGAATAAGCTTCACTTTTTCCCCCTCACCTCTCCCCTTTTTCTTTCCATTGGAAAAGCTTTTTCTTGCCTCTTCTGTGGGAGATAATTTGCCCCATTCCATTTCTCCCTTTCTCTTCCCAATATATTCCTCTCTCTTAATTAAAAAATTAAATTAAATTAAAAATTTAAAAAAATCCCTTAATTTTATTTTTTTAGTTATGATCCCTTCCTATTCAACGCACCCTGTGCTCTCTGTCTCTCTCTCTTTCTGTCTGTCTATATATATGTAGCTGTGTGTGTATGTGTGTATATAATCCTTCCAAATACCCAGATACTGAGAAAAGTTTCAAGAGTTACAAATATTATCTTTCCATGTAGGAATGTAAATAGTTCAACTTTAGTAAGTCCCTTATGATTTCTCTTTCCTGTTTACCTTTTCATATTTCTCTTGATTCTTGTGGTTTGAAAATAACATTTTTTTCAGCTCTGATCTTTTCAACAAGAATGCTTGAAAATCCTCTATTTCATTGAATGACCATTTTTTCCCCTGAAGTATTATACCCAGTTTTTCTGGGTAGGTGATTCTTGGTTTTAATCCTAGTTCGTTTGACTTCTGGAATATCATATTCCAAACCCTGTGATCCCTTAATGTGGAAGCTGCTAGATCTTGTGTTATCCTGATTGTATTTCCACAGTACTTGAATTGTTTCTTTCTAGCTGCTTGCAATATTTTCTCCTTGACCTGGGAACTCTGGAATTTGGCTACAATATTCCTAGGATCTTTGGATCTCTTTCAGGAGGTGATTGGTGGATTCTCTCAATATTTATTTTGCCCTTTGGTTCTAGAATATCAGGGCCATTTTTCTTGATAATTTCATGAAAGAGGATGTCTAGGCTCTTTTTTTGATCATGGCTTTCAGGTAGTCCCATAATTTTTAAATTGTCTCTCCTGGATCTATTTTCCAGGTCAGTTGTTTTTCCAATGAGATATTTCACATTATCTTCCATTTTTTTCATTCCTGTGGTTTTCTTTTGTAATTTCTTGGTTTCTCATAAAGTCATTAGCTTCCATCTGTTCCATTCTCATTTTTAAAAAACCATTTTCTTCAGTGAGCTTTTGAACCTCCTTTTCCATTTGGCTAATTCTGCTTTTCAAAGCATTCTTCTCCTCATTGGCTTTTTGTACTTCTTTTTCCAATTGAGTTAGCCTATTTTTCAAGGTGTTATTTTCTTCAGCATTTTTTGGGTCTCCTTTAGCAAGCTGTTGACTCACTTTTCATGATTTTCTTGCATCACTCTCATTTCTCTTCCCAATTTTTCCTCCACCTCTCTTAATTGATTTTCAAAATTCTTTTTTGAGCTCTTCCATGGCCTGGGACCATTGCATATTTATTTTGTAGGTTTTGAATGCAGAAGCCTTGACTTTTATGTCTTTCCCTGATGGTAAACATTGTTCTTTCTCATCTGAAAGGATGGGAGAGAATACCTGTTCACCAAGAAAGTAACCTCTATAGTCTTATTTTTTTTTCCCCTTTTTGGGGCATTTTCCCAACCAATTACTTGACTTTTGGTTCCTTTGTCGAGAGTAGGGTATACTCCGGAGACCTGTAAGATCTCAGTTCCTCCAAGGTGGCATGATCAAGGGAGAGGAGGTTACTCCCTGGCCAACCTGCTGGCTGAGATTAAGATCAGGTGCTCAATTCCCCCAAGGGCTTTAAGCTGAGCCTTCAATAATGGAAGCCTGCTGCTGCCTGCCCAGGCCACTGTCACCACAGTCACCACTGCCGCCTTCTGGGGCAGAGGCTAGAGGAGGACCCTGTTCCCTTGTCATGGAGGTGAAAAAGCTCTCTCACTGACCTTTGAAGTGTTTTTGTCATTTGTGGGTTGATGGATCTGTGAACCTCCCCTGCTGCTGGGCTCTGCTTCTCCCACTGCCATGTGGCCAAGGCTGGGCTGTACTGTGCTCCTCTCCATGTCCAGTGTAACAGACCTTTCCATCGGCCTTCCAGGTCACCCTGGGCTGGAAATCTCCTCCACCCTGTCGTTCTGTGGCTTCTGCTGCTCTAGAATTTGTTGAGAGTCTTTCTTTACAGGGATTTTATGGGCTGTGGGGGAAGAGCTAGAGTATGTGCATCTTTCTACTCTCAGGAGTTTATTTTTTAATGAAAAAGTAGAAGGGAAAACCTTAATCTCAATTAATAATTGGTTAAAACCTATTTTGATCATTGTGGATATTAGATATTACTTTTCCAAAACTACCACATATTCAGAATATATAATGTGTGTGGGTGTATGCGCGTGTGTGTAGTCTCCCTCCATTAGAATATAACATGCTGAGAAGAAACATTGTTTTATTTTTTGTCTCACTATCCCTAGTATAGTGTCTAGGACAAAGGAGGCATTCAGCCAATGCTTTTTGATTAATTGATAGAGTAGATATTGAATTAATTTAACTTTCTTTAAAAATTTACCTGTTTTCTATCTGTACAGAAAGTGAAATGTGTAGCTGGAAAATGAACACAGGTGGCACCACTCAGAATATTCCGGATACAAAAGGTATCACAAGCAGTTTGTTAATGAATAAAATTATCATTTTTTTATTTCACTTTATTTTAAAGAATCTGTCCTTCAAATGTCTTAACCTAAACATTAGGATTCTTCCTGTTAAATTTGTCACATATTACTGAGGTTACCGTTAATTCCTTGCTTTCTTCCTAGCATTGGTCATATAGACAAGTTATACATAAAACCTAAGAGTCTTCTTTAACATAAGATATTTATAAAAGGTCGTAAAAGTCCTTGCTGAATAAAAATATCAATACCTAAAACTATAAGCCCAGTCCATCTTGAAATATATTTTTATCATAATTTTTATGAAAAATAATGTAATCTTTTTTCTATAAGTAAAGACAAGAAAAATCACCATACCTAAACATGAAATTTGTATTTCAGTCTGCCAGGCCTAGAGGCCTGTGTGGGCTACCCGAGTCTTCTTACCTCACCTCCGAGGTCTTCGGTTGGCCAAAACCGGATGCTCATATGAGAGAAAGGACGTTCCAGAGTCGAACAAGGGTTGAGCTTTATTTCAGGGTCTCGGTTACAAGTGCAGGAGGGTCTTCCTTAGGAGGAAGAGGGGGAGATTTCCTAAGGAGGCTAAGATCTTAAGGGATTGGAAGTAGAAGTACAAGCGGGGAGAGAGGGGGAGGGGAGAGAGAAGAGAAGAGAAGCGGAGCCTACTGTCCTCTTGGCTCCTCACGTGCTAAGAGAGCTTTCAGGCTTCCTCAATCCTACTTAACCTTCAGCCGCATAGTTTGCATCTGAATACCGTGCTGTTAGGTAACTAGGTGTGCCCAGATCCGGGACAATCTCGAGGGCGGGGAGATCTCTCTCCCATCACGTTTCTCACGGGAAGAGGCGGAATTACTCGAGATAGCTCGGTTCACCTCGATTCCCTGCCGTTTCCTGGGGGGGTCTCGTGAGAGCTCTAAGATTTAGAAGCTCCCACCTTTACCCGCCCGAGACTGTCCACACGGAATTGAGCTTCCAATCCCAACATCTCCCCTTCTTTGTTATGCGCGGAGCGCACCTGGCTCTAGAGCAAACAGTGGCTGGAGGCTGAGTGGATTAGGAAGGCCTTTAGCATATGAGTACCCTACAACAAGACTTCATTCACACAGAAATCCGCAGCTAGCACAACTGACAAAGGGAGGCATCAAATAAAACAAAGATGAAACTAAATGGCTGAGTTACAACAGGGGAAGTGCAATCAACTAATCCCAAAGCATTTTTTAAGAGGAGCAGTTGGTGTTGGCGCCTTACATGTCACCACCCCCCTTAATCTTGCAAATGGATCTATACAGGTGGAAAATTGGTCACCTCCTCCCCCCCCAAGTGTCTGAGTCTGTGATATCAAAGTCCTCATTCAGCTGGCGAAAAAAGGATGCCTAGATTGAAGGCTGTCAGTGGCAGTGTCTGCGGTTGTGACGAGTGCTGCCTCCTCTCTGGGCAGCAAGGTTAAAGCTGTCAGCAGCAGGCTCAGGTGGTGTATGATCCTTCTCCGGGGTCTCTGGGCTCTCCGGGGTCTCCGCCTCCTGCGTCTCCGCCGTCTCCGACATCGGTTCCCACTTACGGATCCTTCTAATGGGAATCCACACATGACCTTTTCCTATGGAGACACAAACATACCCTCGACCCCCTATTAGTATCTTAAAATGTCTCATAGCTGGAGTAGTATGTGCGCTTTTTGAGACAGCTGTATCAAGCTCCGATTGTATTAGGCGACCTTTTCCCCTTCTTTGTTTAGCGAGGATCGCCTTCAAGGTAAGATTGATAAGAATGCATAGTGGCTGTTTGTTTTGGTATAGCTGCTGCCAGGTACTTACAAATGCTTGATTAACATCTGTAAGGAACCTGAACTTTACGGATTTTTTCTTTATAACAAACACAGGAGCATTCCAGGGTGCTGATTGCTCCTTAACCAGTAGTTGTAGTGCCTGGAGTTTTTCTGAAGTCAGAGGCCATTGCTCCACCCAAATCGGGGTGTCTGACTTCCAATTCAAGGGTGGGGACTCCAGAGCAACAGCAATGGCCCTTACTAAAAATTTGATAACCTCATCCCAAGGCGGCTCATAATGTCTCTGCCCCAGATGTTAAAACTAAGTCCTGGAATCACCAACGGCCATACGGTCCCTTGGCGATCCTCTGCCTCCCACTTTACTGGGTGCATTGTCTCTAAGGTATTTTGGCACCCTCCTATTCCCCACACTGGTCTCTGGCTTTCTTTGAGCTTCCAGTGCCGGGGTACTGAGCGACTGCTAAGGCAGGTCCTATCCGCTAGATGGAGCTCCGAACCTATTTTTTCTTTACGCTCCTTAACTTTCTGCTCGCCTTTCTGCTCGCCAAGGTCCTCCCCTCCCCTCTCTCTGCTTCCACTCTCTTTCCAATCCCGCCCTGGCCTCTCCGGCCCTTCCTTACAAAATTCTCGGAGGTCGTTTAACTCTATTGTGACCTCTGCCTCCCTGCCTTCCCTGTGAAGTTTCTCAGCCCAGACCTCCTGTTCCTCTGGCTTTATTACTGGCAATAGATTCCCCATCTCTGCCCTTTTCCCATGGGTGTGGGAAGCTTCTCTCACTCTTTCTCTCCTTCCGAATCTAGGATTCGGGACTCGCTTCTTTCACAGCCCCTTCCGGGTGTTCCCCAAAAACACCCAGGATATCTGCGCTCCTGTCCCTGTTCGGAGACGCCAACTGCCAGGCCTAGAGGCCTGTGTGGGCTACCCGAGTCTTCTTACCTCACCTCCGAGGTCTTCGGTTGGCCAAAACCGGATGCTCATATGAGAGAAAGGACGTTCCAGAGTTGAACAAGGGTTGAGCTTTATTTCAGGGTCTCGGTTACAAGTGCAGGAGGGTCTTCCTTAGGAGGAAGAGGGGGATATTTCCTAAGGAAGCTAGGATCTTAAGGGATTGGAAGTAGAAGTACAAGCGGGGAGAGAGGGGGAGGGGAGAGAGAAGAGAAGAGAAGCGGAGCCTACTGTCCTCTTGGCTCCTCACGTGCTAAGAGAGCTTTCAGGCTTCCTCAATCCTACTTAACCTTCAGCCGCATAGTTTGCATCTGAATACCGTGCTGTTAGGTAACTAGGTGTGCCCAGATCCGGGACAATCTCGAGGGCGGGGAGATCTCTCTCCCATCACGTTTCTCACGGGAAGAGGCGGAATTACTCGAGATAGCTCGGTTCACCTCGATTCCCTGCCGTTTCCTGGGGGGGTCTCGTGAGAGCTCTAAGATTTAGAAGCTCCCACCTTTACCCACCCGAGACTGTCCACACGGAATTGAGCTTCCAATCCCAACATCAGTCTACTTTTGATTCATTTGTATTTCTGTTCTACTAAATTCTTTCAAACATGGCATTTTTATTGATAACTTTTTATAGTATAATCATTTAATTTTGCTTTTGTAGTTTGTGATCTTAACTTAGAAACCTCCTTTTTAATTATTTAAACATAATCCAAATTAAAAAAACAACATGGTCATTGTTAAAACTATAGATCAATATCCCTAATAAACACTGACACAAAAATATTGAGTAAAATATTAGGAAAGAGGCTATAACAGCAGATTTAAAAGAGTGCATATTCTAATCAGTTTGAATTTGTACCAGGAATGCAAAGTTGGCTCAATGTCAAGAAAACTGTAAACATAATAGACCATAAAAAAAGATAAAAACCACTTATGAATGGATTCGAGAAAGGGTAGAAAGCATAAGAATAAATAGACTTTTACTAAACACATAAGTAATATCTATCTAAAAGCAAGAGTCAACATCATATGTAATGGAGAAATGCTAGCAGAGTTTACAATAAGAGCAGGGCTAAAGATAGGATATCCGTTATCACCTTATTGCTTATCAACATGCTAGAAATGCTATTTCTAACAATAAGACAGAAAAAAAGAAAATAAAAGGAATAAACATAGGCAAAGAAGAAATTTCACACTTATCTTTCATAGATGATATGATGACTTATCAAAAGAACCCAAAAGAAACAATTTAAAAAATTAACTGAAATAACTAGTTACTTCAGTAAAGTTTCAGGACATAAACTATATCTACATAAATTATTAACATTTCATATATTATCAACAAAACTCAACAGAAAGAAATGAATTAATTCCATTCCAAATAAATGAATTATAATTGTGTACAATATTTGGGCATCTTTCTGCCAAGACACAGCTAGGAAAAATAAGAGTATAACTAAAAAACACTCTTTTCTAAAATAGATAGACCTAAGTAATTGGAGAAATATTAAATATAACAACACTATCTGAATTAATTTACTTATTCACTGTCATACCAATTAAACTAGAATGTAAGAAGATTGGATAGAAAGAATCCAGGTTGTGAAGAATGCTGAATTAAAATTAAATACCAAAAATATTTTATATTTAATCCTGGGAGCCAGCGGAGTTTATTTGATGCAGGAATGACAAAGTCTGACCTATGCTTTAGGAAAATCTCTTCGGCAACTGGGTTGAGAATGGATTAGAGTGAGAAAAGACTTGAGACAGGGAGATCAATTAGAATGCTATTGCAGCACTCCAAGCAACAGATGATGAGGACCTGATCTAGGATGATAGTTGTTTGAGTAGAAAGAAGGGGACCTATTCAAGAAATTTTGGAAAGGAAGCAAGGAAGTAGAGGAAGGAAAGAAGGAAGGAAGGAAAAGAAGGAAGGAAGGAGGAAGAAGAAGAAGAAAAAGAAGAAGAAGAAGGAAGGAGGAAATGGAGAAAGGAAGAAAGAAGGAAAGAAAGAAAGAAAGAGAGAGAGAGAAGGAAGGAAGGAAGGAAGGAAGGAAGGAAGGAAGGAAGGAAGGAAGGAAGGAAGGAAGGAAGGAAGGAAGGAAACAAAGAAAGAAAGAAAAAGAAGGAAAGAACTAAAAAAGAAAAGAAAAACATGAAGGAAGAAAGTAATTACAAAATTTGTCCATGGATGTGGATGTGTGATTAACAGGAGAGAGGAATTGAGTATGACACCAGGCTTGCAAAACTGACTTACTAGAAGGATTATGGTGATCTTGATAGTAATAAGGTATTTCCAAAGATGCAGGTTTTGGGGAGAAAGATGATAAATTCAAACCCCCAAAACATTGAAGAGATTTATTTTTCAATAACATTCCTCCCTCCTTTTCTTCCTTCCTTCCTTCCTTCCTTCCTTCCTCCCTCCCTCCTTCCCTTCTCTTCAATGTTATGGAGGTTTGAATTTATCATAAATTAGTCATAGTATTCTATAGCTGAAAGTTACCTGAGAAGTCATCTACCTCAACCCCCTCATTTTATGGATGAATAGACTAAGGACCAGGGAAGTTAAATGACTTTCCTAAAGTCACACAAGCAGTAACTATCAGAAAGCAGAATTTGAACCTAGATCTTTTGACTCTAGAATCAGCACTCTTTTTAGCCCTCGCCTTTCTCTTGACCTCTGGTCTCATATCTCCATTTGCCAACTAGACACGTCAAACTGAATGTCTTGTAAACAGCTTAAATTCACTATGTTCCAAAATAAGCTCATTATCTTTTTCTTTAATCCTTCCTCTATTTCTGTTGAGGGGACTACTATACTCCCAATCACCCAGACAACCTAGGTGTCATTCTCAACACTTCACTTTCTCTTACTGCCCCCATATCCAATCAGTTGTCAAGTACTGCCTTTCTGCCTTCATAAGATCTCTCATATGCATCCACCTTCTTTCTCTGAAGCCATCCTCCACTCAGCTATCCAAGTGATCTTCCTAAAACTCAGATCTGATTTTGTTATTCCCCTCCTCAATAAACTCCAGAAAGTCCCTACTTTGTCTCTAGGATTAAATTTAAAATCTTCTGTTTGGCTTTTAATCCTTCAAAACCTGGCCCCTTGCTGCTATCCCAGTTTTCTTATACCTTATACTCTTCCATGTACTCTAAGATCTAGTAGTTCCAGCCTCCTGATGCTCTTTTTCACACAAAATCTTCCACTTTCCAGCTCTGTGCATTTTTACTAGCTGTTCCTCACATCTGGAATTCTTTCCCTCCCCATCCTGTCTTAGTTTCTCTGGTTTCAATCTCAGGGTAAAATCCTACCTTCTTCAAGAAGCCTTTCCCAATCCTTTAATGCTAGTTCCTTTCATCTGTGATAATCTCCATTTTATTAAGTATTTTTATCTTATATTTCATCCAATAATATATTTGTCCATAATAACAGTAATAATAATAGGTAGTACATATGTGTCTGTATGTGCATATATATGTGTATGTATTGCTTCAAGATTTGCAAAGTGCTTTACAAATATCTCATTTTATTCTCAGAACAACCCTGGTTCTGTGTTATTATTGTGTGGTTGTTCTTGTCATCCCAGTTTTACAGATGAGGAAACTCACGAAGCAAACAGAGTTTAAATCACTTGCCCAGAGTCACACAGCTAGTAATTATTTGAGGATATATTTGAACTTGGGTGTTCCTGAGTCTTGCTTCGAAAATCCATCCATGGCACCACCTAACTGACTCTTAGTTGTTTGTACATTGTCTCTCTCCACTAGATGGTGAGATTCTTGAAGGGAGGGACTTTTTTTTCTTTTCTTTATATCCCTAGTGATCAGTATATGATGTTGTTGTGGTTCAGTCATTCAGTTATGTCCAACTCTTCATGACCCTGTAGACCACAGCACACCAATACTGTCCAGGAAGCTTCCTTGGCTAAGATACTGGAGTGGTTTGCCATTTCTTTCTCCAGTGAATTAAGGCAGACAGAGGTTAAGTGACTCACATAGCTAGTGAGTGTCTGAGGCAAATTTGAACTCAGGTCTTCAGGCCTGAAGGCCTACCATTCAATTCACTAAGCTACCTAGTTGCTTCTTCTCTGGCATTAGTAAGTGCTTACTTAATAAATGTTCATTGACTTGTTAAGCTGCCATTTTCTAGTCTATTTCTACTAAAAGGACTGGAAGTTAAGAATATCTTGGAGGACCAAGAAAATTTTTGCATCAATTGATGTATCTATTGCTTTTAGAGTCTATATTTCTTGATGTTTTTTACATATTTTCCTAAAAGGAAAATTCTGGAAAGGAATTTAGGCTAAGAAAACATTTCTTAATATTTTCAGTTGAACTTTATTTTTTAAATTTATTTATTTTTAGTTTTCAACATTCATTTCCACAAGATTTTGAGTTCCAAATTTTCTCCCCATCTCTCCCCTCCCCTCACCCCAAGACACCATGCATTCTGATTATCCCTTCCCCCAATCTTCCCTCCCTTCCCTTTTCCCCATCTTCTCTCTTTTCTTGTAGGGCAATATAGATTTCTATGCCCCATTACCTGTATTTCTTATTTCCCAGTTGCATGCAAAAACAATTATCAACATTTGCTCCTAAAACTTTGAGTTCCAATTTCTCTCCCTTCCTCCCTCCCCACCCATCCCCACTGAGAAGACGAGCAATTCAATATAGGCTACATATGTGTAGTTATGCAAAAGACTTCTTTAAGAGTCATGTTGTGGGGGGCAGAGCCAAGATGGCGGAGTAGAAAGACACACATATGCTAGCTCCAAACCCACAGCCCATAAAATATCTGTAAAAAAGAACTCCGAACAAATTCTGGAGCAGCAGAAGCCACAGAACAAAGAAGCAGACGAGATTTCTGTTCCAGAGAGCCCTGAAAACCTCTCGCAAAAGGTCCTTCACTCTGCGGACCCGGGGCTGAGCCCAGCCCTGCCTTGGCCACGTGGCACAGAGAGGAGCAGATCCCAGCAGGCTTCAGGGACAGAATCTCCAGCAGCCGCGCAGGTCCCCCCACCCACAGGTGACAAGGGTTGGTGAGAGGGTCTCTTTGGCAGGTCGAGAGGGGAGTGGGGTGCCCCCATAACTCAGGACCCCTCGGGAGGCAGCAGCGGAGGTGGGAACAGACCAGGGCTCCCCAAGCAGGAAGGAGCCCAGATCCATTGTTGAAGGTCTCTACATAAACCCCTTGAGGGAACTGAGCCCCGTGAGGTGGCCCTGCCCCCACCTGAGCACCTGAACTTGATCTCACACTGAATAGCAGCCCCACCCCCACCCAAAGCCCTGAGGCTGGGAAGCAGCATTTGAATCTCAGACCCCAAGCTCTGGCTGGGTGGATCTGGAGGCAAAGTGGCTGTGAAGAGAATACTCAGAAGTCAAGTCACTGGCTGGGAAAATGCCCAGAAAAGGGGAAAAAAAAAAAGACTATAGAAGGTTACTTTCTTGGTGAACAGGTATTTCCTCCCTTCCTTTCTGATGAGGAAGAACAATGCTTACCATCAGGAAAAGACACAGAAGTCAAGGCTTCTGTATCCCAGCCCACTCAATGGGCTCAGGCCATGGAAGAGCTCAAAAAGGATTTTGAAAATCAAGTTAGAGAGGTGGAGGAAAAACTGGGAAGAGAAATGAGAGACATGCAAGCAAAGCATGAAAAACAAGTAAACACCCTGCTAAAGGAGACCCAAAAAAAATGCTGAAGAAAATAACACCTTGAAAAATAGGCTAACTCAATTGGCAAAAGAGGTTCAAAAAGCCAATGAGGAGAAGAATGTTTTAAAAAGCAGAATTAGCCAAATGGAAAAGGAGGTTCAAAAGCTCACTGAAGAAAATAGTTCTTTCAAAATTAGAATGGAACAGATGGAAGCTAATGACTTTATGAGAAACCAAGAAATCACAAAACAAAACCAAAAGAATGAAAAAATGGAAGAGAATGTGAAATATCTCACTGGAAAAACAACTGACCTGGAAAATAAATCCAGGTGAGACAATTTAAAAATTATGGGACTACCTGAAAGCCATGATCAAAAAAAGAGCCTAGACATCCTCTTTCATGAAATTATCAAGGAAAACTGCCCTGATATTCTAGAACCAAAGGGCAAAATAAATATTGAGAGAATCCACCAATCACCTCCTGAAAGAGATCCAAAGATCCTAGGAATATTGTAGCCAAATTCCAGAGTTCCCAGGTCAAGGAGAAAATATTGCAAGCAGCTAGAAAGAAACAATTCAAGTACTGTGGAAACACAATCAGGATAACACAAGATCTAGCAGCTTCTACATTAAGGGATCGAAGGGCGTGGAATAGGATATTCCAGAATTCAAAGGAACTAGGACTAAAACCAAAAATCACCTACCCAGCAAAACTGAGTATAATACTTCAGGGGAAAAATTGGTCTTTCAATGAAATAGAGGACTTTCAAGCATTCTTGATGAAAAGACCAGAGGTGAAAAGAAAATCTGACTTTCAAACACAAGAATGAAGAGAAGCATGAAAAGGTAAACAGCAAAGAGAAGTCATAAGGGACTTACAAAAGTTGAACTGTTTACATTCCTACATGGAAAGACAATATTTGTAACTCTTGAAACTATTCAGTATCTGGGTACTGGGTGGGATTACACACACACACATGCACATGCACACACACATAGAGACAGAGTGCAGAGAGTGAATTGAAGAGGATGGGATCATATCTTTAAAAAATGAAATCAAGCAGTGAGAGAGAAATATATTGGGAGGAGAAAGGGAGAAATGGAATGGGGCAAATTATCTCTCATAAAAGAGGCAAGCAAAAGACTTATTAGCGGAGGGATAAAGAGGGGAGGTGAGAGAAAAACATGAAGTTTACTCTCATCACATTCCACTAAAGGAAGGAATAAAATGCTCACTCATTTTGGTATGAAAACCTATCTTACAATACAGGAAAGTGGGGGATAAGGGGATAAGCAGGGTGGGGGGGGATGATGGAAGGGAGGGCATGGGGAGGAGGGAGCAATTTGAGGTCGACACTCATGGGGAGGGACAGGATCAAAAGAAAGAACAGAAGTAGTTGGGGGCAGGATAGGATGGAGGGAAATATAGTTAGTCTTATACAACATGACTATTATGGAAGTTATTTGCAAAACTACACAGATTTGGCCTATATTGAATTGATTGTCTTCCAAAGGGAAGGGGTGGGGAGGGAGGGAGGAAAAGAAGTTGGAACTCAAAGTTTTAGGAACAACTGTCAAGTACTGTTCTTGCCACTAGGAAATAAGACATACAGGTAAAGGGGTATAGAAAGTTATTTGGCCCTACAGGACAAAAGAGAAGATGGAGACAAGGACAGAGAGGGATGCTAGAAGAGAGAGCAGATTGGTGATAGGGGCAATTAGAATGCTCGGTGTTTTGGGGTGGGGGGAGGGGACAAAAGGGGAGAAAACTTGGAACCCAAAATTTTGTGAAAATGAATGTTAAAAGTTAAATTAATTAATTAATTAATTTAAAAAAAATAATAATAGTCATGTTGTGAAAGACTAACTATATTTCTCTCCATCCAATCCTGCCCCCCCATTTATTCTATTCTCTCTTTTGACCTTGTCCCTCCCCAAAAGTGTTTACTTCTAATTATACCCTCCTCTCATTTGCCCTCCCTTTAGCATCCCCTCCTCTATCACACCCCACTTATCCCCTTCTCCCCTACTTTCCTGTAGTGTAAGATTTCATTTGAACTTTAAAAAAAAGGTTTGTAACATGCTTCTGCAAATCCCAAGAATATCAAAGACAACAATAAAGGTTAAATATCTACTAAAATATTCATAGAAATAATTTTTTGTGATAACTTAGTGGCAAAGTGTATAAAGCACTCACTCACCTAGAGTGAGAAGACCCTCATTCAAATATAGCACCACATATTTATTAGCTGTGTGAGCCTAGTCAAGTCTCAGTCTCTATCTCCCTTAGCTTCCTGATCTGTAAAAAATAATAAGGACCTCCTTCCCAGAGATGTTGTGAAAATCAAATGAAATATTTATAGAGCACCTTGCAAACTTTAAAGCACTACCTAAATGCTAGCTATTATTAATGGAAGTAAAGTGGGTGCCCATTGATCGGGAGATATCTGAAAACAGTGAGGCATGTAAATATAATGGAATATTCGTGTGTCATAAGGAACAACACGAGAAGTTGAAACTGAAAAACAAGTTGGAAAAGCTTGTTACAGAATGAAGTATGCAGAAACAAGATAATGATACACACAATTATTATAATAATATAAATGGAAGCAACACTTAAAGGCAACCAAATTCTGATTAATTAATTACACAAGTTTGTAACTGCAATGATCAATTTTGATCCAGGAGAATAAATGGTGAAATGCACCCTCCTCCTCTCCTTCCATGTGGAATATTAGGTGTGGTTGATATATAAATTGGTCTTGCTTAACCATTTTTCTGTTACAAACAAGGGTTCTCTGTCGGACAAAGGAAATCATACTGTGAAATGACAAAAACTATCAATAAAACTTTCTAAAAATAAAGTTTAAGATCATCATGGAAAGGTTGGGTTTTTTTTAAATAAAGGAAAAGATTTACATCTTTCTTTAAAATGGGTACTATAAGCCACCCACATTTGTCTGCACTTATTTGACTTTCCCTCCAGCAAAATATTTTGAGTACTGTGCTCCTGAAGAGATGTTCTGTATGAACCAAAGTCAGTAGTAACAGTGGTTGTATTGTGAATCTTTGTTTAATATTTAATGACAATAAAGGAATTAAGAGAAATAGTAATAGTACCAGCAATAATTATATTTAGGAAAATTAAAATTTAAATGAACTTTCAATTAAGTTTTTTAAAACTTTAATTTTAAAAGACATTTTACTATCTATTTTTTCTACCATAGATTTACTAAAGAAAGACATACACAGGGAAGTACAGACACCACTGGAGAGTAATGGAAGGCAAAGAAAGAAAAAAGAAGTTCTAGATAAGAAACCTCATTTGCTGAAAGAAGAACAACAGACAACAGCAAAAATAGATCATATAATTACTCCTTTAAGGGAAAGCAATGAATGTCACTATGTAGGAAAAGAAAGGTTTAAAATTAGTGTATCAATGCATGACACAGATGAACTGCATAATAAATATATGATGCAAAATAGCAGAACTCCACTTAGGCAAAGAAAACATTACTCTTTCACAGAAGCCACTGTAAACTTGCATAATGGAATTCCTACTTCAGGTACATCTAATTTAGGTACCACCCGCAACAGTCTAGTTGCAAACAGGCAACAAGGTAATACAACTGACCTGAAGATAGAAAATTCAGATAGTAAATATGAACCATCATTTGGTAAATCTTCCAAAGTAAAGGTAAAAGATTCATCAGGTGAAAAGAATGAAAACTGTGTAAATACAACTTTGAGGGATAAGAAAAATAATCTAATGGAAGAACTCTTTGGATCAGGCTGTGTCTTAAAAAACAATCCCACAGATGCTGATCTGAAATCACCTAATAAAGAAAAAGAGAGTTTGGAAAATGATAGGCTGCATGACAGTTATCGATCTACAGCCATTAATGCTTTTGGAGATTCTAAGGTAACTATGGTAAAGGCTATTAAATCATATTCACCCACAGATGAAAAAGAGAAAGTTAATTATTTCAGTACAATTAATATATGAATGTATTCCAGTTTGATGATCTTTCCTTCTTGCCCTATAGAGATATATTTTAGTTTTGTGTTACAGAAATTATTTCAAGTGCTTATAATTTTGATATGTTAATGTTTAATTAGAATGAAGATAATTGAAATTGTGTTTCACTTGCCAAGAAAATCCAGAGTACTTTAGACAGAGATACCCAAATTTAGGGAAATTAATTTCTCATATTATAGTTTACATGATAGTTCTGTACATGATAACTTTGACTTCCCATTGCCTGATAGAAAAGATGACATAGTCTAATACTCCATAAGCAAGAACTTCATCTGAGCACATGGTTACCAACAGTTAGAAGCATTGTTCTACTTTTTTCCTAATTAGAATACTTAAATAGTGAGATTATTATTCTATGCATATGGTATAAATTTGAAGAACTTTAAATAAAAAATCAAAACTTGGATAAAAAGTGGCCAGTTTTTGTGATTAAGTGTTTGCCTTACAGTTTAATTGCTTGGGAAGCCAACAAAGAAAACAGCTATAAAATTAAAATATGTTCATGTCAAACAGGGAAAGTTTTCATTTCATTAATACAACAGGAGGGAGATATTTTGGTTTTTAACACATGGCATCTATTTTAGAATGGTTCATTTTTGTCTTCAAAAATGGGGGGAAATGTATTTGGAATAAAAGTCTAATTCATCTCTGTTCCATGGAATGGCTGAAAAAAAGGGATGAAAGAAGCCAAGTCATAGTAAATTCCAAATTACATCTGTCCGTTTTGACATTGAAAACTATACCCATCATCTTCTCCTTCTTTCCCACTAGTATGCCACCATAACTTATAGCAGCTTATGTCAGAACAACCGAAGGAAGAATTCTTCTGTAACAGAAACTGATGAGGGCAGCTTGAAAAGGAGCAACAAAACCAGGAAATGACGCTGCACCTTAAAGTTGCTTTTGTCAAAGAAAATGTCCAGCGATTGCCAAGGGTTGGCCTTGCAAACTTCTCATTCAGAAATTTCCCTTATCTGGCTAAAATGGACATCATTTTTTATGAATATGAACACAAATGGGCAATATTCCACATTTTTATTCATGTGCCTCTGATTTTTTAACACACATTTGTAACCTTCCATCTGGCCAACTTTTAGCTATCTTTATTTTAAAAAAAGATTAAAAATAGAAACAACAAATTATGTATTAGTGTAATTATTACTTCCTTTGGAATTACTCCTTCAGTAATTTTAGAATTTTTTTGTCTGTTGGAAAATACTCTCTCCAGTAATTTCATGCTTTATATTTAAAATGTTTTCTTGTTGCCTTTGTATAGGTTTTGTTTGTGTACATCAATTCATAGACAATTCTTTGACACATTTTATCATTAACAGATGTTATATTGCAACTTTCTGTGATATATGGAAAGGCTGGTGATTTGAGGGTTTATTGTAAATTTGCTTTTTTTAACTGAAACTATTTTCATCAATTAATTTCTTTTCATAGACTTTGTTTACAAAAAACAAAGGGCTTTGTTCAAAGGGCTTTGTTTGCTTTACAAAATTTTTATTTTTAGTTGAAATCTTTGTTTTCCTATCACTTTGACTTCCAAATAGATTCCTGTCCTTCCACTTCCCAGGGAGCCATTCCTTCAACAAGGAGCAAAAATGAAAGAGAAAAAAAGCAGTTCAGCAATACCATCAAGCAAATCTAACAATATGATCAATATTCTACTACCATAGTCCCCTACTTCTACAAAGAAAGGGTAGAAAGGTGCTTCACATTTCATGTTTTATAGTTATCTTGAGTTAATAGCTAAGTAGTTGATGTATTTTATTACTATAAATGATATTTTATCAATTTCTTTTTAAATGACATATAGAATGGCAGATAATTTTGTGGATCAATCAATCAATATTTATTAAGCACCTACTATGTGCTAGGTTGTGCTAAGAACTGGGAATAAAAAGAAAGGTTAAAAAAAATAGATCCTACCCCCAAAGAGTCCACAATCTGATGGGGGAGACCATATGCAAATAACTCTACAAACAAGCTATACAGAGAATTGGAAATAATCAATAGAGAGAAGTGCTAGAATTAAAAGGGATTGACTAAGACTTCTTGTAGAAGGTGTAGTTTTAGCTAAGACTTAAAGGAAGTCAGAGAAGCCAAAAGATAATTTCATGCTGTTTTGGCAATAGCCAGATATTGCTGACAGTAAATTCGATCTTTTGGTGAGATTGGTAGGACCCCTAGTTTCTTTAACCAAAGACTCTGTTTCAGAGCTCTTGCAGTTTCAACCCAAGTACCTGATTGTACTTGCAGATCTCAAGAATTCTTGCACTGATAGAGCCAGATGATACATGAACACAAAGGGGTGACTTCAAGAGTAGTCATCAATCTGTTGGACTCTATCTTCATCCTGTAACATATTACTCCACTCAGTTTGATTCAGGGGCTCCCCCTGCCTTTGAGGGGTAGCTGCTACCACCCTTTTAATTGAAAAGGCATGTGATTTGGTTTTTGAGGCCCCCCCTTGTAATGCAGTGTCCCCATGAGGGTGAGGCTTTCTTGTTGAGACATCACACTTGTCAAGTCTGAAAACTATTATTTGATAGTGTTAGTATTGTACTTATAAAACTTCTTGAGTATAGAAATTTGCTATAAAAAAAGAGAGACATAACAATGTCATAATCATAATGGGGGTGAGGGGGTAAGATTTCCTTAGCTCTGTTTGATTCCAGGCATGAGTCATATCTGATAGCCAATCACGTAGTCACAGGGTGTTGAAAGGAAGGCTAAGGATTAATGACATAGGGAGATTTCCTTCACAGCAAGGAAATAACACAATGGAGAAATAGAGTAAAAAAAAAAAAATTCCTACCTTAGCCCATGCCAAGGTAGTCCCCGAAACTTTTCTCAGGCATAGACATCCAACCTTTAGCAGATTACAGCACATGCCATTTTCTACCATTGGCTTGGAGATAGTTCAGACAACTTATCCATGTAATCAAAGCCCAAAACAATAGTAAATCACAGTCTCAAGAATTTTCACCTTAAATAGCAAAATTTCACTAACCCCAGCTTAAGTCTTGAATATTTTTCCTGATGTTTCCCTAACAGCTAACATTTCCATTTATCCTTTACTTAAAAATTAGAACTAACCATATTCTGGGGTTTCAGATATACAGCAAATATCTGATAGTTGACTCATCATTAATATGCTGAAGCTACGTTTTAAACCACCTATTTTCATGATAGCCAAGATTTTCAAATGGAAATTTGCTCGTATAATAACTTCTTATTTTTGTCATCTGTTTTATGACAAAATATACCTTGTTAAATAATAGTTTTCAAATACCTATTTTATCACATCCTTTTAAAAGCTCAAGTCGTGTAATAGCATCCAGATTAAAAAGTTGTTTTGTATAACATCATTTCTGTTACAATGGTCTCTCAAATTTCACAATATAAGAGAATTTCAAAATACAACAATGACACAAACACTATGATACATTTAAAACATGAAACAAAACTTCAGATGACATCTATTCAATTAATTGCATTTCCAAATTATCCCATATAAAAATTGTCAGTCTTACTACCTTTGGCATTTTAAACCTACTACAGAGTTATCACACAGAGAAAAATTACATTCAATTAAATGATAATGTAGGGCTTAACATATGTCAATTATTTCATTAAGCACTTTACAATCATATTTTCATCCTCACAACAACCTTGGGAGGTGCATACCATTATTCTTCTCTTTATAGATCAGGAAACTGGGGCAAACAGAGATAACTTAAGATTACACAGCTAATTAATTTCTGCAACTGGAAGGTAACTCATTTCATTGCATTTTTCCAACATTTTTTCCAACACCTATTATTTGGGAACCTGATCTAAGATAAGAAAGTTAATGGGATCAGAGGGAGAGGGTCTCTGAACTAGGGGAGTTATAGGAGATCTCTGGTTTAAACAAACTTTCTCTTTTCATGGTCAAGGAAGGGTTAACAAGAGGTGGCTATTAAGTGCAAACCATACAGCTATATTTTTTTTTCTTCATTCTGGGATTATTTCCAAACCAGCTGCTTTCCTTCATTGTCCTAAAAAAATGAGGCTATTCATCTGGGGGAGGGAGAGGATTATTTATAGAATTCAATTCTTATTTTTCCTTAAAATCTAGAGAGTGGTACCCCAAAACTTGCTAAGATATTTCAGAAAGGAGTGAGCTCCTGAAATTATGCACAATCTCAGTAGTTCACCCTTGCAAAATTAAAAATGATAAAGCTTCAAAGTCCTTAATGATTAATCTCCAAACCTCCAAATCTGCTAAGGTGTTTCTAGCAATTTTATAATTTTTGATTATCTGACTTTATTTCTCTAATTCCAACATGGCCAAAGCTGAAATGACAGGGAAAAAAGTGTCTTATAGATTTTTTTTTTATTTTCTTCATTTCTTACAACTGAATCTCCTGCAGAAAGCCCAAAGCAGAAGTTAATCCTACTTACTGGGAGAATTGATTAATCTTTCCCAGTGTTCTAAACTCTCTGACTATAGCTATTAAAGTTTTTCTAGCTGGCTGCATTTTCTTTTTTTGAAATCCTTCAAGGTAATAGAATCTACAAACAACACAAATATGACATAAGACAAAGATTTTCCTACATTTTACAAAGACATGAACACAGACAAAATGATAAGACAGACATATAGACAATAATTCTATTAAACATTAAAATAATCTAAGTTACAAAAGGTTTTTCACCTGGTGGTTTCCAGTAGCCATTAAAAAAAATATATCGCATTCAGGTATTTAATTTTCTTGCTGGCTTCATCAAAATATTTCCTTTTTTTCCCATAGTCAATAGAAATCTTTATTATTTGGTTTTGTAAGTATGAGCGAAAGGTATCGGCAGTAAGTTTTATTAGTCAATAAAAATTCTACCAATCATTTGAAAATCAGTACGCTAATCAGAGGGTTGAAAGCAGTTTACTAAAAGGAAAACATTTAGAGAAAATAGATATTTATACAGAAATTACAAAATGCTTATTCTTGCTTTACAAGGAGGGCAAAAACTCATTTTAAGTTATATGACCCATTAAAGGCTTTAAAATTTGTTAAATGGAAATGGAAGTACGTAAAAATGTACATTCTACAAAAGACGTTCATTTTCATTCTTGAGTATATTAAAGCTATGAAGTATAAAGGATCGTACGGAAGGCCACAGTTTGGTTCTTTTTTCAGAACTGACTTCAAGGGCATTTCCTTTTTACACATTGCTTTCCTTCTTCTTCATACTCTTGTTTGGAAATCCACATCTGTTGAAAGGTACTCAGGGAGGCCAGAATTGAGCCACCAATACACAAACTAAATCGCTGTTCCAGGGCTGTGTTATTTGCAATCCACTTCAATCTCATGCTCTGAGGCATCTTCTGAGACAGCCCCTGATTCAATCTATATGTGAAATTCTATATTAGAATGTTTCCTCCTGCCACTGTGACACTGCCAGAAAAACCTGGTCTGATATCAATGTCACACACATCCAGTGCTTGTGGTAACAATATGACTGACTCCCAACATTGTGTTGCCTGATAACCCCTTCACATTAGACCAGTCAAATAACCCTTCGAGGAAGTTTGCTCAGAACCAAAGTCACAGTTGTAGCCATTGGGAAATTCGTAGTGAACTGTTGGCATCTGCGCAGCCACTTGTTCATTATAAATTGAATCTAATATTTGGAACACGGAAGCTTAAAAATCTTGGATCACACAATGCCCTTGTAACCTGTGGGAATGTTTTTTTGTCTTCCAATCCTGGGGATCCTTCATGAATGGCCTCCTTTGCTGCAATCATATATGGAGGGATCAGTTCTACATTCAATTGTTCTAATAGTTCTCTAAAGATCAAAAGAACCCCAAGTTAGCCAACAATGTCAAATTATGTCAATTACTTAAGAAACATGTATGGCTCTGTTCCATGGACTGAATGCATAAACCCTGGAGCAGTGCATTCTCAATTACCATGTTTCCCATATTGCAACCAGAGGGTAAACAAAAACTCCCAGAAGAGAAAGACAGATCCTTTCTTTGGTTACAACAATCCTCCAAGAAAGCAAAGCTTGACCAAAAGACAGGAGAATCAGAGCAGGAAAATCACCCACTGCCACTCTTGAAGTCAATTCAAGTGGAGCTCAATGGAATCACGTAGGTACCATGCCTCCAATCACACCTGCAGTGAGGAAGAAGGTAATTTCTGACACCAACTGTCAAGTCTGAAAACAAATGACCAAAAAGTCACAGAGGTCATGCAACTGCTGTGAACTCTAAAAATACCAAACAGCTCACACACACTTACCACAGTTAACTCTGAAAATTATCAGAACTCACACGTCATCACAATCATGGTTAACTCTAAGAAATAAAATAAAAACTAAATAAAAATTAGAGCCAACAGAGGTCATCAGCAAAAAGCTTTCTTTAATCCATTGGAGGAGGGAAACTAGATACATGTGCCAGGTCCTCCTCTATAAGGAGACCCCTTTTAATGAGGTCAAATCTTAATATATATCCATATTTATATATCTATATCTGTCTACCTATACATATGTATCTATACATCTATATCTATCTATACACATATCTATACATATAGATATGAACATATGTATACATATACATATATCTATATGTACCAATGGTTATGCAGTGAGCTGTAGGCCTGACAGTGAGGGGTAACAGCAACAATGAGACAGGTTTGATTCATAGAAGGGCTTCATGATCTTCATGGGTCTTGCAGGTGCTTGTAAAACATCAGGGACCACCTGGTGTAAAACAGTTCTGGAATTTTGCTGTGGCACACTTCATCCAGAGGGTAAAGTACAAAGGATTGTTGTTTTGCTACTCTTACTGGCTGGGCCTTAGCTCAGGAAAACAGGGTAGCTCCTAATTATAAAAAGATAGGAATAAAAAGAGGGGTGGTCTTGGCATGGGGATCCTGATACACTTGGACTTTCTCTAATGATAGACTTGCTAAAAAGTGACTTCATTAGGAAGGAAAATGCATCTTTGGAGTTTATCATGCTGTCAGGATACTGTGGTTACAGAGGAGCTTCTTAACATCTTCTGGTAAAGTCATTATAAAATGCTCAATACATTGGAGAACTTTTATTTGCCCTAAGACTTCCTATTGCTCGGACCATTATCTGTTGTCCTGTCTATACTCATGGAATTTATCCTGTTTCAAGAGGCAACAACCATGCTGACACTGCTACAAGGCTTGCTACCCTTGAGGTCCCACACACATGTTCCATCTCTCTGCTTCGGACAATGTTCACCTTTTTTAATGTTACAATGACTCTGAAACTGTGACATGAAAACATGCCAAGCAGGTATTGGGGACAGGGTGATTGAAGAAGGCAAACCCTTCCTCTCCCAGAGTTTCTATGGTCTCTCTGTTCATAATGGTAGGGAAAGGGGGCACATCATGGCACACAAAGGATTGCAGATATGATTAGAAAGGTGGGAGTTGCCCCTGGTATTATTTCTCTTGCTATATGTATTTGTGCCTTCTGTCCTACTTCTCAGGCATTTAATCCACATGTATTCCATGCTATCATTTTTGGCAGACTCTTCCTTGCTTATACTTTTTCTGAGCACCAGCAAATTGATTTTAGTAATATACCTAAGTCTGGTCATTATAAAATTTGTCTTGTAATCATTGATTCATTGACTCATTGGGTAAAAGCCTTCCCTAGTTCAAAAGTTAATGCTAGTTTCATGGTCAAAATTATTCTTAAAGAAACTATGCCCTGATTTGGCCCTCTGACTCAAAATGAAGATCTCACTTCACTGGCATGGTCTTCTCTCAAATTTATTCTTGTCTCAGAGTGATTCTTAGGTTTTATACCCCTTTTCAACCCTAGAGTTTGAATCAGGTTGAACATATGAACAAAGAACTTAAGACTTTGATTGGTAAACTGTTCTGAAACACAATTTAAGTGACCTTATGGGCTTCCCTATGTCTCTAGGATCTTTTTAGCTACTGAGGGCCCTTTTTATTATTCATGGTTTGCTAATTAATCACATAACTTGGATTTTGTCCCCTCAGATATTATGAACCACTCATAATGTTATCCTACTCTCCACAATAGTTTTTCCAAATTTTCTCATACTTCCTCAAACCTTCCGTGGCTCCCCCTCATCTCATCCTCTCAACTGACAACCTTGCCTCATATATTAAAGAAAAAGTTGAGGCCATTTACTATGACCTCCTTATTTTCCCCCTTCCTCATTTCCTATCATTTGGATGCCTTCTGCCACTATCTTCTCCTTCACCCTTGTCTCATATGATGAAGTGGCCTTACTTTTTACCAAGGCTAACTCCTCTGTCCAAATTATCCCATTACATCCCATCTCTTCCAACATACTGACTCCTCTGTCCTCTCCATTTCATCACTTATTTTCAGTCTCTTGCTATCTACTGACTCATTTCCTACTGCCCACAAAGATGCCCATGTCTCCCCCATCCTCAAAAATCCCTCACTTGATTCTTCTATCCCCTTTTTCATCCTATATCCTCAGTTCCCTTTGTTAGGTATATGGAATTTGAAGATCTTCCCTGCCCCTTAATAGGCTCATGTGACCTGCTTTGAGCTTTGGCCTAGCCCACAGCTTGAGTCACATGAAGCCCATGGTGGGAAGAACTTGCTGAATGAGTACAGCAGGAAGAGAGAGTGAGGTAGAGCTGAGAGACAGGCAGCAGGCAAAACAGAGCAGAGCAGTTAGCCTGAGTGAGAGAGAAGCATTTTGCCTAAGGGAGCTTGTTTGTGGGGAGGCCTAAAGGAGGGAAGGCTTGGGGATGCAGTGCTACCTATATTGGTAATGTGCACAAACTTCCTTGTTACCATGGTGGAATTGACTTTCTGGTATCTGAATAAATATTTTGGTTTCATTTTTGAGGAAGAGAGTTTATAATTTGAAAATTTACCCTGGAAATACACCTGCATATCCACAGTGGCTGCTGTGGATATCTCACTGGTGCTACAGGAGATAAACTCCTTTAAAAAGTTTTCTACAAAAGGTGCCTTTATTTTCATCCCTCTTACTTTCTTCTTAACCCCTGACAATCCAGCTTCTGACATTATTTTACTAAAACTGCTCTCTCAAAAGTTAGCAATGACCTCTTAATTTCCCATCAAGATAATGAGGTGAAAGGGAATAATTACCTCATAAAAACCACATATAAATAGAAGAACTGTAACAGAAGCAGGTGGAGATGGAGAACTGGTAATGCTGGAACCTTATTCCCATCAGAAATGGGTCAAAGAGGGAATAACATATACATATAGATGGGTATGAAAGTGTTCTAAATTTATAGAGAAATAGGAAGATAAGGTGACAGAATAAGGAAAAGCCCTTTAAAACTTTATGTAGATCAAAAAGTAGGATGGTGAGGGGAGAGGAGAAGGGAGGGATTCTTAGAGGGGCATATTAAGGAATATGAGGGTTGGGGAGAAGACAAAAGGGGATTCTTTAAAAGGGTGCATATTAGAAGGTGGTGGTTAGAAGTATATCAGATTATGAGGAGGGATAGGGTTTAAAGAAAAATTGAGAAGGATAGTTAGTAAAAATAGGATGGATAAAAATACACAACTAATAATTATAACTCTGCAGGTGCATAGGATTAACTTACCCATAAAATGAAAAGAGCAGAATGAATTAAAAATCAGAATCCAACACTATGTTGTTTACAAGAAACACATTTTAAAGTGAGAGTTACACATAGTTAAAATAAAGGAGTGGAGTAGAATATATTATGCTTCAGATGAGGCTGAAAAAAAGTAAGGGTAGCTATCATAATATCAGACAAAATTAAGGCTAAAATGGAATTAATTAAGAGGTAAAGAAGAAAACTACATTATGATAAAAGACATCATAGAAAATGAAGCAATGTCAACATTAAACTTGAAAGCAAATGCTATAGCATCTAATTTTTAAATGAAAAGTTAACTAATTACAGGTGGAAATAGACAGTAATATGTTAATAGTGGGGGACTTTAGCCTTCCCCTTTTAGAATTAGAAAAATCTAACAAAAAAAATAAGAAAGAAGCTAAGGAAGTGAATAGAATCTTAGATAAGCTAGATGTGATAAAAATCTGGAGATAACTGAATGGGAATAGAAAGGAATATGCCTTTTTTCACATTGATACATTATACGTTTACAAAAATTAACCATGTATTAGTGCATAAAACTGTGTATGTAAATGCAGAAAAGCAGAAATACTCAATTCATTCTTTTCAGATAACAATACAATAAAAATCATATTTAATAAGAGACCATGGAAACATAGATTAAAAACTAATTGGAGGGAGGGAACCAAGAAGACTGAGTAACAGTGCGGACTTTCTAGAGCCCTGCCCTCAAGCCCAGTCAAATATCTGTAAAAAATGGCTCTAAACAAATTCTGGAGCTGCAGAACCCACAGAATAACGGAGCAAGGCAAATCTCCAGCCCAAGTCAGCCTGGAAAGTCACCAGGAAGCATCTATCATGCCACAGTGGGAGCAGATGGCAGCCCAGTGTGAGCCATGAGTGCACAGAGGTGACCTGAGCAGACACTGGGGAGACTGAATCTCTCACACCTGTGGTGGTTTCCAGACTTCATGACCCTATAACACTGAGGACAAATTGGAAGGTCAGTGGGAAAAGCCTGGGGAACCAGTGCAGGAGAGTGGAGTGGTCTGGCCCCAGCCCCAGGGTGGCAGAAAGGGAAGGGGGCAGAGGAACCAGCTGCAGCCGCAGCAGCAGCAGGGACAAAGGCAGAGGCAGACTGTTTCTGTAGCTCTAGACACACAGATTGTAGGGGGGGGAATCGAGCAACTGAGAGTACAACCCCCTCACCCCCACTGGAAGCAGAGAACTATCTTGACAAAGAGCTCAGAAGTCAAGGAAATGGCTGGGAAAATGACCAAAAACCAGAAAAAGAATCAGACCATATAATCTTACTTTGGGGACAAGGAAGATCAAAACATGCAAACAGAAGAAAACAAAGTCAAAGCTCCTACATCCAAAACCTCCAAGAAAAATATATATTGGTCTCAGGCCATGGAAGAACTCAAAAAGAATTTTGAAAATCAAGTAAGAGAAGCAGAGCAAAAATTGGGAAGAGAAATGAGAGTGATGAAGAAAATCATGAAAAACGAGTCAACTGCTTGCTAAAAAAGACCCAAAAAATAATGAAGAAAATAACACTTTAAAAAATAGACTAACTCAAATGATAAAAGAGATCTAAAAAGTCAACGAGCAGAAGAATGCCCTAAAAAGCAGAATTAGCCAAATGGAAAAGGAGGTCCAAAAGCTCAATGAAGAAAATAACTTTCTTCATTGGAAGCTAATGACTTCATGAAAAATCAAGAAATTATAGAACAAAACCACAGGAAAGAAAAAGTAGACAGTGTGAAATATCTCACTGGAAAAACAACTGACCCAGAAAATAGATCCAGGAGAGACAATTTTAAAATTATGGGACTACCTGAAAGTCATGATCAAAAAAAGAGCCTACACATCATCTTTCATGAAATCGTCAAGGAAAACTGCCCTGAGATTCTAGAACCAGAGGGTAAAATAAATATTGAATCTACTGATCACCTCCTGAAAGAGACCCAAAAAGAGAAACTCCTAGGAATATTGTGGCCAAATTTCAGAGTTCCCAGGTCAAGGAGAAAATATTGCAAGCAGTCAGAAAGAAATAATTTGAATATTGTGGACAACACAGGATCTGGCAGCATCTATATTAAGGGACTGAAGGGCTTGGAATAGGATATTCCAGAAGTCAAAGGAACTAGGATTAAAACCAAGAATCACCTACACAGCAAAACTGAGTATAATACTTCAGGGGGAAAAATGATCATTCAATGAAATAGAGGACTTTCAAGTATTCTTGATGAAAAGACCAGAGCTGAAAAAAATTTGACTTTCAAATGCAAGAGTCAAGAGAAGCATGAAGAGATAAACAGGAAAGAGTAATCATAAGGAACTTACTAAAGTTGAACTGTTTACGTTCCTACATGGAAAGATAATATTTGTAACTCTATGACTTTCACAGTATTTAGGTAGTTGGAGGGATTATACAGATATTACCAGAGGGCACAGGGTGAGTTGAATAGGAAGGGGTGATATCTAAAAAAATAAAATTAAGGGTAAGATAGGAATATATTGGGAGGAGAAAGGGAGAAATGGAATGGGGCAAATTATCTCTCATAAAAGAGGCAAGAAAAAGTTTTTTCAATGGAAAAGAAAAGGGGGGAGGTTGAGAGGGAAAAAGTGAAACTTACTCTCCTCACATTTGGCTTAAGGAGGGAATAATATGCACACTCAATTTGGTATGAAAATCTATCTTATATTACAGGAAAGTCAGAGAGACGATAAGTGGAGGGGGATGATAGAAGGAAGGGCAAATGGGAGGAGGGGGTAATTAGAAGTAAACACTTTTGAGGAGGGAAAAGGTCAAAGGAGAGAATAGAATAAATGGGGTCAGGATGGGATGAAAGGGAATATAGTTAGTCTTTCACAACATGACTTTTATGGAAGTCTTTTGCATAACTGCATACGTATAACCTATATTGAATTGCTTGCCTTTTCAGTGGGGATGGGTAGGGAGGGTAGAAGGGGAGAGAAGTTGGAACTCAAAGTTTTAAAAATGAATGTTAAAAATTGTTTTTGCATGTAACTGGGAAATAAGAAGTGCAGGTAATGAGGTATAGAAATCTATCTTGCCCTACAAGAAAATAGATGAGGTGAGGATAAGAGAGGGGAAGGATGTAACAGATGGAAGGGCAGATTGGGGAAAGGAGTAATCAGAATGCAGCCTGTCTTGGGGTGGGGGAGGGGGAGATGGGGAGAAAATTTGGAACTCAAAATCTTGTGGAAATGAATGTTGAAAACTAAAAATAAATTAACTAAAATTTAAAAAAAACTATTTGGAGACTAAAACAACCTAATTTTAAAGGATGAGTGGATTAAAAAACAAAATCATAGAAACAATCATTTCATTAAAGAGAATGACAATAATGTGCCAACATACCAACACTATGAGATGCAGCAGAAACAGTAATCAAAGGAAGGTTTGTATCTCTAAATGTTTATATAAATAAAATAGAGAAAGACCAGACCAATGAATTGGGTATGCAACTAAAAAAAATCCAAAAGAAGTTAAAAATTCCCACTTAAACAACAAATTAGAAATCCTAACAATTAAAGATGAGATTAATGAAGTTCAGTATAGGAAAACCATTGAATTAATCAATAAGAGTAGATGTTGGCTTTATGAAAAAAAACAATAAAATAGATAAACCGTTGATGAATATGATTTTAAAAAGAGAGAGAAACCAAATCACTAATATGAAAAATGAAAAGGGTGACTATGCCACTAATGAAGGTGAAAACAAAACAATTATAAGGAGTTATTCAGTCCAATTGTAAGCTAATATTTTTAACAATTTAAAATGGAAAAATATTTACAAAAATATAAACTGCCTAGATTAATAGGAGGGCTACAAAAATGTGCATACCGTTTGATCCAGCAATATCACTTCGAGGGTTGGAACCCAAAGAGATAATAAAAATGGGGAAAAGCTCCACATCTACAAAAATATTTATAGCAGCTCTTTTTATGGTGGCCAAGAACTGGAAATTGAGGAAATGCCTATCAATTGAGGAATGGTTGGACAAGTTGTGTGGTGTATGAATGCAATGGAATACTATTGTGCTATAAGAAATGACAAACAGTCAGACTTCAGAAAAATCTGAAAAGACTTATATGAACTGATGCTGAGTGAAATGAGCAGAGCCAGGAGAGCATTATTCACCTTAACAGCCACAGTGTGCAAGGACTGTTTCTGATAGACCAAGCTCCTCACAACAATGCAAGGACCTAAAACATTCCCAAAGAACTCTTGAGGCAAAATGCCATCCACATCCAGAGAAAAAACTATGAGAATGGAACACAGAATGAAGCAGATTATTTTCTCTTGTGTTGTGTTTTGTTTCAGTTTTGTTTTTCTCATGGTTTCTCCCATTCGTTTTAATTCTATGCAACATGATTAATGCGAAAATGTATTTAAAAAGAATGTATATGCAGAAGCCATATATGACTGCAAGTCATCTTGGGGAGGGAACAGGGAGGAAGGGGGAGAAAATCTGACTAATGGAAGTGATGGTTGAAAACTAAAAACAAATTAATTAAATTTTTAAAAGCAGAAGAGGAAATAGAATATCTAAATAAATCTATTTTAGAAAAATAAATAAAACAGGTCATGAATGAGCTTCCTAAAGAAAAAGTGTCAGGACCAGATAGATTTACAAGTGAATTCTACCAAACATTTAAGAATCAATTAATTCCAATATTAAATAATTTGAAATAGAAGGCAAAAAGTCCTACCAAACTCCTTTTATGAAACAAATATGGCACTGATACCTAAACCAGGAAGAGCCAAAACAGAAAAAGAAAATTATAGAACCATTTCTGAATATGAATACAAAAATCCTAAATAAAATACCAGCCAATAATAGACTCCCACCTATTACTGTAGGAGACTACAATAATATATTACAAAGAGTATACATTGTGACCAAGTGGGCTTCATATCAAGAATACAGGGGTGGTTTAACATGAGGAAAACCATTAACACAATTCACTGTAACAATATCAAAAGTAACAAAAATTATGTAATTATATCAATAGATATAAAAGAAGTTTTTGATAAAGTACAACACTCATCCCTACTAAAAAAAAATTTGAAAGCATATGTACAAATGCATTTTTCCTTAAAATGTTTAGAAGCATCTACCTAAAACCATCGGCAAACATGATTTGTAAAGTGAATAATTATGCTAGAAACCTTCCCAATAAGATCCTTGAATGAAATAATGAGTGAAATGAGCATAACCAAGAGGACATTGTATACATTAAAAAGCAATACTGTCCAAGAAGAACTCTGAATATTTTGAGTATTATAAATATTCAAATCAACAGGACTTATACAGGAAGATGCCATTCACATCCAGAGAAAGAAGTGATAAATGAAAGTATCTGTAGTATGATTTTACATATGCATACATATTTGTGTCTAATGATAGCTTTCTCTCAGGTGCGGTGGGGAGAGAGGAAGAAAAATTAAAAGTACACAGCAGAAAACAAAAGAAAACTTGGAAGGAAGCACAGAAAAGCATTATGACTTTGAACAGTAGTACTTATGATATGGTTTTTCAAAAAAAGTTAACAGTATGAAATGAATATTCATGGTTTTATATTGTCCTCTTTTTATGTTGTGCCATATACATGAAAAATGTTCTCTCTTTTGTTGGCTTTTTGTATTTCCATTCAAAATGAATAAAAATGTTTCAAAAGTTCTCTTTTGTTTATCTTGAGCCCTGAGATGTACAAAGGAAATAAGCTTCTCAGATGGAAGATTCCAACAACTAAAATTTCACTCTCTCTCTGACTCTGCTTCTCTCTCTGTGTGTGTGTTTCTCAATTACTAACTCATTATCTCTTTTTCTGTCTCTCTAAAACTGCCTGCTTCTTTCTCTGTCTCTCAATCTTTCTTTCTCTGTCTTTCATGCATACATATGTCACACCTTAAAAATCTGCTTTCTCCTATGTGCTTTACCACCTGTTAACCTGTCACCTTCCTTTAAGCAATGAAATACATAAAGTCCCTCAATGCAATGGTTAACCACAGTTTAACTGGGGAGGGGAGGGAAGAGTAATGGTTATAACCATAGGAACCTTTCTCCCTCATTGGCTCTAGCTAGAATATACATTATGGAGCATGCCTGGAGCTGATTCACTTCTGGTCACACATTTGTCATCTTTTACACACTAATTTAGTATGTGAAATAATAAATATATATTTATATTCATATAAATATATATTTATTAAATAAATAAATATGTTGTATGTATATAATAGATATGTATAATATATATAAATAAATATTTTATTAAAAATAAATAAAAGCAAATAAAAACTTGGTGCTTTGAGACAGTCCAGTATACCCAGGATGGTCCCTTTATCCCCGTTATGGAAGCAAGGGGAAGTGGCTGCTTCAGAGAAGATTGACAACTAAGCCAATGAGAACCAGCCACTAAATAGACTTTTAAAGGGATTTAGCCTGACTTCTAGACTTCTCTCTTATCTTCTGCCAAGAGTGCAAGGACTCTGAAGTTCTCTGTTGAGTTCCCATGAGGAGTGCCTTCCTTCAAATCAGCATAAATGGAGAACTGCTCACACATGGTGGCCAGTATGCAGCCTACATGAGCTTGAGACTAGTTCTCAAATCATTTGTCACCCCTTTATGTTTCTTTCCTGAGCTTAGATGAGTGACCAGCCAGTGCACTCTAAAGCCAATAGATTGAACAACCATGGGTCCCTGCCCAAGCTCCACTCAGTGGCTGTTTTGTGGGCCCTCCTGGCTTAGAGACAATAGTAACTGTTTCTCTTCAAAATGACAACCCTGAGGCTCTTGCCCCACCCAGAGGGACTTATTTATTTATTTATTTTTCTTTTCTATTTAAAGGGGCCATCCCCTGACTTCTTTTTAAAGAGGCCTATTCACTGAATGGGCATTACTTCACTTTAAGTGAGTACCTGAAAAGGCCTTAACCTTAAAGGCCAAGGTCTCCCATTGCATCCTGGGCCATCTCCAGTCATCCTAATGAATATCTGGTCACTGGATCCAGATGGCTCAGAAGGAGAAAGTGAGGTTGGTGACCTTGCACAGCCCTTCCTCACTCAAATCAAAGTCAAGTGCAAGTCATATCATCATTTCTCTGATGTCATGGTCTTCTTTGAAAACTAAGGATGAACACAAGTTGAGTGACAGTAATTCTGAGATTAATGTTTTCACTTTGGATCATCATTTCCCATCTAGCTGACCCCCTGTATTTCAGGATTTCCAGAAACTCATCATGCTGCAGGATAAAATCAATTCTACTCATGTGAGTTCCACTCATTTCCCACCCTGGCAACAGTACTTCATCACCATTCTCCTTAATCCTCATCCCCTGCTTTTTAGTTTCTTTATATGTGTTCTCTTCCCCCATTATATTGTGAGTTCCTAAAGGGCAGGGACTGTCCTATGCCTTTCTTTGTATTCCCAGTGTTTAGCATAGTGCCTGCCATATAGTAGGCACCTAAGAAATGTTTGCTGATTGACTACTGGAGGCAACAAGATATAAGAAGCTCAGTCAAAGCATTTCTTTTCTGTGGAAAAATACCTGATTTATATACCTTTCTACTACTTCCTTTATAGGGAGAGCCTAGATATATAAGTCAGGAGGCAGCTAGGTGGCTCAATGGACAGAGGGCTGAGCTTGGAGTCAGGAAAATCTGAATTCAAATCTGGCCTGACACATACTAGCTGTGTGACTTTGGGCAAGTCACTTAACCTCTGTTTGCCTTAATCTACTAGAGAAGGAAATGGAAAACCACTCCAGTATACTTGCCAAGAAAACTCATGAATAGTGTTGGCATGGTCCAGTGCATCACAAAGCATGAGACACAGCTGAACAACAAGAAGATGTAAGTCAAATATAACCTTTAAATTATTTCCCTTAGAGTTCTTGGAATTAGGATTCAGTTCAATCAACTGGCATTTATTAAGTACCTACTATTCTCCAGGTCCTGTGCTAAATACTGAGGATATAAAGAAAGGCAAAAAGGTAGTCTCTCTTCGCAAGGAATTCAGTCTAGTGAAGGAAGTAACATGCAAGCAACTAAGTAGAAATAAGATATGTAGAGGATGGGTTAGAGATAATCTCAGAGAGAAGCTTCAGAAGGACCAGAACTGTCTTCTTGCAGAAGGTGAGGCTTTATCTAAGACTCCAAAGAAGACAGGGAAGCCAGAGGAAAGAGATGACACATGGCAGACAGCCAGTGAAAATGCTCAGCTGGAAGATGGAGTGTCCTGTACCAGGAACAACTGGAAGATCAGTGTCACTGGATCGCACAAGGTAAGCAAGATGTAAGAAGACCAGAAAGGAGGAAGGAACCAAGATAGTAGAAGGATCAGTGAAGAGAAACAAAAATATATGAATGAAGGTAGAAATGACAAGACTTGACAACTGACAGGATATGGGGTGATTGAGGAATAAAGAATGACACAAAGGTTGTGAGCCTCAGTGATGCGGGGATGGTGGTGCCTTCAATAGTAATGAGGTAGTAATTAGGAAGAAGGAATAGTTTTGGGAAAAATATAATTAATTCAGTTTTGGAAACAGGAAATTTAAGAAGTCTATGGGACATTTTTGAGATGCTCAATAGGCAGCTGGAGAGGTGAAGGAAGTTAGGGCTAGGACAGTGAATTGAGACATCTGCATAGAGATTATAATTGAGAGCATGGAAGCTAATGAGGTCACCAAGGGAAATATTATAAATAATGAAGAGAAGGTAGTCCAGGTCAGAGCCCAGGGGATACACAGTTAGCGAGAATGACTTGGTTGAACATCCAATAATCAAAGTTTGCAGAGAGATCAAGAAGATTGATAAAAGGCCATTAGATTTGGTAATTAAGAGATTATTAATAACTTTGGAGGGAGCAATTTCAGTTGAATGATGAGGTTGGTATGTGTGGCAGGTGAAAGATGAAATGACTGAGGAAACAAAGGTCTGAGCTTCTGAGAATATTGATTTATTAAGCAATGCATGTCAATTGCCTAACAAATAAGCATCAGAACCCTTCCTCAGCTTAGGGAATACAGAGGGAGACAGATTTTTATACATGAAAAACAATCACATAAGGCCAGTAAATTAAAAAGAAACAATTAACCAGGATATAACATTAGGGTATCTGATTTCTAATTGGAGAAAACATTAGAGACTTTTCAAGTTGGGAGAGAGAGAGAATGAACAGGTGCATTCCCTGAAATCAGAAAAAGAGGTGTACCATTTCCCCTAAATGAACAATCAAAGGAACATAGGAACGGTAACTAATTGGTCAGTATGGGGCCAGTCTTCAGATAAGACATACGGGTTGCTTAAGACGTACAATTATGAGAAAGCTTCTTATATCAATCTTTAGGCCTGACTAGGTTTCTAGACAGTGTAACTTAGGTTCTTAGTTAAGGGTCTCTAAATAGCAGGTAGAGGCAAAAACAGCCATGCCAGTTTAAATTTCACCAGTGCTAGGTTCAAGCAACACAATAAGGTTGTTTTTGCCAATTTTCACAATTGAACAAAATTTTCTCACAAGACAGAAGTTAGACTAGACCCACAGAATAGAAAGGGAGCTGAGCTAGCTCCACAACTGAGTCACAAGATAATCAATGTGGTTCACTCAATTCCCACTACCACCTGCTGTAATAATCCCCTAAGTTCCCTCATTTGTTACTAGCGAGCCTGGCACTAGCACCCTGTTAGTTCAGCTTCAATGCTCAGGGGCAGCTAAGTGGCACACTAGAAAGAACTTCAGACCTGGAGTCAAGAAGACCTGAATTCAAATCTAACCACACAGTTAATAACTACGCAATCCTGGGCAAATCATTTTACCTATTTTGCCTTTCTTTCCACATTTGTAAAATGAGGATAATAAAAGCCCTTTGTTCTTAGGGTTGTGAGAATCAAGTGAGTCAATAATTATAAAGTGCTTAACATAGTGCCTAGTACACATAAATACTATATAAATGTTGGCAATTATTATGATTATTGATGTTGGGAGGAAATTAGGCACGCATACATCATTGAACAGGTGTTTTAAATGGCTTACTTAATCCTATCATAGCAAGGATATGGAACAAGGATACATACAGCAGCACTTAGCTTGTATAGACATGTCCCCCCATCTCCACATGAAAACATGCAGTAGGGTATAGTGACTGGTAGCATGGTCTTCCTATAGCCACCAAGTTGGAAAGAGCACCGATCCCAAGTCAATAGAATCATTTATACCCCTAGGTGAACAAGCACTCAACCCCTTTGATTGGCTTTATGTGCCTAAAAACCAGAAAACTATGTCAATACTACCAAGAAGCTGTATGAAAGGAGGCAGAGCTTTACAGACTGGAAGACTTTTTATAATTTAGGACTTTTACTTAGAACTTTTATTATTTAGGACTTATTACTTAGGACTTTTATCAGATAATCCTCCATGGTAGAGGCAGTCCTGGAAGAGAAAAGAAAAATATATGTGTTCTCATTCCCCAAAATAGTCATCATAAATAAAAAGAAGAAAGAAGAAAAACAATTTGGAGGATAATGAAAGTCCAAATTCCTAGGCTCTTCCATCCCCCAACGGAGTGACAAATTCTCAGATTTAAATTATATGGTAGGTGATATCAAATCTTTGCAGTTTAAATAAAAGCTCTTTGTTCTCAGGGTGGTGAGACTCAAAATGTGTTTAATATGAATGTATGTGTAGAACCCATTTAAGATTGTCTTGGGAAGGGTAGAGGGAGGGGGAGAAAATTTAAAACTTGTGGAAGTGACTGTTGAAAACTGAAAACAAATTAATTAATTAAATATTTAAAAAAATTTTAAAAAAGCAGAGTGGGTCAAATGGAAAAAGAGGTCCAAAAGCTCACTGAAGAAAATGATTACATAAAAATTAGAATGGAACAAATGGAAGCTAGTGACTTTATGAGACATCAAGAAATTATAAAACAGAATCAAAAGAATGAAAAAATAGAAGACAATGTGAAGTATCTCATTGGAAAAAAACAACTGACCTGGAAAATGGATCCAGCAGAGATAATTTAAAAATTATGGGACTACCTGAAAGCCATGATTTTAAAAAAAAGAGCCTAGACATCATCTTTCAAGAAATTATCAAGGAAAACTGCCCTGATATTCTAGAACCAGAGGGTAAAATAGAAATGAAAAAAAAATCCACCAATCACCTCCTGAAAGAGATCCCAAAAGGAAAACTCCTAGGAATATTGTAGTCAAATTCCAGAGTTCCTGGGTCAAGGAGAAAATATTACAAGCAGCAGAAAGAAACAATTCAAGTATTATGGAAATATAATCAGGCACAAGATTTAGCAGCTTCTACACTAAGGGATTTGAGGGCTTGGCATATGATATTCTGGAAGTCAAAGGAGATAGGATTAAAACCAAGAATCACCTACCCAACTAAACCGAGTATAATACTTCAGGGGGAAAAAGTGGAACTTCAATGAAATAGAGGACTTCCAAGCATTCTTGTTGAAAAGAACAGAGCTGAATAGAAAATCTGACTTTCAAATACAAGAATCAAGAGAGACATGAAAAGGTAAACAGGAAAGAGAAACCATAAGGGACTTATTAAAGTTGAACTGTTTACACTCCTACATGGAAAAATTATATTTGTAACTCATGAGATGTTTCTCAGTATTAGGATAGTTGAAGGAAATATATATGTGTGTATACACATATATATACACATATGCATATATATATACACATATGTGTGTATATATATATATATATATATATATACACAGAGAGAGACAGAAAGAGAGGGAAGGCACAGGAGGAAATATATATGTGTGTACACGCACATATATATACACATATGCATTTATATACATGTATATGTGTGTATATATACATAGAGACAAAGAGAGATTGAGAGAGAGAGGGAGGGCACAGGGCAAGCTGAATATGAAGGGATGATATCTAAAAAAGAAAATTAAGTGTTGAGAGGAATGTACTACGAGAAAGAGAAAGGGAGAGGTAGAATGTAGTAAATCATCTTACATAAAAGAGGCAAGAAAGAGCTTTTACAATGGAGAGGAAGAAGGGGAAGGTAATAAATGAGCCTTCCTTTCATCAGATTTGGCTTCAGGAGGGATTAACATACACAGTCAGTTGGGTATGAAAGTTTATCTTATCCTACAGGAAAGCAAGAGGAAGGGAATAAGAGAGGAGGGTGATAGAAGGGAGGGCAGATTGGAGGAAAGGGTAATAAATACAAACTGTCCTGGGGTGGGAGAAGGGGGGAGATAGGGAGAAAATTTTAAATTCAAGATTTTGTGGAAGTGAATGTCGAAAACTGAGAATAAGTACATAGATGAATGAATGAATGAATATATAAATGAACAAATGAATGAATAAGAGAAAAAAATTAAATAAAGCAGCAAAGAGTTTGTTAAGCTCTTACATGCAACCTGTTCCAAAATGCAAGTTGATACCTTGGCTCTCCCTAAAGGAACACCCATTGGGTAATCCCTGGTTCACCCCTCAAAACCTCCTTCCCTAAGACTCACATCAGGGAAATATACAAAATCTTTGACCCCTTGGAAAAGGGCCTATCCCTTTCACAGGCTAAATAAGGACTTTCACTCTCATTCAGGGACTCGGAATTACCAGAAAATCACATTTATTCTAAGTACACACTTACCATACTTATAAACATTTCACCTTTACCATGTTATTAGAAAGCAAGGCTCCTCACAACCAGATCACAACCTTGGTCTCTCAAATCCTTTCTGGAAATGAGTTATCTGAGCCATCTCAGAAGAAAGGAAGCCTACCAGTTGAAGGAGACCTGCACTATTTCTCCAGGTCATACAGAAGTCTCTGAAGAGGACTTCTGTAAATAAAATAAGAAAAGACTGAAAAGGTTCTGGCAAAAATATTTCATTCTTGTCATGTAAGTGTTCCTGGAGACTGGATACCAGAAATTGCTGGTCTAAAAAGCCCTTCCTTTTTGTAGAGTGACACCAATTTATCACAAACTTGACTTTTGGGTGTTTGGACACCTGACATGGGAAGTCAGGTACATAATGATGATGCTACTGTATTAGCAGAGGCAGACCTCTTACCATGAGATGGTAACTTTGCCTGTTGGGTTGGGTGGATTCTCTGACTGGCACAAAGAATCCAGTTCAGCAGGAATAGTTGTGCCTTGTCCTTAGTTAGGGGAATAATATGGTCCTATGCCAAGCACAAGATGGCATCATTATCCCAATATCTATTTTGGCAATGGGCCCACTCTCCAATCTCTACTCATCCCCATTATCTTCTTTTAATGGCTCAATCTTGTTTAGCATATGATGTCTCTGGTGAGTACTGAGGAATCCCACAAACAATTGTGCTCAATGGGAAGCATAGGTAAAATACCCTCATTGGTCCTGAAGAATCTTTGATTATCCAGCTCTATACTCTCCAGCTCCCAAACCACTTGGCCAGATTTACAGCCACTACCCAGGAATTATATGAATGATCTTCTTTGCCCTATCCCTCAAGGTTCTCTCATATGACAACCATCTCAGCCAACTGGAAGAACTTGCCAGGAACCTATTCTCTAGGACAGGGGTGGGGAACCTTTTATTAAAGGGAGTTGTTCTGTGAATTTTTGATTCACCCAAAGGGCCATACTTGAGGACCTAGAGGGTTACATGTGACTTAAAAAAGGCTACAGGTTCCCCATCCCTGCTCTAGGGTATCCCTCTGCTGTTGGATTAGTGGATACTGAAGCCCAGTTGCACATGCCTGTCTCAAAGCAGATGGAACCATAGATAGACCAAACAAAACAACATTCTTCAGGATCCAGGTTTTCAGAGGTGAGGGCCCGTTGAACTAGCAGAGAAGGTCAAATTCTATACCTTGGATTAAAGGCATCAATCTCTGGCATAAAGGGGCTAACCCTTAACTCACTTCTTAAAGAAGCGAGGTCTGTTCCATGATTGGGCATTACCTGACTTTAAGTGAGTACCTGAAAAGGCCTTAGCCTAAAAGGCCAATGGTCTCTCATTGCATTCTGGGCCATCTCCAGTCATCCTGATCAATATATGGTCACTAGATCCAGATGGCTCAGGAGGAGAAAGTAAAGTTGGTGACCTTGCTCAGCCCTTCTTCACTTAAATCAAAGTCAAGTGCAAGTCATGTCATCATTTCTCTCGTCATGGTCCTTTTCAAAAATGAAGAACAAACACAACTCACCTGTTTGTGAAGGGCTCTAACACTGAAAGGGCCCAGGTGTCCATTTAGCAATATGAGCTTCTATGCCCCCCTCATTTTATTAGAGTAACTATTTTGATAGACATTTTCTAGGAGAAGAGTAATTATATGACCCTGTGTCATCTATTCAGTAGCAGTTGGAACCCAATATTGGCAAGCAAATACTTTTCAAATGGGATATAGTTTTGGAGAACTTGTAGCTACAGAAACCTAACAATCACTTATTCTGGGCCCTTTAGTGCCTACCAAGAACTCTACTGTGCCTGGTCTTTATGGATAGAGACTCCCTAGAAACATAAGGCTTTGTAGGTCGTAAAGGTCTCTCTGGGAGAGACTGCTGGCCAGCCTGCTTTAGATTTTGCAGGGCTATAATCTATCTGGGCCCCCATCAAAAGAAATGTACTGGTAGGCAACTTGATAAATGAGAGACATTAGAATACTCAATTAAGGAATATGGGTTCTCAAAAACCTTGAGTTCATTAAGGTTTTAGGCTTCCTTGTTAGATAATTAGAAAGCAAATATCAGTAGCTTATTCTAGACTAGGCCCAGAATCTTCAAGATTTTTCCCACCCTTTTCATTCCTGAAATTTGAATGAGTGGGTTGGACCCTAGACTTTCTGAGGGTGTATTTACCACCACATATCCTTTAAATGAACTACCCTCATATTTAGGGTCTCTGCCACTGTGGCCTTACCTGACTCAGTCAACACAACATCATCAATGTAATGTACATCAAAGCCCATAGGGAAGGAGATCTCTTTCAGATTTCTGTCTGCCTTAATGTGACCATAAAAAGGAAGGTTCAGGTAGCCCCAGAGGAGAACAATGAAAGTAAATGAGACTCCTTCCAAAACTTCTCGATTAGTTTCAGTCACACGAATAGACGATGGTTTCTCTTCTGACGGTAGTTTCCTTGGGGCCTGGACCTCAAAGCATCTTAGCTTCCTTCGACACTGGGCAATTCATCATTCATAAGTTTGTCTCCACCCCTGAGGGGACAGAACTGGCCCCAACTAGATGCTAAGCTTTTCCTCTCAGGAAACTCCACTTAGTGGAGTGCCACACAGGACACCCTCCTACCACCCACCCCTCTCACCCAGTGGCTGATTCCAGTATCCTATACTGCTTTCTTTGTCCCTCAGTTCTCTAGCCCAGCACAGGCAGTTTCAAAAGCTGTCATTCTGGTTCTATATTAAATACTAAATAGTAATTGTTTCTCTTTTACCCAAGAACCCTGAGGGTCTTCTCCTCTCAGTTTAATTTTTTTTTTTTATTAAAGGGGCCATCCCTTGAGCAACTACTTAAAGAAGTCTATTCATTGAATGGGTGTATCTCATTCAAACTGATCTTAGCCTGAAACGGCCAGGGTCTTGCATTGCATCCTGAGCCATCTCCAGCCATCCTGATGAATATCAGGCCACTGGATCCAGATGGCTCAGGAGAAGAAAGTGAGGTTGGTGACCTTGCACAGCCTTTCCTCACTCAAAACAAAATCAACTGCAAGTCATGTCATCATCTTGATGTCACGGTCCTCTTCAAGAATGAAGGACAAACACAACAACAACCAACAACTCTGGTTCTATAGGGTTGATTTCTGCAGTTTAGGTCTTGGAGGCTTCGAGAGAAAGAGTGTTTGGGAATGTAGGCCTGAGTTGTATTTCAGGCATACACACATACCCTGCACCTTTCCTTCCATTCTCCTGCAGTGATCTTCTTCAACATAGAATACTATGATGATCCCAGTAAGCTTCTGCATCCTGGAGCCTGGATTTCCACGGCACTGAAAAGAGGGAGGGGGTACAATAATATGGGGTGGGGTTTTGTTGCAAACCTGGGTTTGCAACCCAGGTCCTTGGGTTGCCTAACGAAACCTGATTGTTAGAAGCATGTTGAGTGGTGAGGGCTGGGTCCTGAGCAAGCTCAGCGTAAGCATCAGTTCTTAGATTTATTTCATTAACTTTCTTTGGTATTCCAGGTGTCCTAGACCATGGTGACACCTAAAGATTTTGTTTTTTCGGGGAAGGGTGGGGGGAGTGTGTGCATAATTTATGTTTTGGTAAGGTTTGAGAGGTCAAGGGTATCAGTGAAAATGTCTAATTTTCCATCTTGTTGCTCATATGAGCCAGAACTTATGAATTATTTTATGTCCTACAGCTTAGCTGAATATATTGTTTTAATTAGTTTGTTGGTTGATTCTTGACAGTTTCTTATTTAAAATATCATCTGTAAAAATCAGTACTCATTCCTTCTTTGCCTATGCTTATTCCCTCGACTTCTCTTTCTTGTCTTATTGCTATAGCTATCTTTTCTAGCACTTCGTTTAATAGTAGTGATTATGATGGGGATTTTGCTTGATCTATGATCTCATTAGAAAGTTCTTTTAACTTTTCCCCATTACATATGTTTGGTCTTAGATTTAGATAGCTACTATTTATTTTACTTGCACTATGACTTTTGCAACATACTGTACCAAGGTAAGGTCTATCTATTCTTGTGCCCTCTAGTTTTTAAAGGAAATAGATCCTGGATTTTGTCACATATCTTTTTAGCATCTATTGATATAACCATATGGTTTCTTATTACATTAGTATGCTTTATTAAATTTACCATCTTTCTTATGATGAGGGCTGGAAGGGGGTTATGAGACCCCCACAAAGACCAGGGTACCAGGGACAGGTTGCCTGGAGAAGAATTCACAGACTCAAGCATTGTTGAGGTCAAGGTAAAGATTTATTATGCTTTTCAGTGGGCAAGAGTTCTTAGGGAGGGGATGGAGCCAAGATGGTGGAGTAGAAAGATGCACATACTCTAGTTCTTCCCCCACAGCCCATAAAATACCTGTAAAAAATGACCCTCAACAAATTCTAGAGCAGCAGAGGCCACAGAACAACAGAGTGAGAGATTTCCAGCCAAAGGCAAGCTGGAAGACCAACAGGAAAGGTCTATCCTACAGGGTGCTGTGCAGAGTGGAGCCCAGCCCTGGCCACATGGCACTGGGAGGAACAGGACTGGAACAGGATTTCCAGGCAGAATCCCCAGCAGGGAAGGTCTCAGATCCCTCAACCCACAAGCGCCAAAGAAAGTTTCAAAGGTCAGTGAGAGGGCTTTCCTAGCTGGGCGAGAGGGGAGCAGGCTCCCCGCCCCTGCACTGGCCCTAGGCGGCAGTGGCAACGGTAGCAGAGCAGCAGCAGCAGGGCAGCAGCAGCAGGGCAGCAGTAGTGGGCATCCATGTGTGAAGCACTCAGCCTAAAGCCCCTGGGAGAATTGAGCATCTGCTCTGAACCTCAGCCCTGAGCATGGTTCTGGGATGAGGAGGAGCATTAAGACCCTCCTCTTGACAAAGGATTCAGAAGTCAAGTAACTGGCTGGGAAAATGCCCAAAAAAGGGAAAAAATATAAGACCATAGAAGGTTACTTTCTTGGTGAACAGGTATTTCCTTCCATCCTTTCAGATGAGGAAGAACAAGGCATACTATCAGAGGAAGTCAAGGGCTTCTGCATCCAGTACCTCCACAATGAATATGCAATAGGCTCAGGCCATGGAAGAGCTTGAAAAGGGAGTCAACAACTTGCTAAAGAAGACCCAAAAACATGCTGAAGAAAATAACACCTTTAAAAATAGGCTAACTCAATTGGAAAAAGAGGTCCAAAAAGCCAATGAGCAGAAGAAGGCTTTAGAAAGCAGAATCAGCCAAATGGAAAAGGAGGTTCAAAAGCTCACTGAAGAAAAATAGTTCTTTAAAAATGAGAGTGGAGCTGAAGGAAGGTAATGACTTTATGATAAACCGAGAAATTACAAAACAAAACCAAAAGAATGAAAAAATAGAAGATAATGTGAAATATCTCATTGGAAAAACAACTGACCTGGAAAATAGGTCCAGGAGAGATAATTTAAAATTATGGGACTACCTGAGAGCCATGATTAAAAAAAGAGCCTAGACATTATCTTTCATGAAATTATCAAGGAAAACTGCCTTGATATTCTAGAACCAGAAGACAAAATAAATATTGAAAGAATCTACTGATCACCTCCAGAAAGAGACCCAAAAAGAGAAACTCCTAGAAATTCTGTGGCCAAATTTCAGAGTTCCCAGGAAGGAGAAAGTATTGCAAGCAGCCAGAAAGAAACAATTCAAGTATTGTGAAAATACAAGCAGGGTAACACAGGATCTGGCAGCTTCTACATTAAGGGATCAAAGGGCTTGGAATAGGCTATTCCAGAAGTCAAAGGAACTGGGATTAAAACCAAGAATCACCTACCCAGCAAAACTGAGTATAATACTTCAGGGGGGAAAACGGCTATTCAATGAAATAGAAGACTTTCAAGCATTCTTGATGAAAAGACCAGAACTGAAGAGAAAATTTGACTTTCAAACATAACAATCAAGAGAAGCATGAAAAGGTAAACAGGGGAGAGATACCATAAAGGACTTTCTAAAGCTAAACTGTTTACATTCCTACATGGAAAGATAATATTTGTAACTCTTGAGACTTTTCTCAGTATTTGGATAGGTAGAGGGATTATACACACACACACACACACACACACACACACACACACACACACACACACACACACACACACATAGACAGCGAGCACAGGTTGAGTTGAATCAGAAGGGATGATATCTATATAATAAAATTAAGGGGTGAGAGAGGAATATATTGGGAGGATAAAAGGAGAAATGGAATGGGGCAAATTGTCATTCATAAAAGAGATAAGAAAAATCTTTTTCAGTGGAGGAGAAAAGGGAGGAAGTGAGAGGGGGAAAGTGAAGCTTACTCTCATAACATTTGGCTTAAGGAGGGAATAACATGCTCACTCAATTTAGTATGAAAATCTAGCTTACACTACAGGAAAGTAGGGGAGAAGGGGACAAGTGGAGTGAGGGGGATGATAGAAGGGAGGGCAAATGGAGAAGGGAGTAATTAGAAGTAAACACTTTGGGGAAGGGACAAGGTCAAATGAGAGGATAGAATAAATGGGGGGCAGGGTAGGATGGTGGGAAATATAGTTAGTCTTACACAACATGACTATTATGGAAGTCTTTTGCAAAAACTACACATATATAGCCTATGTTGTATTGCTTGCCTTCTCAGTGGAGTAGGGTGGGGAGGAAGGAAGGGAGAGAAGTTGGAATTCAAAGCATTAGAAAGGAATGTTGAGAATTGTTATGGCACATAACTGGGAAATAAGAAATACAGGTAATGGGGTATAGAAATCTATCTTGCCCTACAAGAAAAGAGAAGTTGGGGATAAGGGACAGGTGGGGTGTGATAGAAGGGAGGGCACATTGAGGGAAGGGGTAATCAGAATGTAAGGTGTTATGGGGTGGGAGGAGAGGAGAGATGAGGAGAAAAATTGGAACTCAAAATTTTGTGGAAATGAATGTCGAAATCTAAAAATAAATAAATAAAACTATAAAAAAAGAGTACTTAGGGAACCTGCAACTTTAGAGGGGTACAGGTAAAGTTGATATTCTATAGCAAAGCATGCCCCAAATACGCTAACTAGGTGTTTTGGGGTGGGATTAGGGAGTGGTCAGTTCTTAAAGGAACATGCACTTTGGGTATCTACTGCACAGGTATTTTACCCAAAATTCATCAGGAAATAGCCCAAGGTGGGGGTTACCTGGAGGTGTAGTTTTAGGCCTGACAAGTCACTAAATCAACTAAGGGTCAGGGCTGGCTCAGAAATACCAGGTTGCTCTCATCAATGTCTTGTTAGACAAGATAAATGTAAGAGAGTATACGTATGTCTAAGTCTAGGATACATATGATTGGTCAGTGAGTAGTAAATGTCGTTATGACCTAGAGCACAGCCAGTTCAGCCAGTACACAGCGGGTTCAGACAAATAAGTTCTATAGATGCAGCTGGCTGCTGTATCAAGAAAGGAGATAATAGCTGTTGCTGGGGCAGGCTGTGTCCTTAGGCTGGGGAGAAACTGCTTGAGATAGTATTTTAAGGCTAGGGAGAAATGTTATTTTTAAAGAGAAATGTGATTTTAGAATTGGGGCCCAAACCCCCATCACTTATACTGAACCAGCGCTGCACTCATCACATAAAACAAACCTGGCCAGAGTTTATAATCTTTTTAACATGTTGTTGTAGCCTACTTGCTAATATTTTATTGGAAATTTTTGCACTAATTATTAGGGATATTTTTTTCTCTGCTTTGTCTTTTCCTGGCTTAGGTGTCAAGACTATATTAATAGCGGAAGGAAGAGCCAAGATGGCAGAGTAGAGAAGCATTCAGCAGATCTCTCCCAACAGCTCTAAAATAATGCCTCAAATTGAATTCTGGAGCTGCAGAACCTACCAAAAGTCAGGTGAAACCATTTTTCCAGCCAAAGACAACTTATGATATCTCACCAGGATAGTGGTCAGGTAGCACAGAAGGCAGCATACCACAGGACTGGCAACAGGCCGTGGAGGCAGCAGTTTCAAGAATTTGCAGCCCACAGAAAGGGGGGATGGGGTGGGTGCAAAGTCAAAAAACTTGTCAAAATAAGATTGCAGGAGACCCTTTGCTGACACTGGGTTCAGGACCCTGTCACATTGACCATACACAATGCCAGGTCACAGTCAGAGGGCCAAAAGGAGCAACAGCACTTGCAATCATGGGACAGCAGGGGCCCAGGGGGCCTGATTGTAGCTTCAGGGCAGAGGAGTTCCTATGGTCACTTACTGGGGAGTAGGGACCCTGGTCTCAATTCTAAGACAGAGAGGAGCACTAGCAGTTGCAGCTACAGGAGAGCAGGGGACCTGGTCAGTCCTGGAGCCAGGAGTGCTAGTGGTGCACTAAGGGGAACAAGGTCCCTTTATGGGTAAAGACCAGAGGACAATGACACTACAATGATCAAGTGTGAATGACATCCATTCTCAGTAATACATAGATCCAAGACAATTCCAAAGGACTTATGATAAAAAATGCTATTCACTTCCTGAGAAAGAACTGATGGACTGTGACAGAAGTCAATGTAGCCAAGATTAGAAGGAAAAGTAGAAAATTGTATGCGTGGGGGGAATGTATTGTTTCTCAGATAAAGGTCTAAATCTCAAACAGAGAATATATAAGTCAAATATATAAGAATATGAATCATTCTTTGATGAATGGTAAAGAATATGAATAGTTTTTCAATGAAGCAATCAAAACTATACATAATCACATGAAAAAATTCTCGAAATCATTACTAATGAGTAAATAATTACTGATCAGAGAAATGCAAATTAATACAACTTTCAGTTAACATCTCACACCTATCAAATTGGCTAAAATGATACAAGGGGAAAGTGGCAAATGTTGCATAAACGTTAGACAAGGTTGGATAAACAGGGACATTGTAATGTTAATGGAATTTGAAGATCTTCCCTGCCCCTTAATAGGCCCATGTGACCTGCTTTGAGCTTTGGCCTGGCCCACAACTTGAGTCACATGGTGGGAGTTTGCTGATTGGGTGAAGCAGGGAGGGTGCAGCAAGAAGACTCAGGTGGAGCTGAGAGAGAAGTAGCAGGCAGTGCAGAGCAGCTAGCCTGGGTGAGAGAGGGGCATTTTGCCTAAGGTAACTTGTTTGTGGGGAGACCAGATGGAGGGAAGGCCTGGAGATGGCAGTCCTCCCTCTATTGTTAATATGTTACCGTTAGAATTGTTACCACTGTAGAATTGGCTTTCTGGTGTCTGAGTATTTTTGTTTCATCTTTGAGGAAGAGTGTATATTTTGCAAATTTACCCTGGAAATATGCCTACATATCCATAGCAGCTGCTGTGGGTATCACATTGGTGCTACAGACACTAATTCACTCTTGGTGGAACTGTGAACTGATCCAACCATTTTGGAGAACAATCTGGAATTATCCCAAAGTGTTATAAAACTAGGTATACCCTTTAGCCCTGCAATACCACTATTAGGTCTGTTTTCTAAGGATCAGGGAAAAAGGAAAAGAACCTATATGTTCTAAAATATTTATAGCAGCTCTCTTTGTGGTGGCAAAGAACTGGAAACTAAGGGGAAGCCTATCAGTTGGGGAATGACTGAACAAGTTGTGGTATGTAATTATGATGGAGAAAGAACTGATGAGCTGGTTGACTTTAGAAAAACATGGAAAGACTTGCATGAAATAATGAAGAATGAAATGGGCAGAACCAAGAGACTGATGTTCAAAGAATACTATTCAAAGTACAATATTGATCAAAGAACAACTTTGAATGACTAAGTCATTTTGAGTGTGATAAATACTCAAATTAACTAGAAAGGACCTCTGAAGGAAGAGGCTATCCACCTCCAGAGAAAGAACAAATAAAGAGAAGTATGCATAGTATGGTTTTACATATATTTACAAATCTGTGTCAAGTGGTGCCCTTCCCAGTGACAAGCACCTGAGAAAACAAGGACAAGTGTCACACAGGATGGAAAAATATCAATGGGTTGCAATAAGCATCTCTGGAAGAAATATCCAGAGAGATGAAATCATGCATCAATTTAAAGGTTGGTTGGATCTGTACCAGAGTAAGGAAAAATCATAATAATGCATACAGTGAAGTACAACTAACGGACTTTTCTCACTACTGATCCTCCTTTTCTCCTCCTCAAAACTTGACACTATTACTTCCTTCTAAAGTGTTAGACTTCTAAGTCTTTGTGACCCTGCTCTCTCCTAGTTCTTTTATCTAACTGCTCCTTCTCAGTTACCTTCACCCATGTCATGCCCACTAGCCACGTATTGTTTCTCCCCCAAACTCCATACTGGTCCTTTTTTCTCTCCAAAGTATCTTACTTAGTGTTCTCTTCAGCTGCGATGACTTCAAATCTCTATGCAGATGATTCCCAAATCTAAATATTCAACCCTAGTTTCTCTCCTGATTTCTGTTCCAGATTTCCCCAATTTACACACATAAAAAACTATTCATATTTACGGAGATGAGGACTGGCAGCAGGTAACAATATCCAATCAGGTCCTTGCCTGGATGAAAACGTTTCAAGTTAATACTGGAGGTCTCTTTTATATACTGTTACACATGTGCTATTTTGACTACGAGAATTTCATGAACTGATTGTTAAAATAACACTTGATAAGCTAACTACTGAGGAGAAAACAATGTCCTTTGGATATATCTCAAAGTGGATGTGTCATGGACATTTCAAACTCCATACCAAAAAAAAAATTAATTCATTGTCTTTTCCACCAAATCCTCTCACTTTCCTTATACTTTCCAGGGCATAGTAATCCTCCCAATCACTCAGATTTGTAAGCTCAATATTATCCTTGACTCCTTGTTCTTACTAACCTCATGTATCCAATCCATTGCCAAATCTTGTTTCCACCATCACATCTCTCCTATGTCTTAACTCCACTCATACAGCTACAACCATATTTTAGGCCTTCACCAACACTCAACTGAACTATTCCAATAACTTTTTAATTGTTCTTCCTTACTTCAAGTCACTTCAATCTATCCTCCATTGGAATACAAAGGTGATTTTTCTAAAGCACAGGTCTGACCATGTCATGGAACTTCCCTACTCTGCCCTGCTGCCCAACCTGTCATTCCTTTCCCTATCCAATAAATGACCTTCCATAGCTCTCTGTTTCTTCCAGGATTAAAGATAATAAATTCCATTAGGCATTTAAAGCTCCTCCCTACCTTTCTAACCTTCTATACCTTGCTCCTCCCCCCCACCAAACATACTACAATCTACTTATATTAGGCTACTCGCAGTTCCTGGAACACACCACTATCTTTCATCTTCATGCCTTTGCACTGCCTATCCCTCATGCCTAGAATGACTGTACCTTCATCTCCTCTTATCTCCCCCAGCTTCTATCAAGACTCAACCTAAATCCCACCTTCTACAGGACATGTTTTCTGGTTGCCTCAGCTGTTAGTGTCTTCCCCTCTCAAATTACCTTCTTCTACTCTGTACATATCTTGTATGTACCTAATTAGTTTCATGTTGTCTCTTCCATATGAATATGAGATTCTTGAATGTAGGAGCTGTTTTTGCTTTCCTCTGCACTTAACACAGTTCCTGGCTCATGGTAATCACATGGCACCCTAAAACTAAGAGCACTCTAGCACTGTAGCTTGATGTTCAGATTCCCTGGGTTCAAGTCCCAACTGCAACATTTGTCTACAAGTATTCTTCTCATCCACAAAATGAAGATAATAATATTTGTACTATATCATAGGGTTGATGTAAGGGAAGTACTTTGTAAATGATACAACCCCACATAAAGATGAGCTACACTGTAGTGACTTAGCATAATGAACAAATGTTGGTCAAGTAAAGACTACTACAAACAAACCTCTGAAAAAAGCTTTAAGTTACTAATAAGCCAATAATACAAGCTTAACACAATGTTGTTTTATAGACAAAGTCCAAAAGGAATCTGGTTTAATAATTTAAACAGAGCTTAATTAACTTTTTTTATTAACAGAACAAGGCTATTTTATGAGCATAAATATTAAATTCGGTCTAAATATTAAGATAAATTTCATAAAGCGTTCACATACAAAAGCAGTTCATGCACAAAACAACATATAGCAAATACTTATAAAAATAATGAAATTCTAACTGTTTTTAACAATAAGCTAGACATAGTTAATCTCCACTGTACCTCTTAGAGAAAAGACAGATAGGCAAACATTTAACACTAACAACTACCACAACAGAAAGTGGAGTTTTGTCAATAATAAGAATGTTTTCAGTAATACTGAATATATTTTGTAGGACCAGACTAAAAAAATAAATATCATGTTTTAGTACTAGTGTTATTAAGAGTCATTTCCATCAGCAAATTAGAATTTAAAACAATACTTTATAGTGCTGTTATGGCAATTTAAAAACACCTACTTTTCTAACAGTAGTGACAAAAAAAATCACTTCTAAATTGCAATAAATGTCTCATAAATACTACCATTATTAACGAAAACAAATTAGTGTTGGACTTATTGATGTCAGAACTAAATTATTCTATTTCGATTATAACAATTATAAACAAGTTTTTCTTAGCCTTGGTATACCTACATTCCAGAAAAAGGTATGCTCTAAAAGAAAAACCTTAAAACCAGACTTTTAACTGTGATAATGGAAAAGTAATTAAAATCCTGGCATTCATTCATTTTTCTTTTCAGCTAAAAGGGTGAAGCATGATAGCCACAACTTTATTGCAGACGACAAGCCAACAAGTAATTCCAACACCACCTGAAAAATGACAGAAAGAATATACATATAACATGCTGACAATTTTAGACATATCACTACTGGATTTATAACTAACTTGAAATAAACCAAATTTTTCATGGAAAGAATAAATTTATATTTTAGTATTATCAAATTATTTGTTTTTATACTATCAAAGGTCTATATTCCTAAATAAATGTAGTAAAAAGGCATCCTTCACAGTTTGTTCCAATACTTTTTTAATGTTGAAATCCTCTATGCATTAGCATTTGAGAAACCAAAACTGCAATAAAAAGCAATATAGCATAGTGGATAAGTGACCCAAGATAACAGTCCAAGACCTATGTCTGCACAACTCTGGGCAAGTCACTTTAATTTCTCAGTGCCCTAAGCAAAAATCTAAAACTATAGGATGCAGAACATTTATTTGCCTAGCTTCATTTGCAAAGGAAATTTCCTTGTAGAAAAGTTCCCTTCCCTAGAAAATACATAGGCCTTGACCATATGTATGGGTGTATTTATTTATTCACAGTTTACGAGAGAGATATCTGTATACATACATACATATATACATACGCTATACATATGTATATGTGCAGCAATGTGTCACATCTCTAACATACAATTACTACCCCGAAGTCTTAAGTTATTCTGGACTGTTCAGGAAAAGTTTCAATTAAAATAATTTGGTTTTCCCCAAATGCAAACCAATGCATGAAGAACAGAAAGGAAACAGTTAAATGGGAAAAAAATCTTTACATCAAGTTTCTCTAACAAAGGTCTCATTTCTAGTACAAATGAGGTGTTGATTCAAATGTCTAATAGGAGCCATTCTCCAACTACTAAATGGTCAAATGATATGAAGTTTTTAAAGGAGGAAAACCAAGCTATCCACAACCATAGGAAAAGTGCTCCAAAGCAATGACAGTTGCAAATTAAAGCAACTCTGAGGTTCCACCCCATAACCACCAGATTGGTAAGATTGACCAAAAAATGGAAAATGACAAATGTTGGAGAGGCTGTGGGAAAAATGATACATTAATGCATCGTTGGTGGAACTACAAATTGGTAGTCATTCTAGAAAGCAATCTGCAACCATGCCTACAAAGTTACTACACTGTGCACACCCTCTGACCCAGTAATATCTTGACTGGCCCTATACCCCAAAGAGGTCAAAAAAAGAGGAAAATGTCTCATATGCAAGAAAATATTTATAGTGGCTCTTTTGTGTACTAGCAAAGAACAAAAAACTAACAATTTACATATGAATGTAAGGGAATACTACTGTGCCATAAGAAATTATTATAAAAGGGAAAATTTCAGAGAAAGGAGGGAATTTATGAAATGATGGAGAGTAAAGTGAGCAGAACCTATAGGATAATTAATACAATAACAATAACACAGTATAATCAAACGATTTTGGTTTAATTACTTATTTATATGAGAAATGACACCTTTATCAAAGAAAATTACCATAAAATTTCTTCCCAGCTTATTGCTTTCCTTCTAATTTTGTCTGCACTATTTTTGTACAAAACCTTTTTAACTTAAGGTAACCACAATTATCCATTTTACCTCCTGTGATCCTCTCTATCTCTTTTTTGGTCACCAACTCTTCCCTTATAAAAACATCTAACAAAAAATTTTTTCCATGCTCCCCTAATTTGCTTATGCTATCATCCGTATGTCAAAACCATGTACCCATCTTGATCTTTTCTAGGTATACAATGTGAGATGTTGGTCCATGCCCAGTTTGTCCCAGATTCCTTTCCAGTTTTCCTAGCAGTTTTTGCTGAACAGAGAGTTCTTGTCCTAGTAACTTGGATTTTGTGACTTAGCAAACACTAGATTACTGTAGTCATTTATTTCTGTAAATTGTGCAGCTAATCTACTCCATTGGCCAATGACTTTATTCCTTATCCAGGATTAGATTGTTTACCAAAGGGTATTACCTGCTACTCCAGTAGGAAATGCCACTAAACGTTCTAATGGAGCTATCCATTTACTTGGTAGCACAGTCACAGGGTCAGAATAATACTTCCATATAAGTGAAATCATCAATAAAGCCTTGGGAAAAAAACATTCTGATAAGTGAAATACATCCTTAATTTAAAATTTATGGAATAACAATAATGAGACAACATATCAAAACCCATGGCATGCAGCAAAAGCAGCAGAGGAAAATTTACATCTCTAAATGCTTACATCAATAAAATAAAGAGCACATCAATAAACTAGGCCTGAAATTTTTAAAAAACTAGAAAAAGAACAAATTAAAAATTCCCAATTAAACACCAACTTGGAAATTTAAAAACTAAAGATGAGAGTAATAAAGTTGAGTGTGAGAAAACCAATGAATGAATTAATAAATATAATTAGGAGTTGGTTTTATGACAAAAAAATCCTTAGATAAACCACTGATTAATGATTTTTAAAAAGAGAGAAAAAACCCAAATCATTAGTATTAAAAATGAAAAGTATGAATATGCTACTAATGAAGATGAAATCAAAGCAATTATAAGGAGTTACTTTGTCCAATTATATGTCCAACAAATGTTGGAGAGGATGTAGAAAAACTGGGATACCAATTCACTGTTGGTGAACTCTGAACATTTTGGACAGCAATCTGAAATTATGCCCCAAAAGTTATAAAATTATGTATGACCTTTGACCCTATAATACCACTATTAAATCTACTTCGTAAGGTGATCAGGGAAACAGGAGAAGAACTTATAAGTTCTAAAATATTTATAGCAGTTTTCTTTGTGGTAGCAAAATTCCGGAAATTAGAGGGATGTCCGTCAACTGCGGAATGGTCAAACAAATTATGGTATATAATTGTGACAGAATACTACTGTGCTGTAAGAAATGATGAGCTGGTTGATTTTAGAAAAGCATGGAAAGACCTGAATGAAATAAGCAGAACCAAGAGAACACTGTACACAGTAACAGCAATATTGTTCAAAGAATAACTTTGAATGACTAAGTCATTTTCAGTATTATAAATACTCAAATCAACTAAGGACCTAGGAAGGAAAATGCCATCCACCTCCAGAGAAACGAATGATATATAAAAATATGTATAGAATGGTTTTTACATATACATTTTCTATACACACATATATACATTTTATGTGTGGGTACATACACACATATGTATAAACACACATGTGTATACATATGCGTGTATATGCATGTGTATATGTACGTGTATGTGTGCATGTCTGTATACATACGTGTGTATGTACACACACACGTACGTACACACATATTTGTGTTTAATAGTAGCCCTCTCTAGGATGGGGTGGGGAGGGAGAAAAAAATGAAAAGTGCACTAGAGAGAATAAAAGAAAACTTAGAAGGAAGCACAGAAAAGCAGAATAGTTTTGAAAACATGGGGTATTTATTACATAGTTTTGTTTTTAAAATAGTATGAAATGGAAATTTATGGTTTTATATTGAATCCCCTTTCTATGTTATGCTGTGTACACGGAAATATTCTTTTTTAGATTTTTTGTATTTAAGTTCAAAATGAATAAAAATATTTTTAAAAGATTTATGAACAGGTTTTATTAAAATAAGCTTATTAATATGCTTATACAAAGACAGATAAGCCAACTACACATAAAGTCCATACAGCTTTTTTCTTTCTCTACTATTTTATTTTTTCCAATTAAACATTCTTTTTTTATTTTTTATTTATTTTCAGTATTCCACAATCACTACCATACAACCTAGAATTTTTCTTTCCCTTCCTCCCCCCCATATTCACCCTCCCTCCCTAAGACAGCATACAATTTTATATAGGTTCTACACATATATTCCTATTAAATACATTTTCACCCTAAGTCATGTTATATAGAAGAATTAAAATGAATGGGAGAAATCACATAACAAACCAACATGTAATACAAAAGAAAATGATCTGCTACAATCTGCAATTGAATCCCATAGTTCTTTCTCTGGATGTGGAAGGCATTTTGCCTTTAAAAGATCACTGGGAATTTTTTAAGTCCTTGCATTGCAATAAAGTTCTAAGTCTACCAGAAAAAATCCTCACACACTGTGGCTGTTGCTGTATACAAAGCTCTCCTGGTTCTGCTCCTTTTGCTCAGCATCAGATCATATAAGTCTTTCCAGGCCTCTCTGAAGTCTTTCTGTTCATCATTTCTTATAGCACAATACTATTCCATTACATTCATATACCACAATTTATTCAGTATTTCCCCAATTGATGGGCATCCCCTTGATTTCCAGTTTTTGGCCACCACAAAGAGAGCTGCTATAAATATTTTTGTACATATGGGACCCATTCCCATTTTTATGATTTCTTGGGGATACAGTCCTGGAAGTGGTATTGCTGGGTCAAAGGGTATGCACATTTTTGTAGGGTTTTTTTTGGGGGGGGGAAGGGGATATAGTTCCAAATTGCTCTCCAGAATGGTTGGATCAGCTCACAGCTCCATCAACAATGAATTAGTGTTCCAACTCTCCCACATCTTCTCCAACATTTATCATCTTCCTGTTCTGTCATGTTAGCCAATTTGATACATGTGATGTGGTATCTCAGAGTTGTTTTGATTTGCATCTCTCTAATCAATAGGGATTTAGAGCATTTTTTCATGACTACAGATATCTTTAATTTCTTCCTCTGAAAACTGCCTGTTCATATCCTTTGACCATTAATCAGCTGGGGAATGACTTATATTTCTGTACATTTGACTCAGTTCTCTACATATTTTAGAAATGAGGCCTTTATCACAGACACTAGCTGCAAAAATTCTTTCCCAGTTTTCTGCTTCCCTCCTAATCTTGGTTGCATTGGATTTGGTTGAGCAAAAACTTCTCAGTTTAATGTAACCAAAATTAATCCATTTTGCACTTCATAATGCTTTCTATCTCTTCTTTAGTCAAAAATTCTTCCCTTCTCCATAAATCTGATACACTATTCCTTGCTCCACTAATTTGTTTATAGTATCAATATTTATACCTAGATCATGTACCCATTTGGACTTTATTCTTGTGTACAGTGTCAGGCATTGGTCTATACTTAGTTTCCACCACAGTTTTATCCAGTTTTCCCAGCAATTTTTGTCAAACAGTGAGTTCTTATCCCAGAAGCTGGGGTCCTTGGGTTTATCAAACAGGAGATTGCTATATTCATTGCCTACTGTGTCTTGAGTACCTAGCCTATTCCACTTATCTACCCTTCTGTTTCTTAGCCAGTACCAAGTGGTTTTGATAATTGCTGCTTTATAATACAATTTGAGATCTGGTAGAGCTAGGCCACCTTCCTTAGCATTTCTTTTCATTAGTTTCCTTGCTATTCTGGACCTTTTGTTCTTCCAGATGAATTTTGATATTATTTTTCCCAGCTCTAGAAAATAATTATCTGATAGTCTGATTGGTATGGCACTAAATAAGTAAATTAATTTAGGTAGAATTGTCATTTTTATTATATTGGCCCAGCCAACCCACAAGCAACTAACGTTTTTCCACTTACTTAGATCTGACTTTATTTGTGGGAAAAGTGTCTTGTAACTGTATTCATATAGTCCCGGGATGTTTTGGCAGATAGGCTCCAAAATATTTTATAGTGTCTACCCTAGCTTTAAATGGGATTTCTCTTTCTATTTCTTGCTGCTGGGCCTTTTTTTTTTTTAATAAGATTTTGAGTTCCAAACTTTTCTCCCTCCCTCTTTCCCCTCTCCACTACCCAACACAGCAAGCAATCTAATATAGGTTATACACACACAATCATGTGAAATATATTTCCACATTAGTCATGCTTTAAAAGAAGAATCAGAACAAAAGGGAAAGACCATGAGAAAGAAAAAAAAGTGATAATAGTGTGCTTCCATCTGCATTCAGACTCCATAGTTCTCTGAATTCTTCACCAGGAATCTTTTGGAACTGTCTTGGATCACTGTACTGCTGAGAAGACCTAAGTCTATCATAACTGACTACTGCACAATGTTGCTTTTACTGTCATACAGCCTTCTATGAAACCATCCCACTTTGCTACAATACATGCCAATCTGTGCCGGGATTACTGCTTATAACTGATGTACAGCCAAAATAGCTAATGCCTCTTGTTATCTTTTTGTGTTTTGTGTCTTGACTTCTTTTATTTAACAGACAAACCACATTATTTTTTTCTCTCAAATTTAGAACACACACACGTGATTTGGTTTTGGAAATAAAGTCAAAAGCTCTCTCTCAAACTCTCCTCAAATAATTATCTCCTAAGAGTAAAACTCGAGCCTAATTTGATTTCATAAAATGTGCTAAACTGTCAAGATCAAATATCTTACATTTCCCACTGGGAAACTTTGATCCCTTTCGACCAGAAGTGAATACTACCCCACATGGCTTCTTTGACGGAAGAGCTCCTTCATGCCCTTGAATTATGACGCAGAAGTGGGTACAGACAATGGAGTTGCCAAAGAGTTGCCGTCCGAGCCTTCATTCCCTCTTAAAGTGCTCCTCCCTGTCCTTGAACTATGACCCAAAAGTAGGCAATAGACAAAGTAGGTATAGGCAATGGAGTTGCAAAAAAGGGATGAGTTCTACATCTAGAGCTAGCATAGTCTTCTTTTCACCAGTTGCCAGGTCTCTTTACCATCTCTGGCTTGGGAGCTTCCAAAGCTGCTGCTCCTTCTGTAACCACAACATAATCCCACCATTGATGCTTCATCCTAGTGGGCTCCAGGCCATCCTCCACCCATGCCATAGATTTCTCTTTCGTAACTCCCAAGTTTTCTTGTGCTGGAAGAATGTCTCACTCTGACCCTTGGTTGGCTCTGCCACTCCAGAATATGATTTGAGGCATTATTTTAAAACTGTCTGGAGGACTCAGCTGAGCGCTTTCTCTACTCTGCCATCTTGGCTCTATTCTCAGAAGACTGTCAGATGAGATTTTGAGTAAGAAGTGACACCCAAAAATAAGCCTCAAAGGAAACTAAGGTTTTTAAGAGGCAGAGGAAAGGAAAGAAACTGTTCCAAGCTCCCATCTATGGGGGAACATGCCTGCACAAAAGCACAAAGACAGACTGCTGTGTTTAGGGAACAAATAAAGTGGTATAAATGGAAGAAATGTGAAGTAATTCTGGAAAGGTAGATTGGCACCAGAGTGTGAAAAGTTTTAAATACAGAACGAGGAGTTCATAATAGTTTACATTATATTTTTAGAAATAATAGTAAGCCATTTAAGATTCTTGAGGAGTGAAAATAGAGGTCTGATTTAGAAAAATTAGTTAGCAACTAAATGGAGGCTAGAATTAATGGCAAAACTAGAAGCAGGGATATCATCAATTAGGAAGCTAGCACAATAGTCCAGGTAAGAGGGATGAAGTACTCAAGAAAAAGGAGATGAAAACAAAATGTACCATGGAAGAAGAATCTACAAGAAAAGCAAATAAGTGGACATAAAGAATGAGGAAGAATTGTCAAAGATGACACTGAGACTGTGAACCTAAACAATGAGAAAGTTAGTGGTACCCTCAGTAGAGGGTTACTCAAAGGTATGTTAAGCTATTAAAGCTGAAATTGCCCAAAGACTTTTGGTATACACTACATATAAGGAAGAGTGGTTTCAAAGGATGGATGGGGGTTTCTTTGGAGGAAAGAGGACTGGAAGTACTGAGAGGAAAAGGTAGCATATTGCCTTGAATACGTCTAGTGGGTAATTGGTAATATGGGACTAGAACGAAGGAGTGAGATTAGGACTGTGTTTGTAAAGACCTGGGAGTTACCTGAATATGACTAATTGAACCCATGGGAGCTAATGAAATCACCAGGAGAATATGTGTAAAGAAAGAAGAGGACCTAGGACAAAGCCTGGAAATTAAAATGGACAGAATATGGGTGATGAATGGTCAGACAAGTAAGAGGAGAATCAGGGAAGATGTGTCACAAAAGTCAAGGGAGAGGAGACAATGCAGGAAAAAGTAGACAGTAATGTCAAAAGCTGCATGGAAGTCAAGAATTAAGACAGAAAAGAACACTGAATTCTGCAACTGAGAAATCATCAGTATTTTTGAAGAAAGCAGTTTCATTTGAATGATAGTAGACTTTTCACTTGTCTAGTCACAGAATAGCATAGCTAGTATAGGGTATAGGAGAGATAGCCCATATTCTGCCTCTATCTCATCTCTATCTAGGATAGATGCCAGATGAAGCTCTAAAGACTTTTAGCCTAAGAGAGAAAATACACTGGCCTTCGCATTTGCCAAGAAGAGTGAAATTTTCATTCTGCCAAAACCTCCCACCCAGACTCATCACAGGGTATGGAACTACTTGCAGAGAACAAGTTGTAGTTCTACTCAACAATTTCCTCAGCCTGTTAGTTCTGATGTGGCCATTAACCATCCTGAACAAGGGAGGTACTTTGCCATGTGCACCACAAAGATTCTTCTGATATTCAGGTCATCTTGCATGGATAGAGGTTGCCAGAAGGGATTATTTCATTTTTTGTACTTGGCACTCAGCAACATAGTTCCTGGAATAAACCTGATTCACCTATCTTCTGGAGTTCTCTACAGCTCTCTATATAGATATATAGTTCTCTATATTGATCTGTGGAATTTCTACTCTGATCTAGTTCTATATGCTCTTTTGGACAGCTAAGTGGAGCAAAGGATAGAGTGCAGGACCTGGACTTAAGGAAGACCTGAATTTGAATCCTGCCTCAGACACCTACTGTGTGTGTCCTTGGGCAAGTCACTTAACCTATACGTACTTGTTTTCTCATCTGTAAAATGAGGAGGGTAATACTAGCACCTACCTCACGGGGTTATTATGAAGATCAAATGAGATAACATACATAAAATGCTTTGTAAACCTTAACGCACTACATGCTAGTTACCATAGTGTATGAAACTCATTCTGGCTAGTCATTAAAGCATTTCTGTGAAACTCTACCTCTGAGCCTCAACTGTTACAGTAGCATCTGATCCCACTTTCACTGGTGACAAGACAGCTTTAAACACAAACATCATCTTTCCTGAGGCCAAGCAGACTAACTCTGTTTCAAAGCCATCGGTTTCTAAGATGCTATCTGATTTAACAGGATCAAAAGTTTTGTGATAGAGAAAATCGTAGAGGTCATCTAGTTCAATCCTTTAATTTTACAAGATGAGAAGCCTGAGGCCAAGAGGTTAAATGACTTATAAAAATAGTAGGTAGCAAAGTTGAAATGTGAATTCAGATTCTGAGTCTAGACTGAGCTCCACTGTACCATGTTTTCATTTCTACCATCTAAGTAAACTGACAAATCCTTAGCCCATTAAATGATGAAGGCCCTGAAACGTAAAGCAATTTGTGTAAAGTATACAGCTCATAAATGACAAAGCCAGGACTCAAATCAACTGAAGACTCCAGATCCAAGTCTCTTCCCATTACACTATAGTTTGTCCTATGTATAGATTTCAGAGCAATAAGTCAGAAGAATCCTCAGCATGGTAGCAAAGAAAGATGCAAATGATACAAATGAGTGTTAGCATTAATGTACTACACTTTGCCCCGCTATCCTGGGGGACAGTTTGTATATGAAATGTTATATAGACACACATATATAAATGTATATGTACACAGAAAAAAACAGATTTAATTACACGTACATATTAAATAATAGCACATATTTTAAGGTTTCCAAAGATTACAAAATAAGTAATACCAAAGAATGCTTACCTGCAATATGTAGAAGACAATATTTATGACCCATTTAATTTTGGCTAATTGAGCTGTTCGTGCCTTCACTGAAAGGAAAAAGGTAGAATAAGGGCGATTTATGTAGATGGAAATAAGTTTTCTTTTTTAAAAAGATTTAATATTTAAGGATTTTAAAATTCTGAATTGTTACTCTCACCCTTCCCTCCTTAACAATAAATCTGGTATATTCCCATCAAATGCGACCTTATATAATTTCCTTCAATCTACAGACTCTAAATGAGATTCATTTTGTACCTGAAGACATTTTATAATTTTATTTGCTATTTTGATTAACATTCCCATTGATAGGAAAAGAGGCAATTTATTATAAGCTCACAGCAGAAAACATTCTTCATGGCAGAGTTGTCATAATACCTCACTCAACTTCATGCTAACCAAGCAAATCTGTACATGATACCGTTATTTTGGTGGTAAATATTCACCTTCAGCATCTACCTGGAAGTATAACAAAGATTCCGAATAATCTATCGTGAGATTTTCTGTCTGGATAAAATTATTTTATTCAGAATGATTCTATGCTGGACTAAAAAGCCAGCTAAGTTTTGGAAATATTCCTCTTAGTGTTTGGCAAACAGGAGTGCACTAGAATCCTAAGTGCTGTTTCTAGCTGAATTGTTTTCCTTTTTAAAATTTCTACTAGTACTAAAAAAGGCCACCCAGGAAAAAAATATTCATAATCATTCTAGAAATTTTCACATGAACTGTACAAGAAATGAAAAATTTACATAAAAGGTATCAATCTAAATTATCTATAAGCACACTGAAAAAACATACCATGAGTTTTAAGCTTATCAGTCATTTTATTAATCTTTCGTTCTAGTCTGGCATATCTGGCAAATTCATCCATCATGCTAATAGCTGACAGGTCTTGTTTCATGGTTTGTATTTCTGCTCTCATCTGGGACTCTTGGTCTACATCCTTTTGTAGCAGCTTGGATATCTGACAAAAAAAAATATTTAAAATACTATTCAATCAAAAATCATTATGAGTAGCATCCTCTCATAAACCACTTTTTTATATAGCACATATCATGATTATCAAAAAAGGAATTAAACAGAATCAAAGTTTTTTACATTTTGAATTTGAAAATATAAATACACTCAAAATCCAAATAAGACAGGCAGTAAAGACAAACAAACAGAAGAAAAATTGTGTTATTGTTCAGTCATTTTTTAGTAATATCCAACTCTTCACTACCCCATTTGGGGTTTTCCTGGCAATTATAATGGAGTAGCTTGCCATTTCTTTTTGCCAGTTCATCTTACAGATGAGGAAACTGACTTGCCCAGGGGCACACCGCTAACAAGTGTCTGAAGCCACATTTAAACTCAGGGAGATGAGTCTTTCTGACTCAAGGTCTGATACTGTATCCACTGAGCCACCTACCTGCCTCTTTGAAGAGAAATAAAGAACTGTTATTTGCAATTACAAAAAAATAGAAAATTAGTGAAAACAATTTCCTCAGGATCTTTTTAAAAATAAACATTGCTGCCTTTTATAAAATATATTGTTCACTTTCCCATACTGCCCCCCACTCTTGAGCCTTCCTTCAACAAAAGCAAAAAAACAAAAACCTAACTGACCAAAACCTACATGTGCATGTACCTAACAGTTACAGAGCATGTACTACACTTTGCAACCAGTTGTCCTTCCCTTATCCACAGACCCCACCCCAAAAATGAGAGGCCTTTGTTTTGTTATCTATTTTCTAGTTTGGTCATTACAGTTAATTAGTAGTTAACCTGTTTTTCAGCATTTTCATTTACATTATTATAGTCAGTAAATATAGTGCTCTGCAAGTTCTATCTACCACAAAGGTTGGTTATGGACCTGCAAAGAAAGATTCAAACAAGTATTTCCATGTTTTTTTGAATTCTATATCTGTCATTCCTTACAGTACAATATTATGTTACTTTTATGTATCACAATTTACTCAGCAACTCCCCAACTGATAGGCATCCACTTTATTCTAGTTTTCTACTACCACAAAAAGTGGTGCCATGAAAATTTTGGTATATATAGTGCCTTCCTATCTTTGAACTTCTCACAGTTCGTGTCCAGTAATGGATCAATGTTAAGTGATTTTTACTGAAAAATTCTCAAAAACTACCAAAAAAAATTACAGCAAAGATGGTGGACAAAAGGCAGGGAATCACCTGAGTTCTCCCATATTCTTCTTCAAACAACTTTAAATAACACTTCACAACAAATTCTGTAACAGCAGAACCCCTAAAAGGATGGGGTGAAGCAATTTTCTAGATCCAGACAACTTAGAAGGTCAGTAGGAAAGGTCTACAGCACCCAGATGAGAATGGAACACAGTCCAGTGCAAGTCAAACCTTAGCAAAACAGCAGAAGATCTTGGGGGCGGCAAATGAATCAGTGAAGGCAATGGAGGGTTCCAGGGCTTTCAGCCCACAGATGGAAACAGGGTCAAACAGCTGGTCAGAAAGAGATTATCGAAGTCCCTCTGCTGGCACAGGACTCTGTTGCATTGCCCATACATGGATCTGGGTCAAAGTCCTGGGTCACAGTCCCAAGGTGAGAAGGAACACTAGCACACCACAGCTTGTAGCTGCTAGGGACTGGGGACCCTGGTCATAGTTCCATGGTGGAAAAATGTCTGTAGTCACTCACAGACCACAGCACAGGCCTGGAGAGCAGTGACAACACCTCTCCTTAAATCATACCACTTCAGAAGAACTGAAAACTTACAGATCCCCAGAAATACGTCTGAGAGTAGCAGCAAGAAAGATCTGCAACTTGAGACAGTTCCTCTTCTACCTCAGGGGCAGAGCCTCACTTTAGCATGGAGCTAAAAGTAAAGAAATAGGCTAAAAAATGAGTAAACAACAACAAAAAGAACCTGACCACAGAAAGTTACTATGGTGACAGAAGAAAACAAAAAAGTCAAAACTGCTATATCCAAAATCTCAAAGAAAAATGTGAACTGTTCTCAGACCCAAAAAAAAGAATTCCTGGAAGAGTTTTAAAAAGAAAGCTTAAAAATCAAGTAAGAGAGGCAGAGAAAAATTTTGGAAAAGACGATGATGCAAGAAAATGATGAAAAATGATTCAACAGCTTGGTAAAGGAGGCACAAAATAATACTGAAGAAAATAATATCTTAAAAAACAGAATAGGCCAAATGGTAAAAGATGCACCAAAATCCAATGGAGAGAATAATTCCTCAAAAAGTAGAATTGGCCAAATGGAAAAGGAGACACAAAAACTCACTGAAGAAAATAATTCTGTAAAAATTAGAATTGGGCAAGTGGAAGTTAATGATTCCATGAGACATCAAGGAACAATAAAACAAAGTCAAAAGAATGAAAAAAAGGGAAGAAAATGTGAGATGTATCAATGGAAAAACAAATTACCTAGAAAATAGATCCAGGAAAGATAATTTAAGAATTACTAAACTACCTGAAAGTCATAACTTTTTTAAAAAGAGCCTGGATATCACCTTTCAAGAAGTTATCAAGGAAAACTACCCTGATATTTTAGAACCAGAGTGTAAAATAGAAATTGAAAGAATTCACTGATCACCTCCTGAAAGACATCCCAAAATGAAAACTCCCAGGAATATTATATCCAAATTCCAGAGCTCCCAGGTCATGGAGAAAATACTGCAAGCAGTCAGGAAGAAACAATTCAAATATTGTGAAGTCACAGTCAGATTAACACAAGATTCAGCAGCTTCTACATTAAAGGATAAGGAAGTTTGGACTATGATATTCTGGAGGGTAAAGGAAGATGACTACCAAGAATTTCCTACCCACCAAAAGTGAGTATAATTTTTCAGGGAAAAAACATATATTCAATGAAATGCCTTTCAAGCATTACTGATGAAAAGACCAGAGTTAAATAGAAAATCTGACAAATAGAAATCAAGACTTTCGATACAAGAATCAAGAGAAGCATAAAAAGATAAACAGGGAAATTAGCAGGAATTTAATAAAGTTAGTATTTATATTCCTAAATGGGAAAATAATATTTGTACCTCCTAAGAACTTTCTCATTATTAGCACAGGTAAAAGGAGTAAACAAGACAGACGGCAATGGGTCCGACTTGAATGTGATGGATGTTATCTTAAAAAATAAAATTAAAGGGTGAGAAAGAGGAATGCAATAAGAGAAGGGAGAAATAGAGTGGGGTAAATTATTTCACATAAAAGAGACACCAAAGAGCTTTTACAGAGGAGGTGAAGATGGGAGATGATGAAGGCAGGGAGAGCACTTGAACCTTACTCTTATTAGAAATGGCTTAAGGAAGGAATAATATACATGCTCAGTTGGGTATAAAAAAGTCTATCTTACCCTATAGGAAAAGTATGAGGGGAAGGAAGCAAGAGGGTTGTGGGTGCTGATAGAAAGCAGGGCGGATTGGGGAAGGTAGTAGTCAAAAACAAAACACTTTTGAGGATAGACGGCAAGAAAGGAAAGAGAGAGCAGAAGAAACGGGGGAAAACAGAATGGAGGAAAATCACAGTAATTGCAATTGTGAAAAAAGATTTTACAGCAAGTTTCTCTGATAAAGGCCTCATTTCTCAAATACATAGAGAACTGAGTCAAATCTATAAAAATACAAAGTCATTCCCCAATTGATAAATGGTCAAAAGATATGAACAGACAGTTTTCAGACAAAGAAATCAAAGCTATCTATAGTCATGTGAAAAAATGCTCTAAATTACTATTGATCAAAGAAATAAAAATTAAAATAACTCTGAGGTACCACCCCACACCTATCAAATTGGTTAATGTGGTAGAAAAGGAAAATGACAAAAAGAAAGGGATAGAGAAAACTGAGACACTGATGCATTGTTGCTCGAGTTGTGAACTGATTCAACCATTCTGGACAGCAATTTGGAACTGTTTCCAGAAGGCTATAAAACCAAGCATACTCTTTGACTTAGCAATAGCAATAAAGGCTATAAACCATGCATACCCTTTGACTTAGCAATACCCACACTAGGTCTATAACACAAAGAAATTTTAAAAATGGAAAAGGACCTATATAGATCCAAACATATTTATAAGCAGCTGTTTTAGTGGTGTCAAAGAATTGGAAGTTGAGGGGATGCCCACCAATTGGACAATGGTTGAACAAGTTGTAGTATGTGATTGTGAGGGAATATTATTGTTCCATAGGAAATGACAAGCAAGATGCTTTCAGAAAAACCTGGAAATGCTTACATAAACTGATGCAAAGTGAAATGAGAAGAACTAGAAAAACATTGCACTGAGTAATGGCAATATTGTATAATGATCCATTGTAAATGACTTAGCTACTCTCAGAAGTACAATGATCCAGGACAATTCTGAAGGACTTATAACAAAAAATGCTATCCATCTCCAGAGGAAATAACTGCTGGGGTCTGAATGCAGATTGAAGCATACTTTAAAAAAAAAAATTCTCTTAGTTTTCTTTTGTTTTTACATGTAATTGGGGGAATATAAAATATTAAAGAAAAAAGAAAAATTACAGTGTTTTCAAGTAAATCAAAGTTCTACCAACACATGGCTGTCATTGAAACATCTGCCATCTACCCCAACCCATATCCTCCCCAACATCTCAGTGTAAAGCAGCCCAATCCTTCCTATGTGCTCTATGGAATGCCTCTTCAATAACTGACATGCTTGCTATCACCTTAAACCTTTTTCCTTCTCAGTACTTCATCTTCTTGTACTCACTGAGACCTGGTTCTCTCCTGATGATAGGCTCCCTGGCCACCCTTTCCAAACCTGACTACACTTGCACTCACCCCTTTCCTTTTCTCCCCCAAATTACTGATTGTGGTAGAGTTGCATCTCCCCCAAATTACTGGTTGTGGTAGAGTTGCAATATTGCTTGCTCCCCAACTTGCAGGCTCTCCCTCTGTCATCATCACTCAGTAACCTCTTCTACTCTGAGGTTCAATCTATGTTTATCATCCAATCAAGATTCTGGTAGATGTTTATTTCTCAATCTCCAGGATATTATCCTTTACTTAATGAGTTCAGTGTCTGACTCACAGTCTTTCTCTCTTCCTCAACTCCTTTTCCTCTTATACTACATCACTTCAAAATACAAACTGATGCTGCTTCAACCACTGTAATTTCCTAGTTGCTCAAATTTCCTTATTTCCCATGACCTACTCTTCCACCCCACTTCAGCTACATACAAGAGTTAGCCTTATCCCCTGACCTATCACTCATCAGCATTCCCACTGGACACTGAAACTCCCTTATCTGGTCACAATCTATCTATTTTTCCCAGTGCCTGACAAATCTTAGCCTTACCATGACCTCCAGTCCCTCCACCACTCACTTCCTTCCCAGACCATCATCCGTGCACTGGATTAAGTTGTGAGTATGAGTGACTGGGAAGATGATGGTGTCCTCCATAGCAACAGGAAAATCTGTAAGAGGGGAGGGTTTGGGAGGGAAATATAAACAGTTCAATTTTGGATACATTGTAAAGATGTCTACAAAGGCATCCAGTTTTAGATGGTGAATAGCCAGTTATCAGTTATGGGAGATGTGAGTCTGGAGGTCAGAAGTGAGGTTAGGATTAGATAAATAAATCTGAGAATCATCATCCTGGAAATGATAATTGAATCCAGAGGAGCTGATGAGATCACCAAGAGAAACAGTACAGAGAGAGAAGGCCCAGTTAATAGATATGACCAGTTAGTGGGTATGACCTGGATGAAGATGGTAATCAGGTAGGAGAAGAAGAAAGAAAGAGAAGTATCACAACCTCTGGTGATACTTAACTCTTCACTTTCCCACTCCCCAAGTTGTGGCCAATTCCTTGTGGTCTTAACTCCAGTGCTCCCTATTACCTCCAGAATAAAACATTCAATTCTGTTTGGCTTTTAAAAATCCTTCATATTCTAGCCTCTCGCCTGGAAGGACTTATATGACCTGATGCTGAGTGAAAGGAGCAGAACCAGGAGAACTTTATGCACAGCAACAACCACAGTGTGTGAGAGTTTTTTCTGGTAGACTTAGATTTTTGTAATAACACAAGAACTTCTGAAAAAAAAAAAAAAAAATCCCAATGGTGGACCTCAAGGCAAAAAGCCTTCCACACTCAGAGAGAGAAATATGGAAGTCACTCACATAATGTAGCAGATCATGTTTGTGTATGTGTATCTGTTTGTGTATCATGTTCTGATTTGTTATACGGATTCTTTCATTTATCTTAGTCTGACTACATAGCATGACGATAGTGATAATATACTCAATAGGAAAGTATATGTAGAATCTATACAGAATTGTATGCAGTCGTGGGGAGGGAGGGAGGTAGTGGGGGGTGGGTGGGGAGGGATAAAATCGCAAATGTATGGCAGTGATTGTTAAACATTAAAAAAAATAAAAAAATTAATAAAAAAAAAAAAAAAAAAACATATTCTAGCCTCTCCTTAATCTTATTACTTAGTCCCCTCCACATACTCTGCAACACCAGCCTCCGTGCTATTCCTCAATTTTTGCTGTCCACCAAATCTGTAATTCTTTTCAACCTCACCCTTGATCCTGGCTGCCCTAGCGTCTGTAAAGTCTCAACTAAAATCCTACCTTTTACAAGAAGCTTTCCTGATCCCCTATTGCTAGAGCCTTCTCTATGTTTTTTTCCAATTTATTACATACAGATATACATCTATGTCTTGTTTGTACACAGCTGTTTGCATGTTGTCTCTTATTACTCTGAACTCTATGAGAGTATGGAATATTTTGTTCTGTTTTGTTCTTTCTGTTCTGCCTTTCTGGGCAAATATCCCTATATATAAATAACTGGGGATACAAACAACCCCAGAACTTGATACAGTGCCTAGCATATAGCAATGTTTATTGACTTGACTATCTCCACAGTCAAATACAGTAAACATGGTTGGGGAGGGGGAGAAGGCAGTTTTCTAGTATATTATGAGAAAGTCCAACTACAGAAACTAGCTAATTTTCTAATGCCCCTGTTCAGTGTAAATTAGTTATTTTTAATAAAATTTTAAAACTGAAATGTTTCAACCTAAAAGTTTTTAATTACGAAAAATAAAAAAAAAATCTTTTCCCTATGCTTAGGTAGATTCTGTTTGATACTTGCTTATGTTTTAGTTTATATTTACAGGCCTTAACAATATCTACCTTAGCTTCCCCTTGGTCAAAATTCAATTAAATTCAAGATGCATTTATTAATCACCTATCACATTCCACCCAGTGCCAGTATAAAAAGACCAAACAAAAACATTTTCAATTTTCAGTGAGCTTATGCTGAGGGATGGGGGGGTAGAAAGGGTAGGGGGAAACATATATACACACAAGCTATAATTTCCCAAGAGGATGGCACTTGAAGTAAGCTCTGAAAGAAGTAAGAGATTCTAACAGGCAAAAATCAGTAGGTGCATTCCAAGCATAGCAAACAGCAAGTAGATCATGGACTGGACTGAGGTCAGGAACAAAATTTTCAAAAGAAGAATCACAAACTATCAACACCTACAATTAGTCCTCTACCTTCCCTTGTTTAACTTATGAGACTTCAAGCATTCTTCTGACTATGAGTAACCTCATCTTTATTTTCTCATTAGCAACTATGAACATTTGGATTATGCATAGCAGAGAAAAAATTGTGAGGCATGATATGTACAAGTCTGTGGAGCAGCTAGCATCCTACTAGCATTTCACTGGTCCTGTTCACCTACTTGTTACAAAGAGAACCTGTGCATTCATTGCATATTTTCATTGTTTGCCTCAGGTTTTTGTTACAATTTCGCCCCCAAAGATAGCGTCAATCCTTTGGGCTGTAAGCCCAAGTGTGCCAAGTCAGTGATACAGTGATGTAGCTTAGTGAGAAAATAAAGGTGCCGTAATACCTGCAGCTGTTGTGGGCAGAGTTTGGGTGATTTCCTGTAACCACAAAAAGGAAAAAAGTATACAGTACAATGCTCTCACACTGCCAGCTGACACTGTGGAAGGTAAGATTCAGGTTAAAAAATGTTTTAGTTTTAATAATTATCTTTGCTGTATTTTGGTAGCATAAATTTCATGCGTTAGGATAAGTGATTATCATCTGAAATCAATGCTTTTTTGGGTTTTGTTTTATTGAGATGTTAGCACAAAAGGTCACAGAATTACAGGGAATTGCTAGCAAGAAAAATGTTTTGCATGTTACCAATTTTATTTTGTGTACTGCATTTTATGAGTTATTTCACGGCTACTATATTAGGAAAAGTACATGTTATCATATTTTATTATAAAGAGCTGTATGCGGAAAAGTATATTTTCAGCAACCTCTAGTGAAAGATTACAGTTTTTGGTACTTTTTGGTAACCCCGAATTCCCATAGGTTTAATGTATCAGTAATTGTATTTTTTACTTTTGTGCTGTTTTCTAGAAATATTACTCCCAACGAAAGTTCAGAGCTGTAGATGAAAGATTATTCAGAATGCTGGCAATAAGAAAAATAGAAATTAAAATAATTTGGGGACTCAGCAAATTGGCAACAATCACCGAAGATGGAAATTGTCAATGCTGGAGAGGCAGAAAGGCACACTAACACGCTACTGGTGGAGCTATGAATTGGTCCAGTCATTCTATAAAAGAATTAGCAATTACAAACCTGTCTATTGCGCATATCCTTTAATCCAGAGTTCTCACTCCTGAGCATAAACCCTAAAGAGGTCCAAGAAAATAGATACCATACGATACGAAAATATTCATGGTAGCTCTTTTTGTGGAAGTAAAAGAACTTTAAACAAGCACACATCCACAGTTTGGGGAACAGGTATGCAAACTGTGGTCCATGAATATCACGCAATATTATGTATTATGCTGCAAGAAACAACAAATAGGAGGAATTCAGAGAAACATAAGACCTGAATGAACTGATGCAAAGTAAAGTGGAACCAGAATATAAGCCATTTCTACAATGATAGAGTTGAAAAGACACCAAATGCTAAGTAATTGTAATGACCCATCTTGGTCATGAAAAAAAAATGAGGAAAAAAAATCTTCCTTTCTATCAAGAGGTGGGAAACTACTTGTGACCAGTTAGTTTTACTTACCTGTTTCCTCTGTTTTAAGAAATGGTGCGAAGATGGGACACATAACTGATAAAAACAAAATGCATTTATAAAGCTTACGTAATAATCCACCTTGTTTCACAGAATCAATTCAATAAGCATTTGCTAACTACCTAAGTGGAAGGTGTTGAGCCGGATGCTTGGGATACAAAAACCTATCCCTGCCCAAGAAGAGCTTATTTTCTGACTGATGAGAAATACGAAGCCCAGAGAAATGAGTGGCCTAGCGCAATGCTGATCTTTGCATTTGAATGTCCCAGGAGTCATCTCCAACACGACACTCATTCCCTTTTAATGCACTTCCTTCCAACTTCCCTGTTTTTAACAGCACAAACAGCCATTCCCAACTCTTTCTTCTCCCCTAAATATCCAATTAGGGGTCAAGTCTGGTGGATTTGCGCCTCCGTATCCCTCACATCTACCTTCTTTCCTCCACGGCACATGGCCAGTACTCTTATAAGATCCTTTTAACTTCTCTTGTGAACTATGGCAGTAGATTCCTCACTGGTCCTTAATCTGGCTGGCTTCAATCCATCCTTCACTGCTGTCAAAAGAACTTTACGAAGGCAGCGGGTCTGACAAAACCTGTCCTTAAACATCGGTAACTCTTTATTGTCTCCTTCTCCTAGCATTAAAAGCCCCCCAGAGCTCGGTATCAACCCGTTTAAGGAGATGAGACTTTAAAAATAGGTTGTGTAAAAGAAGTGGACCTCCTGGGCACGCCACCACTTCTGCAACAGGCGGGTAACAGCGGTAAGGGTCTCCCCGGGGGGCCGCGCGGACCGCGGGAGACCACCGGAGAGCTCCCCCAGGACTTGGCCTCACGCGGTGTCACTTCCAGGAGGGCCGGCCCCATGCGCGCCCCGCCTCAGCCCTTCCTGCTGCCACACTTTGCCCCAGGCAGTGACCGCCGCCACGCTCACTTAATTTCCTCCAGGTGCGCCGTCCAGCGCACGTTAGGGAAGCACGCTGCGAGCACGGGGCGGCGGCACCTTTCATAAGCTCTCCCGGACTCTCCCTCCGGCCTCTGGGGTCACGGACGCCTAACTGAAGCCGCCCTCTCCAGGCCATTCCGGCCTAACGTGGGGGGGAGGGGCAGGAGCTTCGGGATCCCCACTCCCCACCGCGGCCCCCCGAAGCCTGGGAACTGGAGATCGGGTACTTACGACAGAGGAGAAGGAGGGGAGGAGAAGCTTAAGGAGATTGCACACAAACACCGAGCTAAGCACGAGGAGCCACACGCAGCCCTCTCTCTCCACCAAAGTCATCTTCTCAAGACTCCCGGGGTCCTGCGGGGAATGCTGCCCAGGATCCCCCGCGCTGAGAGGCGCCTGCGCAATCGAGCTCCATGGTCCGGCGAGTCCCGCGCCCGAGAATTCCCACGTCGCCCCCGCTCCGCGCTGCCCCGGCTGCTGCCGCAGTTTGGCGCCTCCTTCCGCGGCGCCGCACGCTGCCGCTGGGGATCTGGCCGTCGGACCTTCCTTTCACATCTTGGGGGACGGGGGGGAAAGGGGAAAAACGTTCGTCCGTGTTCTTTCTTTAATTTGCCTCCCCCACCTCTTCTAGTACAAGTTCAGAGAGCAAGAAGCGTTCAGGCCTCGGCACGCCCGGGAAAAGAAGCAGCAAACACTCAAGCTTTCCGTCCGGCTCTAGGACCGGGCCGGGAGCAGAGAAACCAACAATGACGTAAAACGAGTCGGCGCACGGAGATTGGGGCTGGAGTAGAAGAGGCACGTGACCGCCCTCGGCCAATGAGGGCGCAGACCGAGCCGGCAGCCCCGCTTGCGGTAAAGTGAGAGCTGGAGTAGCGGCGTGGGAGTCGCGGGCCCCGCTTCCTCCTCCGCTCCCGGGCTCCCGGAAGAAGAAAAGCGAGGACGAGAAAGAATAGAAAGGGCGGGCGGAGGGGCGGAGCAAAGGCTTCGAGTGACCGTGCCGGCCGCCTATGGCAGGCTCCTGTCGGCGTTTGAACGGCAGGAGGTGGGCGGTCCTAGCCAATGGGCTGCGGCGGAGACGGGCCTGGGCCGGCGGGAAGAGGGAGATGGAGGAAGGGGGAGGAGGCGGGATTCCAATCCGGTTCCAGCTAGTTCTCGGACTGCTCCCGCTGCGGGTCCTCGCAGCCCAGCGGCGGGAGGAGGAGCGTCGAGGCCCAGGAGCCCTGCCGGAGAAGAAGCTCCCGCCGCCGCGGCCCTTTCCCTGCGACCCGCCGGTGCTCACCCGTGTGTGGGGAGAGGGAGCCGATCCCCCCGCGCTGCCAAGATGCCCAAGAGGAAGGTGAGTGTGCGGCCCCCCGCCCCTGCCGCGAGCGGACTGGGCACGCGTGACCGGCCCGCTCTGCCTGCCCCCGGGAGCCCTAGGCCCGGCTCCCGGGAAAAGCACTGATTAAGCGCCGGCTGTGTGCCGGGCTTTCTGCTGAGTGGTAGGTACGGACAGAGGCAGGATCGTGGTCCTCGCCGGCTTCATGGAGGAGACAGCCTGCAAGCATACGTGCGCACCGGGGAGACGCGCTAAGTTAGAGGATGGTCATGGGAGAAAAGCCCCGGCCCCTTCCCACCCAGGACGGGACCGCACGCCTTCCTCCATCTTCTCCCGAGCTTTGCGAGCCCGCCCGCTTCCCCCAGTTTAACCGGCGGGCAGCACCCGCACCCCGGCCAGCAGGAGAGAGACCAGCCGTGGGGAGTCCGCGGGGCCGGTGCTGGGGTGCCCCGGTACCTGCCCGCGGCGCTCGGGCCCGAGCGCGGAATTGTTCCCAAGTCTCATTTGGGACCCTGCTCAGGGAAGCTCCGGGGTTGGGGCTCGCTTGGCGCCTGTGATGTGGCTAACGTTTGCCTCTCTTTGAGCAGGTCCACTCTGCAGAAGGGGAAGTGAGGGAGGAGGTAAGGATGTTTGAGCCTCCGGGAATGCGGGTCTGGGGGAAGGCGGCGGTGTTGTGGGACGTGCGCATCTTCAGTAACTGTGGGTCTGTCTTTTTAAGCCCAAGAGAAGGTCGGCCAGACTGTCCGCTGTAAGTAAAGCCACCTTTACTCCCTCTCCTTCTCTGGCCCCTATCGGACGACAAATACTTACCCGTACTTTTGTCTTCCAGAAACCAGCCCTTGCCAAGGTGGAACCGAAGCCGAAAAGGACAGCTGGAAAGGTAAGATTTTGTACGTAAAAGAACCTAGAAATTGGTGGGTGGTATTTAAATTATTCATTTGGATTTGTCTTTTCCGCTGCTCTCTCCAGTCCCATTCAACCGAACCTTGTGTTTATGACTCAGTGTCTGAATCTGTTAGAAAACCAGATTTTTTTATTCTCCTTCTGTCAGTAACCAAGAGTAGTGTAATCAGAATATACTTTTTACTCAGAAGTTCTTTTGAGCTGAACATTAACATTGAGTTCTCTTTCAATATTTTAAAATCTTTAATTTTGCTAAACTCTTGAACACTCATGTTCATTTTCACTTATGCCGCCACTTGTTTCAGTATGGTCTAAATTGCTAAAAGGAAGCGATTTCTAAGCACGTGTATTTATGGAGTTTTTTTTTTAGCTAGAAAAATCAGTATACTAAAGGATGTTTTCGTCGTAAGCTTCATTTTGAGAGGCTCTCCAAAGTCAGAAGGGAAAATTCACATGTCTGTTCAAAATATATAGCAAAAAATACTAACAAGAAAATTCAAATACGTTACATCGATCTTCAGAAGGACTCAAGTATATATTCTTGGAAGAGTAAATTATTAAATGTGCATCTGATGTAAATTATTGGATGAAGTCATAACTATTAAATGCCTTTGCTCATCAAAGACAAAACTAATTATAATTTTTTAACATATGTCAGAATTTAATATCTTGCTTGGTTCTAAATCAGTTTAGAGAGTTAATAATTTCTCAGCTATTTTTAAATCTGTAAATCAGGTGGATGATTATTAAAGTTTTTTGTTTTGAGTAGTATTTTGTGGGTATGTGCCAATTTGATCGTAATTTATCACTGGGTTTTCCCTCTTAATTACCAACATATTGTTGACCTATTTTTAAGAAAAAATAGTTTTTAGAAACTCAAATTTTTCTTCTGTACTTTTGAAATTTGAGTAAAATGGGCCTTTTATATAAAATTCTAATTTTGTTTTGTTAAAAATATTTTGCTGGAGATCTTAATCAGCTCAAGAAAGGTATGAGCATAATAAACCAATGAAGGCTTTTAATGCCCACAGAAAAATAATGAGAGTTAGAATAGCATTAGAATAATTTTTTTCTAATAGCCTTATTTCAGTTACAAACAGCTGTAATATTAATTACAATCTTAGAAATGCCAGTAAATTTTCCTGAAATGTTGAGATGAATAGTGTTTAATTGCCCCACCCCCCATATTTCTTTCCTTTCTTTCTCATTCAAAGTGTTATTTTGATATTAGTTTTTTGATAATAGTCACCACTTTGCTTTTAGAGATACAGATGGTTGGTACCTCATTCAAATTTTCTTTTGAGAAAACAATGTCAGCTTTATTTAAAATGTTTCCGTTTTATCTACAGAAGCCATTCATTGGATGGGATGCTTTCAGATTTATTTTCTACTTTCTAATTTATACCACAGTCTTCATGCTAGTCAGACTTTAACAGATCTATATCATCAAAATACAGTTACTTTATGTAAGAAGCAATATGGTAATACAGGTGGAAGTGTTGCATTTAGGAAGAATTTGTTGAAATTCTCATAAATTCTTTGAGCCTCATTTTCCTTATTAATGAAAAGGGGATAAACACCTGTAGCACCTCCTTACCAGGGCTACTGTGAGGCTCAAGTGAGGTAACGTGTACAAAGCAATTTCTACACCTTAAAGTCATATATAAAGATCATCCATACATTCCATAAGTCATGTTTTACTGAGAGATGCAACTACTAACCAGTATGTAGTAGTCATTCATCAGTCTCTAGATGCATCCAAGTATACGTTTCTTGTGTAGTTTGGGCTTTGTAGAGCTACTTAAGAAGAATGAAGTATACTTTTAATTTTTAAATTAAACATTGATATTCAATAAACTTAATTTACGTCAGTTTAATATAGCTTCCAAGTCTTGCAGATTAAGCAATATTTTTGAACAGTCTGTCTTTAATGGCTCAATGAATAAAGAACTTGGCCTGAAGTCTCAAGAAGGTCTGAGTTCAAATCCAGCCTCTGATGCTCAGTGATCCTGGGCAAGTCACTTAACCTTCTTTCCCCCTAATCCACTGAGAAGGAAATGGCAAACTACTCCAGTATCTTTGCCAAAAACAAATAAACAAAAAATCCCATTCAGGGTCACAGAGTCAGACACTACTGAACAACAAATGTCTTTAATGATGCACCGTTTTTCATATGTGCAACTGATGGCTACTAATTCACCTTATACTAGGGTGTAAACTTCAGTGGGGTTTTTGTTTGATTTGTTTTCCTGTGGCAATGTTGAATTTGTCACACGTAAACACATTCACAAATGTCATTTAGATGTAAAAGGGAGCTTAAGAATGCAGTACATCTTTTAGGTGAAGTATTTCATTGGTGTGTATTTGGGAATTTTTAGAGAATTCACCCATTAAACTTGGTTAACTCTTAAAATGTGAATCTTATCTGTACTCAAGTTAGCCATACCTGAAATATAAAGCTATACTTCATTAAAACAGCATAGGGTATTTTGTTTTGTTAGTGAAATTCAGATGGGGCTTCCCATAACTGCCAAATTTTCAGACACCTAAACAGAAATAATAAAAATATAAATTTATTACTCTTTACTTTTGACTATTAAATGATCTCAGGATAAGAAATTTGGATCAAAAGGTCAACACTTTCAGTAATTTTTAAATTGCTATCTTTGATTCTTTGTTGAATTTCATTATGAACTATTAAAATGTGTGTATTAGCTTATTCCTTTTCAGATATGCTAAAAAGGAAGAAAAATAGAGTGTAGTGAGGTGAAATATTTTTCATGTTAGCTATTCCAATGACAGACTTTGTTTTAAAGTCTTTAATAAATACTTCCTAAAAATGGAAAAAAATTGAGGATAAAAACATTTTTCATAAAAAGATTAGCTTTTTAAAAAATAGACATAATTGTTTCATCTGCAAGGAGGAGAGTAGATGATTAGAATTCATCAACCCAGTCCCTCCCCTCCTTCCCCAGACTATTGAAGATTTAAAAAATTGATAATTTTTTTATATGTACTATGGATAAGAACTTGGTAATTTGGAAAATAAAGCAAAAATAATTAAGTATTTGTCTTTCACTAAAAATTTACTATGATCTCCTTAATAAGTTCATTAGAATATTCTGGTTTCATGGGAGAAGTTGATTTTTGCTCTTAGAAAAAGTTTACTATGTAATTCAGATTAATATGCATTGTATGCTATTGCGGACTATGAAAGGACAAGGTTTAAAGCTAGGAAGATGTATTAATACATACAGCACTGTTTTTAATGTGTCTGTAGAATAAATCTGAGGACAAAAAAGTTCACACAAAAGGAAAAAAAGGAGCAAAAGGAAAACAAGCAGAAGCTACTAACCAAGAAGAGAGTAAAGATGACTTGCCTGCAGAAAATGGAGAAACTAAAAATGAAGAGGTCAGTACTTATTCTTTTCCATATACCTTGACTTTCTCAGCACTATTTCTTATTAATAAAAAACAGCCCCACTATAAAATAAGGTAAACCACTCTCAACATCATGTCAATATCTAGTCTTTATAGTGTTATATCTCCAAATGCACTTAATCATCATAAATTTTTACCAAAATTTTAGGTGACTGAGCTAGAATTTTTGCATATGGACACAATTTCACCAGTATAAGTACTATAGATTTAGAGACAGAAGAGATCACCTAGGCTAACCCTATCCTTTACAGTTGAGGAAATATACCCAGAGAGAACAAATGTTCTGCCCAGGGTCATTCAGGTGGTAAGTGGCAGGGCCAAGATTTGAACTCTGGCTCCCAGTCCACACTAAATATCTTACTATAAAAAATATTGTATTCATCCATTTCAATACCTTAGATTCTCTTCAAGGAGATGTTGTATATATGTAGAGGATAAATATGAAGTGGGATGCACAGTATTCAGGGAGGGTGGATATTACCAGCTGAGTTTCTTATAGAAAATACGCATTTGACTACATCTTGAAGGAATGAAGAGATTCTGTAAGATGGAGGCAGGGAAGGGAGGGTTCCATATAGAAGACTGGATTATGGAGTGGAGATTGGAAATGGAATGTCATGTGTAAGGAACAGGGATTGTAAGTTCAGAAAGGGAACTGCTGGAAAGGTAGGTTGAGAAGAGCTTTGAAAGCCAAAGTTGTTTATAGTTGATCCTAGAGATAATGGGAGGTCCTGGCATTTATTGAGGTAGAGAAGTGATAGGTCAAGTCTAGGCTAAAATGAAATCTCTTTGGCAGCTATGGATGGATTGGACCAGGTAGTCATTTGAGGCAGGAGACCAATTAGGAGGCCATTGCAATAATCTTTATGAGAGGTAATAGGGCTGAAGCTAAGGTAGTGAATATATAAATAGAAGGTTTTGGATGGAAAAGATGGGAAGTTAGAAATGGCGAGATCTGGTCCTGATTAACTATATAAGTAGATAATGATGAATGAAGGATAATTTGGATTACAAACCTGGGAGACTGGAAGAATGGTGGTGCCTTTGATACAGAGAAGTTTGGTAGATAGGTGTATTTGGGGCAAAAGATGATGAGTTTGGTTTTGGACGTTGTGAAATTGAGGTGTGTGTGCAATATTCAGTTTGATATATTTCTTGACATTTTTATTTTATCCATACTAATTTGTTTGGAAATATTACTCCCTTCTGTGAGCTATATCAAATATAATGAGCAATTTTATAATTTTTTGTTTTACATTCTTTCCAGGTTCCAGAATCTGATTCAGCAGGAGAGAAAGAAACCAAATCTGAATAACATCTTATACCAAGTGTTTTAACAATTGTCCCTGGTACCTCCCTTCTTGTACAATTCAGAGGAATATTTTTATCAACTATTTTGTAAATGCCAGTTTTTTAGTAGCTCTAGAAACACATTTTTAAGAAGGAGGCAATACCACCTCATCATATTAATTTTTTAAAACATTTAGATAAATTTAAGCCAATCTAAAGTGGCTTTATTTAGATTCTTGTTTAAAGAGGTGAAGTCATGTGCTGGTTGTCGGTTTGGTTTGTTGTTTGTTTGTTTTAATACAACCAGAAATTAGTAGAATGTTGACTAGTATGGTTTTGTGTGTCTTGTGCATAGACTTAACATTCCATAGGCAGTTTTGACATATTAAATGAAGCATAGATAGCAATTTGGAGTTGTGGCCATGAATTTTAAAGCTTTTATTTTAATCTGTATCCATCTTGTCTTTCGGTACAATTGTTTCCTAAATAAAACTGCTCCCTGGTGGTGGATCTCCCTTTCAAAATTGTGTGCTATTTGTGACATTGTCATCTTTGGTAGTGGTGGTACATTTTTTTTTCCAGTAACTTCATTAATGTGCTTTAAAAGACTGGAAAATCTCTATAACGAGTATAGTTTTATCAAATACAGAATTAGTGGAACTTTGCTTTCTTAAAGACCAAATACCTTATCCGTATTCAAGATACTGGTATTTGATAACCTCTTTTTAGGGAGAGTTGCCTCCCTCCAAACTTAAAGTAAGAAAGTCACTGGAATAACAGTTCAGAAAAAGGATTATAACTACATAATTTTTAGACTTTTCTAGCATTTTTTAAATGTACAATTTATTCATAGTGTCTATGTACTGATTACCAAATGAACTAATAAAATCTTGATTATAAAAGAATTTTGATTTTGTAACCCATGTATTAAATTTAATAGGCATATTTTATTTTCTTTTTTAAAATGTTAAATTTTTTGTGTGATCCTTTTGTAATGGACTATCATACTTATGTGAATATGCAGAGAGGCAGTGGGACATAGATAGGTAGCTGGCCTAGGATCCAGTATCCTGTATTCAGGTCCCACCTCTGGAATGTTGGCTTTGTGGTCATAGGAAAATCATTCGCCTCTTTATCCTCTAAAGAACTCTGATACTTAGAGTTTTAGGAAGAGTACTAGTTTGCATTGGTAGGCAGCGTTTCTTTGTCTGGGATGTCCCTGTATCAATGGAATCACTGTCATCTGTGAATATGTTAGTATAATGGTTCATTATAAAGCAAAGCTAGCATTACTTACTCTTTTGTATAAAGAAATATGCCTTCTGTAGGTCTGTTATGGTCCTTTTCCATTTATGGAGTACAGATTTTTTAAATGCATTCACTTATTTTATCCTTACAGAGTCAAGGAAGGGAAAGCATCATGATTTGATATGAAAAAATAAGTGTAAGACAGTATAGGTATTTGCTTAAGATGATAGCTAACCGTAGCAAAGCCAAAGCAATGCAGTTCTTTTGATTTAAAACAGATTTCTTTCCTTTTGCACTAGGGAGGAATATTCAAGGCTTTGAAGCTATCTCTAATGATGTTAATCTTGATTTCTGGGAGCTTTTGCATTTAATTTAAAAACCAGTCTTGTCAGAGAGTGTACCAGTTGAATTGGGAAGAGTCTCTGAGTACTGTTGTACAACAAGTCTGGGGAAAAATCAGCTCTTAGAAGTGGTAGAGCTCTTGAGGGATCCCTTGTCCCACTGAATGCTTGAATGTTTTCTATTCATTTCTTTCCACATTTTTCTTCCATGTGCTCTGCATCTTCAGGTAGGTGTATTATCTTCATTTTATAGATGAAATAGCAAGTTTCTTGGCCAAACAGCTAGTAAGTGAGGAAGGAGAGGGAGACAAAGAATCTGTGTTTCCAAATTATATTACAACAGTACTATCGCAACCTTAGGGCTGACATGAAGACTAAGATTTACCACAAATACTTAGGCACCTAAATATAAAATAATGATAATACCTAAGATACATCATTTATGTGTGTGTACATAGATATATATGTAGAGAGAGAGAGATATGTATATATAAACATTTAGCTATGTGCCAAGTTATTGTGCTATGCTAAGTATTTTTCAAATATCTCATTTGTACCTTACAACAACCCTGAAAACTAGATGTTATTATTATTCCCATTTTACAAATGAGGAAATGTAGGCAAAAAAGTTTTAAGTGACTTGCCCAGAGTGACAGCTGTTATCTTGAGGCTGGATTTGAATTTATTATAGACTATCTACTGTGACATCTGGCTATACCAGATGTTTATTTTCTCATTTTGTATTTAAAAATAATAATAGTAGTAGCTTGGTTGTTACCCTTCATTCTCAAAGAGGACCAAAATGACATCACTATATTGGCATCAGTGTTAGAGTACCTTGACTCCAGGAGTAGCTAGCGTTTATGTAGGACACAACAACCCTGAGGTAGGTGCTATTACTGCATTTTATAGATGAGGAAACAGGCTGAGGTCAAGTGACTTGCCTAGAGGTCACACAGCTAATAAGTATCTCCCTAATTTTTTTCACTTTATTATTTGAGTACTGGCTTGTCAAAAATGATTAGAGTCCTGAAGCCTCAAGTTGTAAAAATTAGTTCCAACACTAAGATAGGCTTTTGAACACATTTTTACAAAAATTCCCTACTTGTTATTTGTTATTACTGGGGCAAGTAAGTTTCAATCAGCAACAGCACACCTGAAGAGATTATTCATATTTAAGTGGGCCTTTTTTTATTCATCACTTTCCATTGACTACACACCAGCACACAAGGTCACCCCCTTATGAAAACTAAATAGAGCAAACATGTTGGCTATGTCTAAAAATGTTTGCCTCATTCTATTACAGGGCTTCTTATGGGGGTTGTAACCCACAGTTAAACTAGTGCTGAAGGGGTTGAAAGTGCAAAAAGTTTAAGAAGCTCTGAAGTCTAGTACACTACTTAGGTTTGTCACAATTAAAGTTACAATTGAACAGTGCATTGATCAGAAATCTAAATTGAATGTTTTCTTGTACGTTTTTGTGAGCACTATAAATTGTTGTTCTGCCTTCTTAGTTCTTTTGTTAGTTTACACAAGTTCCCAAAGTTTCTCTGAATTCTTCATTTTTGTAATTTCTTATAGTAAGACATCCATATCTGACAATTTATTCAGCCATCCCCTAATTGATGACCACCTTTCCTTCCAGTTTGTTATTTCTACCAAAAATACTGATACAGATTTTGATATGTGACACTTCCCATTGGCTTTGACCCCTGGATCTGCATCTAATAGTGGTATTGTTGGGGCAGTAACAAGTATAATTCCAGATTCTTTTCCAAAGTGAATCATTCCCAGCTCCACCAGATCTTGGTTTTTCTAAAGGCTTGTTTGAGACAAAGGAGTAAGTGTTCTTTCTGTTCCTACTGCAGGAAGAAGTGTGTCTTTTCTCTGTTCTTTTTGCCAAAGGTCCAAAACTATTACTGACCCTTATAGGTCTAAACTAGTAGCCTCTATGGAGCAACCATAGTTCTGAATTCAAATAAGAAACCATTAAGTGTACTGAGCTGGAATTTTTTTCTTCGTGATTTTTTTAGACAAAAGCAAATAGTGAGAAAACACCATCACAGATTTAGCTTTTAAAAAAAGCAGCTTCCCCCTGTATTTTAGAGGGCATACTTGGCTAAATCTTACTGTATTCATCTACATCTGTAATGCTATGAGAATTGATCTCAGAAAAAAATGGCCCCCAAATACAGAAATTGGAAGGACTCTGTAATAGATAACGATGTCATTTGGGAATATCAAGGCATTAAAATCATAAAGAAGACACCCCAAAAAACCTATTTAAAGAAGCATTTCCACAGACAAGTCTGTCCTGATTCCATATAGGTTTCTTCAAAATGGCAGCAGACCAGATAACATTGAGAGCTAGCTATATTGCTTTTTGCCAGGAAGAATAGTAGTGTGCTGGAAAGAGCTCAAACCAGCTCTCTAAAAAGAGCCAGTTGTTAAATTTGCATTGTGAACATTGTAGCAAACATTACCAATGGGACTTGATTTATAAGACTTAAGAAATTGATGGAGAGTATAGATCTCATAGTGCTATAATGTCGAGTACATTTGCTCTCCTCGTCCCCTGCCCCTCAATCTGGTTGTTAAACATTTTCCTGCACAACCCTGTGGTATTCTGGATGACTATTATAGGAATGTATCCTATAATGACTATAGTATTATAGATATTGCTGACTTCTATAATGAAGTTCAGGGTATATGAAAGTTGCTTGCATAAGCCAGATGTGTTTGATAATTAATCAAGTGTTCTGATTTTAACTTCCTTCTTATCACAGATTATGAAATCAAGCAATAAACATTCAAAAAAGTAAAAGACCTTTGTCGAGGGGGGAGCCAAGGGAGGCAGAGTCAGTGATATACAACTTATATAAGATAATTTGGGGAGAAAGCACTGGTAGCTTGGAGGATTTGGGAAGGTATCAGAAAAGGCTTCCTATAGAAGGTGGCTTTTGGGCTGAATTTTGAAGGAAATAAGCAATTCCAAAAACTGGAGATGAGTATATTACGGGCATAGAGACAGAGCTGTGTGTGAGGAACATTAAGACCTATTTGGATAGACTGGAATGTGCAGAAAAGATAGTAATGTATGATGAAGGTTGAAAAGGTAGGTTGTAGCCAAGTTGTTATAGGCTCTAAAGGCCTCCGCAGAGTTTTAGGTAAAGACAAAGGGAGTCACCAGAATGTATTCAATAGGGGATTTAGAGATCATTTAATCCAATTCTCATTTTACAGATAAGAAAGCAGAAGTCTCAGGAGAACTGAAGTGATTTGCCCAAGGACAAGAGGTAATAATAACTGGGAAAGAGCCAAGATGTGAATCAATGTATCTTCCATGGTACAACACTATCATTATCTAATTTATATGTGAATTGATTCAGTTTGGGGTTTTTATGAGTTTTAAATTTCTGAACTTAACAGACACTCAAAAAAAAAAAAAAGGGGGGGTCATACATGAAGTTGTGAATCCCTATTATGTGGAGTTTGTTTTTCTTTTTTTAAGTATATAATAAATTCATATAACTTAAAACTCTCTTCGTGTATTCTGTTCTCTTAAACATTTTCATAACCCTATCCCTAACTGCTTTCCCTGTTTTTTCCCTCCTTCCATTGAAAAACTTTTATATAAAAACAAAATATGGGATTATAAAGACAGAAAATAAAATGGATGATAGATAAATACTGATATGTGCAGATGTTGGGCAGGTAAAGAAAAAGAACAATTCAGTTCCATTACACAAATGTTTTTTAAGTCAGTGCCATATGCAAGACACTGTTTATGGTAGATGCTAAGAATACAAAGACAAAACTAAAACTTGTCTTGCCTTTTAACAAAAACACATAGTCAAGCAAAATAAATTCTTACAATGGCCTCAAAATGTATGTCTCATTCTGGATCATGAGTCTTCTTGTCATGAATGGTCATTATAGTGATCTGCATCCTGAATGTTAAAATATCTTTTTTTAGGACTTGGATAAAGAGCAGCTGAAACATCAAGAAGCCCTAGCCTCAAGTCGTCCCTCTAACACATATAACACATCCTGACTATATGACCTTAGCAAATCATAGCACTCTAACTTGCATTGGCAAAGCAAAGCAAAATCTTTCTTTACCTTGGAGTTCCCTGTCCAATGAAATTACAAGTCTAATGCCTATCTAGTCCTGTCTAGGGTGCATTTTTTTCATGGGTAATTCTTTGTTCAGATGATAGGATAATCTTCAACATAAAATGGTCTCTAACCACTGAAAATACACATCCTATAAAAACACTGCAGAACAGTCATGTAAAAATACTTTTTAAAAAACTTGTTCCAATGTTTTCATATATCCATCTCTTTCTCATGATTATTTTCAACATGGATTTACCAGACAGCTGAATGAGAAGATTCTCATATTTAGTGATCAATCAGATTAATTAGACAACTTCATCAGCAATGAATTTGGATGAAGCAGCCAGATAGTAGAGTGGATTGGTTGTCAGACTTAGTGTCAGAACACCTCACTTCAAATACTGGCTCTAAAACTTAGTAGCTATGTGACTCTAGGCAAGTTACCTTAATTTCCTCATCTACAAAATGGGTTTAATAATAAAAGCTAATTTATTTAGTTATTGTGAAGATTAAATAATATCTGTAAATTGTCGCAAACTTTAAAGTATCATGTAAAAGTTATTCTTATTGTATTGACAAATACATAATCACATTCCGCATCCACAGGCAAATATTTATTAGGCATTTTAGAACTGAATTGCATTAAAGGTACCAAATGATTAAGATGCCTACAGCATATATCCTTAATTTTCTAAGTTAAGATTACGTTACCTTTTCTATTTGTAGTTATGAAACTAGGGTTCAGCTCTCAGCTCTTCAGTGAAATACAAAAGAGATAAACAATGAGAAAAATGGAACTGGAAAACAATGGATGAAATATCTATGTTGTATATTATATAATACATATACTGGTTTACATATATAAATCAAGAAACATTTATAGAGCTAGATCATAGAGATATAAAGAAAAAATGGACAATTAAATACAGTTATGTATGTATGTATATGAAAATGTATGTGTATATGTGCATACATATATGTATGCATATGTATGTATATGAAAATGTATGTGTATATGTGCATACATATATGTATGCATACACATACACACACACACACATACATATCTTGCACAGGCAAAGAAGGATAGCTCAATTCCATTCCCACAAACGTCCTTTTTAAGTGGATGCCATATGCAAGACGTGTCAAGTGGGCCCTGGGGATACAAAGACAAAACCAAAACAGTCCTCTTCTGTGAGCTTACTGGAGACATACTTTATGCACACAGATAAGGGAATGTCTTTTGACTCATGTATAAATTGGATTTAAGTGAAGCAGAGGTGCATGAAGTTGTTGGCCTTTCTGTCTCTTCCAGAGTCATTTAATTCCAGTGGCAAGACAAAAGTCATGATGAATGGTGATGGCCCAGGATTCAGTGGACAACCTTGGCGTCTTAGATGTTTAAGCACTCCATAGCACCTGCTTTAGCTGCCTTCATGACCGTTGGAACAAATTGTTCTCATCTGCTCATTCTGCCTTTGGGAAATCTTTACATACTTGGGATAGACACTCCCCTAACTCACTAACCGGTTTAAGGCCTGTTAGTTACCCTCAACCTGGTTTAACCTGTCTGATAAGACAGTTTTACTAAGGTGTGGCTGATGTGCTTCTTGGAGCCACGGGAGGGAGCTGGGTGGCAGAGGAACACCAAAGGTAGAAAGCAGCCCAAAAAAAAAGGGTTCAACAGCCCTCACATCAGAGGTACCAGTTTTCCCTGAATAACCCCAACAGATTAATTAAAAAAAAAAGAAAGAAAGAAATGTATTGTAAAAATAGAAGGCATCAGTATATACATTATATAGCCTAGCAAAACAAATTCTCACATTGACTGTGTCCAAAAATCTCTATATTTCAAGTTCATCTCTCTCACAAGAGGCAAATGGTGGTGCACAGGGTAAGAGTTCTGAACATGAAAACCTGAGTTAAATTCCGCCTCAGATACTAGCTGTGGGACCCTGGGCAAATTACTTCTTTCAACCTCAGTTCCCTAATCAGTGAAATAAGGTAACACCCACCTCATATGGTTGTTATGAAGTTCTTTTAAGATAAAATGTCAACTTGCCTTGCAAATCCTAATGCACTACATAACATAACCTTAAAGCACTATATACTATTCTTTTGGAGTGGTTGTTTATGATTAATCAGTGTTCTAAAGTCTTTCAAAGTTGTATTTCTTTATAAGTAATGCTTGTACAATCTCTTACGTGCTGGAAATTTGTTTTGTTGGACTATATATGTATGTATTGAAGGGCTTTATTTTTCAGGGTTTTTAAAAAAATTTGCTCAGTGGAGATAGATGGGAGGGACATTAATTAAAGAAAAAAGAAATGAATGTTTTATAAGGGGAAGACTTATATGAACTGATGCAAAGTGAAGTGAGCAGAACCAGGAGAACTAAGTACACACTAAGAACAATATTATAATGATGATCCAATGTGAAAGACAACTACTCTGATTCAAGACAGTTCCAAAGGACCCATGATGATGAACCTTGAGTGCAGACTGAAGCATACTTTTTTTTCTCTTTCCTCATATTTCCTGCCTTTTCTTCTCTTTCTTTTTTTGAACATGGCTAATTTAGAAATATGTTTTGCATGATGTCATATATAATTAATATCATATTGCAATGAGTGAGGAAGGGGCAGAAGGGAGGCAGAGAATTTGGAACTCAAAATTTTTAGAAAATTGAATGTTAAAAATAAATTTTAAAAAAAGAAATGCTAACTATAGCAATGAGCCAAAAAAAAAAAAAGCACAATAAAATGGTTGTACCATTTCACAGCTCCACCCACAATGTATTGGTGTACCTATCTTTTCACACCCTCTCTAACATTTACTATGGTCATTTTTGTCAATTTGAAGGGTGTAAGGTAAAACAAACATCAGAGTTGTTTTGATTTGCATTCCTTTTAATGATCTGGAGCAATTTTCATGTGATTGTGAATACAATGCAGTTCCTTTGAGAACTATTTGTTCATATCCCTTGACCATTTATCTATTGGGAATGACTATTAGTCTTACATATGTTTATTAATTTTTTATATATCTTGGATATCAAATCTTTATCAGAGAAATTTGATAGATTTTTTTCAACTTCTTTCCTTCATATCCTAGATGAATTAATGTTGTTTGTGAAGAAAGTTTTCAGATTCTGGTAATCAAAGTTACCTATTTTATCTTTTATAATTGCCTTCATCTCTTGTTTGGTTAAGAATACATCTCTTACCCATAACAGTGAGAGATACATAATCTACTTCTCTTCTAATTTTTTTATAGTATCATCTTTTATATTAAAGTCATGTATTCATTTAGAATGTATTGTGGAGTGTGGTGTGAGGTGTTATCTAAACCTAATTTCTCCCCAACTACTTCTGAGTTTTCCAATCTTTTTTTTTTTCCAAATAGAGAGTTTTCCCTTAGGTAAGTTATGTTTTCTGCTTTATCTCACACTGGGTTATAATGTTTTCTTGTTTCTAAATCTCCCTTATCAGTCTATTCTATTAATCTATCTCTTTATTCTTTTACCACATACTTTTGATGACAGCTACTTTATAACTGTATCAGTAAGCACCCCAACATGCACAAGGGGGCCTGCTATCACAGGTTCTTAGATCTGCATTCATAAAAAGAAAGGCAACTTTTGAGGTTAACAATCACTTAAATTAAGCACATGTATCATTCCTTTAATCATACACATATATCATTCACCTAGTTCAGGGGAGTCAGCACCCTGAACTTCAAAGAAAATACAGAGAAATCAAAGATCAACAGACATGACTTCCTCTGCCTGACCATAATAGATATGATGCGGTATAGACTCTTGGAACCTTCTTGAGTTCTCCTTGAATCTCCCCACTTGAACCTGGCCTTTCATACCCACCTACATCCCACCCAAGCCCTGCATTGGCTGATACCTCCCAATTGTTTCCAGCTGTTTTCCCACCCTGGATTACATCACTAATTACCCCAATCCCAACAAGATCCTTCTTAGACCCTTCTCCCAAACCACTAGACCACCTATAGATCTTTCCTACTGACTTTCTCACCTCCATGAAGGCGCTCAGATTCAATCCAGCTCAGACTCTGTCTAGCTGAAATTCTATCAGGCCCACTTGTGGATACAAGCTTTACAAATGCTTAGGCTCCTTAAGAGTCAACCCAGTAGGGCGAATCTTTAATAAACTTTGTCTTTCTTTGACTTTAAGAAGGCTTGAGTCGAATTCATTTGAGCAGGACCTAGCGTGTTGGTATTTCAGGGTCCCCAGCACCCCTGAACCTCAACAGATACATACATCACAATTCAACAGACAGGTCCAACTGTCTGACCATAGTTACCAGAGAGGGAAGCACTGACATTTGGATTTTCAAAGTGGCGGGGAGGGGGCCTTAGGGGCTTCCCAGAGTCCTCCTCTAGTCAAACACTTCCAAAAGCTAAGCCTCAAAGTAAAACCCACACCTCTGAGTCTTTATACACTTTTTAGAGTCAAAGGGCGTCACAAACCTTGAGAACCAGTGCTTCATTAACAAAAAGTGTGGACCTTCCTACAAATCTTCCCAGGCCCCACAATGGGTGAGAAAGATCCTCCTTAATCACATTATTCACAGGTACTTTTAGTAAAACAAAAACAGCAAAAGATCCTACTTTGCTTGGCCTTACAAGAATATAGTTTGAGGTTTGGACGTGCTGTTCTACTTTATCCTTACTTCTCTTTTTATCATTTTCCTTGATATTCTAGACCTATTGTTTTACTAAATGAATTTTGTTATTATTTTATGAAGCTCTGGAAAGTATTCTATTGGTAATTTAATTGGTATAGCATTAAAATTATAAATTAATTTTGGTACTATTGTCATTTTCATTATATTGCAAGGCCTAGTCATGAGCATTGAATTTTTCTATGGTTACTTAGGTTGTTCTTTAATTCTTTAAGGAACACTTTGTAATTGAATTTATACAAGTCTTGTGTACTTTGGGAGGCTGATCTCTAGATTTTTAGGCATTTTATAGTTATTTGGAATACAATTTCCCTTTTTTTGTTTCTTATGTGTTGTTACTATTGTATAAAAATACTTTTGATTTTTGAGGATTCCTTTTGTAGCCTACAACTTTTGCTGAAATTATTGCCTTAATTAGTATCTTTGCTGATTTGCTGGGGTATTCCAAGTAAACCATCATAGTATTAGAAAACAGGGATAGTTTTATCTCCGCTTCACCTATCTTTATTCTTTTTATTCTTTTCTCTTCTCTGAGTACTATTGATAGTATTTCCAGAACTGTATCAAATCATAGTCAGGAGAGTGGGCATCCTTGATTCATTCACATATTTATTGGAAAATAAATACTGTATCCCCATTGGATATGACACTTTATTTTGATTTAAGATAATTACTTTTTATGATATTTGAAGAATGTTCATATATACCTATATGTTGTAGGGTATTTTGCATAAAGGAATGTTGTGCTTTGTCTAAGGCTTTTTCTGTGTCTATAGACATAGAATCCCACTTTATCATAATGAACAATTTCTTGGATAAATCATAATCATTTTGACAGGATTTAAATTTTTTGAGTCAATATTCATTAATGACATTGGCCTATAGTTTTCTCTGTGTTTTATCTTTTCCTGGTTTAGGTATTAGGATTATATTTGTGTTATGGAAAGATTCTGGTAGATTCTTTCTCAGTTTTTGAAAATATTTTGTGAAGTGTGAGTACTTAGTATTTTTTAAAAGTATAATAGAATTCTCCGGTGAATCTATCAGGCCCAAGCAGCTTTTTCCTTTGGTAGTTTTTTCACAACTAGATATATTTCCTTTACTGAGATTGGATTATCCAGTTTTCTGATAATCTGGGTTTTTTAAATTTTTAAAGGTATTCCCTTATTTTTCTTGTGTTCTCAATTTTGTTACCACATAACTGTCCATAACATATTCTGGTTATTCTTCTTTATTTCTTCTAGTTTTACCGTGATTTCACCTTGTACATTTTTTTTTTTGCTTTTTTTTTGATAAAATTATGAACTGAATAATCTCTATCCACTCTGAAACTGGCTATCATCTTTTTTGACAGCTTCCTTTTTCTTTAAATCACTTGCACCCTTATGTTGTCCCCATCCAGAATTATGTTGCCCACCCTATGCCTGCCTCCTTAACTTCCTATTAGTACTCTATTCTCCAGGGACCATCCCCTTGACTACCTTTTAAAGAGGCCTATTCACTGAATGGGCATTATCTCACTTTAAGTGAGTATTTGAAAAGGCCTTAGCCTAAAAAGCCAAGGTCTCTCATTGCATCCTGGGCCATCTCCAGTCATCCTGATGAATATGTGGTCACTGGATTCAGATGGCTCAGGAGGAAAAAGTGAGGCTGGTGACCATGCACAACCCTCCCTCACTCAAAACAAAGTCAAGTGCAAGTCATGTCATGGTCCTCTTCGAAAAAATGAACAAACACAACAACCTTACTCATTTGCTATCTTATTGACTTGATTTTCTGTCCTCTTATTTTTAATCATATTATCCTAGGGTTTATCAAATTTATTAATCTTTTCAAAGGACTAGTCTTTTATTTATCATTTCTATGGGGTTAGTTTTATTTGTTAATTTTCTAATTTTTTAAATGTATATTCAGGTCATTTTTTTTCTATTTTCTTACTGTATGACTGCAAAGATATGATTTTTCCCTTGAGAACTACTTTAACTGCATCCCAGACATTTTGATACTTTTTTATCTTCATTTTCTTTTACAGAATTATTGTTTCTACGATTTGTTCTTTGATTTACTCATTATTTAAGATTTCTTTGTATGTTCTCCATCTGGATCTGGATCTTCTGTTTGTGTTTTTTGAACCACTTTCTATTCTTTAAAATAATGTAAGAATATAGTAAGAATAAGGTCTTTAAAAGCTATCTTGACTATTTCTGCCTTTTTATACATGGTCAATATTTGTAAAAATTCCACGTGGTGCCAAGAAGTATAGATATTATTTTGCCGTCCCATTTAGAAGACACTGTAAGTACTTTAACTCTAGTTTCTCCAGAAATGCATTCACTTGTGTAGTTTCTCTTTTATTAGATTTCTCCCAAATTGCTCAGTAAGCATAAGTTCCTAAGTTTTTGTTTTTGAACCACCATTTGAATTCCAGGTACCCTAGACCATGGAAATAGTTGGAGTTGCTTTATCTTTAGTGTACAATTTCTGTTTTGGATAAGTTTGAGAGGTCATAGGGATTGGATGTCTAGTCTGCCATCTTGTTGCTCACATGACCTGGAAGTTCCAAAATAGCTTTTTTACCCTTTTTATTCATTCACTTTTGGCAGATGGACTACCCTGAGGCCTTCCTTCACATTGGGAGAGGAATATCAGATGCCTCTTCCTCTGGCAATTGGGATTACAGCTACCAAATTTAGGCCTTATTTCTTACCTGGAAGGTCAAATCCTAAATTCCTCCTTCCCCTGAAGATGATTCCCCACTCCTCAGTGGAGGATTGAGTTCTTGATCTCCTTCCCTCTAGGAACCTGGATTAGAGTGACCACAATGAGGCCTTGCTTCTTGCCTGAGAATGAATCTGGATCACTCCTTCTCTAGAGATCTAGATCAAGGTTGATCTTTGCTTGGTGGTTGTTCAAGATTTGATTTCTCTGGGGTACAGACTGACATCACCTAGCCCTCTGAAGCCTATGATTGGAGTTATTACACTGCTTATTACCTAGGGATGAGTCACAAATCTTTTCCTTTAGAGACCTAGATAAGGTCAGATCTATCTTGTTGGCCCTTGCAGGCCATGACTGACCACCCCTTCCCACCCCACACTCTCCAGGAAAGGCTAGCTTCTTGCCTTAGTTGTGGTAATTACATTTCTTCCCTCCTCTGGGGACCAGAATCAGAATCAGAGCTATCCTCAGGCTTCTGGGGCACTGGGACAGTAGCTCTTGCTATTGTCAAAACCTCACTCTTCACCTAGGGTTTTGCAACCTCAATGAGATCCTTTCCTCCTTCCTATGGGATTCAGCTGATGGTCCCTGTCTCGCTGTCTTAGAATGGAAGTGATCAAACTTCAGACCCTGTCCCTAAAAGCAACTGGAACCTAGAATGTTCACTAGGTATTGTCCTATATTTGTCCTCCTCTTCTCAGCCAAGCTCCTTGAAAAATTGTCTATGATTAATGCCTTCCTCACATCTCACTTTCTTCTAAGCCTGTTTTTTTACTTCATTATTCAACTGAAATTCAAACTGAAACTTGATCTTCATCCTTCTTGACATTTTTTTCAGCATTTGACACGTTTACCTTCTGGATACTCTCCTATGTGGGATTTTGGGACTCCTCCCGTCTGCTCCTTCTGAGTCTCTTTTGCTGGATCTTCATTTATGTTATTTTTAACCACTAATGGGGAAGGGGTGATCCTTGTGGCTGTCTTTAGTCTTTTTCCCTTTATACTTTCTTTGGTGAGCTTATAATATCATTACCATTTCTATGCAAATGATTCCCAGATCTATTTATTCATCTGTAGTCTCTTTCCTGAGTTGCAATACCAAATCGCACTCTCTTATTGAACTTGAACTGAATGTCTGACCATGGACATATGAAACTCAAGATGTCCAAAACAGAACTCATTATCTTTTTTCCCCAAAACCTTGCCTCTTCCAAACTTCCTTATTCCTTTTGAGACCACCATTCTTCACATCACCTGGGTTCACAACCTCAGCTTCATTTTCAGATCCTCCTTGTTTACCTCATATAGCAAATCAGTTGTCAAACTTAGTAATTTCTTTCTCCACATTTCTCATATAGGTTCATTTTTCTCTACTTATTCAGCAGCCACTGTAGGCCTTTATCACCTCTTGCCTGGACTATTTTCTCAATTTATTTTTCTTATTGCTGTGGTGTGTATTTCTACAACTATATCAAATACTAATGTTGTTTTATCTTGGACAGCCCTTTAGAATTACTTTTGCAAATTAAAAACAACTCTGAGGTGCTATCTCATATCCATCAGATTGGATGACAAAAAGGGAAAATGACTAACACTAGAGGGAATGTGGGAAAAAAAGATATACTAATGCATTGTTGATGTAGTTGTGAATAATCCAGTCATTTGTGGAAAGCAATTTGGAACTATGCCCCCAAAGCTATCTTTAACACAGTGAGACTGCTAGTAGATTTTTAATCCCCAAAGCGATTAAAGAGGAAAAGGGTGCATAAGTACAAAAAAAGTTTTATAGCAGCTCTTTTTGTGGTGACACAGAATTGGAAACTGAGGGGATGCCCATCAATTGGGGAAAGGCTGAACAAGTTATGGTATGTGAATGTGATAGAGTATTATTGTACTATAAGAAATAAGGGGCTGGTTTCAGAAAAACCTAGGAAGATTTGTATGAACTGTTCCAAAGTGATCAGAACTAGGGTAACAATTTATACAGTAACAGCAATATTGTAAAGATAGTCAATCTGCTTTGAAAGATTTAGTAACTGATAGACATAATGACCATCCATAACCGCAAAACATTCATGATGATATATGCTATCTACTTCCAGCTGGACTTAGGGTGCAGACTGAAGCATATTTTCTTCTTTTTCTTCTCTTTTCTATTTTTGGACATGGCTAATTCAAGAATTTGTTTTATATGACCATATCTATTTGTAAGGTGTCGGGTTTTTCTTGCCTTCTCACTGGGAAAGTGGGGGACAGGAGGGGAGAGAATTTGGAAGTGAAAATAAAATTAAACTATTGGTGAAAAAATGTTGTTAAAATGGGAAGATAGGCGGAACCAAGATGGTAGCAGGGACTTATCTGAGCTCTCCCCAAATCCCTATAAAAAAAGACTCTGTACAAATTCTAGAGCTACAGAACCCACCAAATGACAGAGTGAAACATCTCTAGCCCAAGACAACCTGGAAGGTAGACAGGAAGGGTATATTGCATTGGTCTGGGAGCAGAGTGCAGTCCAGCTTGGGCCACGCCAGCACAGATGGGGCCAAAGCAAGCCTCAGGGAGCTGATTCACTGACAGCTGTGTCAGTTTCCAGACTTCTCAACCCACATATATCAAACATAGCATAGAAGGTCAGTGGAAAAACTCTGTGAGACGTGGGTGAAAGGGAAGCATGGTCTTGCAGGGGTCTGGCCCCAGCCCTGGGGTGGCAGAAATGGTGGTGGTGGGTGGCAATAGTGGCAGCAGCAGCAGCAGCTGCTTCTGAAGCTCTGGGCCCACAGATGGTGAGGGATCAAGCAGTTGATACAAAACCCCTGAAGCCTGGGACAGTATACCCACCCCTATCTCCACTCCCACTGGAAGCAGAGTCTTACCTTGACAAAGAGTTAAAAAGTCAAGTATTTTGCTGGGAACATGAGCAAATAGCATAAAAAACCTTACACTATAGAATCTTACCTTGGTGACAAAGAAGATCAAAACATACAACCAGAGGACAGCAGAGTCAAAGCTGTCAAAAGTCTCCAAGAGAAATATGAATTGGTCTCAGGCCATGGAAGAGCTCAAAAAGAATTTAGAAAATCAAGTAAGAGAAATAGGGGACAAATTGGGAAGAGAAATGAGAGTGAAGCAAGAAAATGGTGAAAAATGAGTCAACAGCTTGCCAAAGGAGATCCAAAAAAATATTAAAGAAAATAATACCTTAAAAAATAGACTAACCCAAATGGCAAAAGAGTTCCAAAAAGCCAAAGAGGAAAAAAATCCCTTAAAAAGCAGAATTGACCTAATGGAAAAGGAGGTCCAAAAAGCTTACTGAAGAAAACAATTCCTTAAAATTTTGAATGAAACAAATGTAAGCAAGTGACTTTATGAGAAATCAGGAAATTATAAAACAGAACCAAAAGAATGAAAACAATAGAAGACAATGTGAAATATCTCACTGGAAAAACCACTGACCTGGATAATAGATCCAGGAGAGATAATTTAAAAATTATTGGACTACCTGAGAGCCATGATCAAAAAAAGAGCCTAGACATCATCTTCTAAGAAATTATCAAGGAAAATTGTCCTGATATTCTAGAACCAGAGGGTAAAACAGAAATTGAAAGAATCCACCAATTACTCCCTGAAAGAGATCCCAAAAGCAAAGCTCTAAGGAATATTCTCCCAGGTTAAGGAGAAAATATTGCAAGCAGCCAGAAAGAAACAATTCAAGTATTGTGGAAATGCAATCAGGATAACACAAGATGTAGCAGGTTTAACATTAATGGACTGAAGGGCTTAGAATATGATATTATGGAGGTCAGAGGAGCTAAGATTAAAACCAACCCTTCTCAGCAAAATGGAGTATAATACTTCAGGGGAAAAAAAGATGTCATTCAATGAAGCAGAGGACTTTCAAGCATTCTTGATAAAACGACCAGAGCTGAATAGAAAATCTGACTTTCAAATACAAGAGTCAACAGAAGCATGAAAAGGTAAACAGGAAAGATATCATAAAGGACTTATTAAAGTTGAACTGTTTACATTCCTACATGGAAAGTTGATATTTGTAACTCATGAGACCTTTCTCAGTGTTAAGAGTAGCTGAAGGAAATATAGATGATAGATGGATAGATAGATAGATAGATAGCAAGCACAGGGAGAGTTGAATATGAAGGATGACATCTAAAAAAAATAAAATTAAGGGGTGAGAGGAGAATATATTGGGAGGAGAAAGGGAGAGATAGAATAGGGTAAACTATCTCACATAAAAGAGATAGAATAGGGTAAATTATCTCACATGAAAGAGCAAAAAGATTTCACAATAGAGAGGAAGAGGGGGAGGTGAGAGGGAACGAGTGAACCTTACCCTCATCGGATTTGGCTTAAGGAAGGAATAACACTCAACTGGGTATCTTACCCTACAGGAAAGTAAGGCTAAGGGGATAAGGGGGAGGATGATAGAAGGGAGGCAAAAAGGGGGTAGTCAGAAGCAAACACTTGTGAAAAGGGACAGGGTCAAAGGAGAAAATAGAATGGGGGGGACAGATAGGATGGAGAGAAATATAGTTAATCTTTCACAACATGACTCTTATGGAAGTGTTTTGTATAACTACACATGTATAAACTACACTGAATTGCTTGCCTTGTCAATGAGGGTGGGTGGGGAGGGATAAGAGAATGTGGAACTTAAAATTTTTAAAACAAATGTTAAAAATCATTTTCACATGTAACTGGGAAATAAGACATACAATCAATGGGGTATAGAAATCTATCTTGCCTTATAAGAAAATAAGGGGAAAGAAGATGGGGGCAGGTGATAGAAAGGAGGGAAGACTGGGGGAAGGGGTTATCAGAATGCATGCCATCTGGGATGGGGAGGAGGGGAGAAAATTTGGAACTTAATATCTTGTGGAAATGAATCCTAAAACTAAATAAATTTAATATAAAAGGCAAATCCCTCGAGAATTTCTCCATTACATATAGTTCTTGGTTTTAGACATATATTGTGTATTGTACTAGAAAAAAGGTGTTTAATGCTTTTTTTTCTACTCATAGAAATGTGTGTTGTATTTTTCAAACTTCTGCATATAGTCACATAAACTCCCTCATTTCTGTTTGGTAATCACTACATGTTATATAATATATATGCAAATTTACATGTAAATATATACATATATATGTACATATATATGTACATATACATATATGTACATATACATATATATGTCTAATATTCTATTCTGGTTTTGAGCTTCTTATCTTTTTGTTAGAATTGTCTAGGTCTGAAAAATATCCCAAACAAAGTCCTACACTTAACACAGATTTAGAGTTGGAAAGAAATTTTAGAAATGCAGAAAGGATAAAGTATTTGCCTGTTGTTCACCAATACTAAGTATAAAACCTGGAGTTCAATCCCAGAACCTCGTCTCTAAATCTGGTGTTCTTCCTGTTTCGTGCTATTCCTTCCCATGTCCCTTTCATAAAAATCTGTAGTTTCCTTTAAAGCAGTTTAGTTATTATCTCCTCAGAGGGTCTTTTTTCATCCCTCCACTTCATAACACCTCCTATTCATTCAAATTACCTTGCTTTTTGCTCTTGTATATTCTTTGCATATACTTACTTGCCCTTTAACATTCATTTTCCTGTAGCTCAATAAATGACTGTTGAATTTGGAGGGCACCCTATTTGGTAATGTGACTTTGTTGTTCTACTAGTAGATTCCCCTGACCTCTGGGTAGAAATCAAACACATAAGCTTCGTTTCATTTGCGCCTTGCAAATTGAGTGTCTGGGCTGGTTTCAAAATAGTAAGAGCTAACATTTACATAGTGCGTGCTATATATAACATGCGCCAAGCAGTGTGCTAAGCCCTTTATAATTATTTCGTTTGATCCCCTTTCTTTCTACTTCTCTTAAACAATCTAAATTTTATAATATTTTCAGGTCCAAACCTCACCGCTTAGTAAATTAATTATTCCCTTAAAGTAGCTTAGACAGGAGGCTTTGAGTGACAATTTTGGAAATCATTCTCTCCTCACCTTTTATTACAACTATCTTTAAATCAAGGATAAGCACCCTACATAAAACTATGAAAAATCCCCCTTGAATGATGTAAAAGCATTTAAGGGATGGGATAGGATGACGAAGTCTAAGCCTAGCTTCTGATGGAAAACTACCGTGGATGAATAACGATACAGGCAATTTCAAAAACACTCTACGTGGGTGAAGCCCTTTCTTTTTCTTGTTTTCTACCTAAAAGACAAGCGCCCTTTAGACAAGATTTCCATCTGCTGAATCTGGCACGGCAGGGGGTTATTAAATGGTAAAGAACTGCTGCGGAAAGTTAGCTTCGGCCCTGAAATAAGCCCCCCATCTCAAGGCAGCATCCACTTAATTCTACGACTAAAACGCCCAAGACGTAATACAGGAGAGAATAAACCAATGACCATTAACTACTTGTCCCTTCCCCTCACACGCCTTCACCCCAAAGGCCGGGGGGCTTCTTGGGGCCCTCCCCACACCAGGGGGGAGCCTAGTTCTCTTTCCGCAGCGCAGGTTTTCACATTTGAATTCCGGTACCCATGGAGGTCAAGGGATGGAGGGGTCGGTCACGTGGCCCCGCTGAGTCCCAAGGCTCGTCCCCCCAACTGCTCCGAGCCGAGGGCCCCGCAAGGCCGGGGATTCACTCGCAACCGCCTCCAGAACCTTCCCGAAGCTCCGCTCTCCACATTCCAGCCGCCGCATTCGCCGCCAACACCCTACATGGCAGTTCTGGCTCAGCCCAAGCACCAGCCGCCTCAGCTACGGTTGAAAACAAGGAGGGGCCGCTTCACCGCGCGCACTGATCTCAAAATCCCCCCCGGGACCGGCGGCCCCGGGCCAGGCTGCTAAAGCGGCTCCACACCCTAAACGGTGCTGTGAGGACTAAAAAGGGAGTCGCTTTTGCTTCCTGGGACGGGGCCCGGTCGCTGTTTTAGTTTGTTTTTTCTCCTCTCCAGTCGTTCAAAGGCAGAACTACTTTTTTCCCTGTCATTCCGCACCGGCTGCGGCGGCCACGACGCTGCTGCGTCGTCGGCGACGTCATGACGTTGTGAGGACGCTGCGCTGCATGGCTGCAGGAAAGAGTCGGAGTTAGGAAGAGGGGGAGGGCCGGACGCTGAAGGGAATATCTCAGTTAGGCCCTGGCGCGGCCTACGCCGGTCCTTCGCCGTTCTCAGCCGCCCCGCTCGGTCATGGCTGAACCCTCGGCCCCCAGACAGCCCGTGCCGCCCCTGGAGTCGGGTAAGAGGAGGCGGGAGTTCCCCTTGACTCGTCCCTGGCGACCGGAGTTCCCCAGCGGGCTTCCCCAGGGTCCCTTTCCCCGGGGCCGACCGTTTCCCCTGCCGTTCTACCCCCAACTGGCGCTCCGTCAGCCCGCCCCGGCTCAGCTCTCGCTTCCCCTTCTCTCCGCAGAGCTCTACTTCCTCATCGCTCGGTACCTGTCCGCCGGTCCCTGCCGGAGAGCGGCCCAGGTGAGTCTGCCCCGCGCCGGCCGGGTCTGGGGATGGGGGCGGCGGTGGGAGAGGGACCTTGCCCTAACCGAGCGTCTCGTGTGTTGCAGGTGCTGGTGCAGGAGCTGGAGCAGTACCAGGTCCGTAGCCCCCTCCCGACCCCCGCCCCTTCCCCTGCCCCTCCCCCTCCCCCATTTCTCGCCCTGCCAGCGCTGCCTCCTCTGTTGAACTCCTCCGACCAGACTGTCCCGAACCAAACTTTTGGTGATCTGTGTGCGTTTTGTTTTTCTAGCTGTTGCCGAAGAGATTGGATTGGGAAGGCAATGAACATGACTGGAAATATGAGGACTTGGTGAGAGTTTTGTATTCTATATTGCAGTTTAAAAAAGTCTCCAACCCCCCACCCCTCTAACACACCAGAAACTAAAATTTTGTACACCTAGGCTGATCGAGACAACCTTGCTTTCCCTGAAATGGGTTTGGTCTTTTTAGTTGGAAGTTCTTGTTTTGGTCATTTAGTCCAAGTTGAAGAACCATCTCAACTAGGAGCGGCCATTCATCTGGAGGGTTTTCATTGTCTTCAGCACTTGGATAATGGAACTTTGGCCATTATCTCAATCTTCAGCTGTTCTCATTGGCTAGTAGAAGTCCTGGACCTTGAAATTGGGGAATAATTAGTGTTTGTGTGCTTAACCTACTTGGTATTGTTTTAAGTGCTTTGTGGAGATTCTAGAAGATAAGATTGTACAGAAATTTGCAGTTCTCCATGAACTGGCTATTGACTTCTGTGTAATGTTTCAGTATAAGCCTTCAGTGTTTTTGGAGAGACCATTAAGAACTTTAGTCCTAGGTTGGCTTTTGTTTCCTCCCTTAGTAGGGTCACCAATTCTGAGAATGGTTGTTAGGTAGGATGAAGTCATGGGATTTATGTCCATGTATAATCTTGGTCTCAGAGCTTGGGCAGGTCACTTAACCTCTGTTTGCGTTAAGGGATGGAGAAGTAAAAAGTAAACTAGTCCAGTGTCCTTGCCAGGAAAACCCTATAAACGGTATGGTCCGTGGGATCATGAAAAGTCAGACATGAATGAACTTTTTGACCTCAAATCTGGCTTCAGATATTTACCAGCTGTGACATGGCAGGGATCACAAAGGTGGTAAGTGTCTGAGGTCAAATTTGAACTCAGGTTATATATATATGAGACTCACATTCAGATATCTATCTATCTGTCTGTCTGTCTGTCTGTCTGTCTGTCTATCTATCTATCTATCTATCTATCTATCTATCTATCTATCTATCTATCTATCTATCTATCTATCTATCTAAGACTCACATTCAGATCCAGCCTCAGACACTAGCTGTGTGACTCCAGGGAAGTCAGTTAACTGTGTTTGCCTCAGTTTTCTTATCTATAAACTGTGCTGGAGAAGGAAATGACAAATCGCTCCAGTTCCTTTGTCAAGAAAACCTCAAATGGGGTGACAAAGGGTTGGACACAATTGAACAACAAAGTTAGCCTTAGTTTGGGAAAGTTGTTAATTTTTTTTGATGGGGGGGATGACCAGATAAGTAACCTAGAATTAAATATTTAAAAGAACTATTTAGGACATAAATTTTGTCCTCTGTTCATCTCTTCCTATGTAAATCTCCTTTTATAAGAAGCTTTTTTTAAAGATATCTTTTACTGATACATTTTTGTCTATCAGTCATTTCAACTCTATACTCTTTCCAGGTTGACTTTTCCCTTGTGACAAAAAAAAATTAAGAAATATGATATAGTAATCACATAATCACATTTGAAGATGTATGCCATATTCTAACCTAGTAGTTTTACCTGTGTCTCTGCTGAGGGTGAAGTTATGTTTAATTATCTGTTTTCTGGGATTATAGGAAGTTGTATGATTGCTTGGTTCCCCCTTCACAGCATAGACTAGTTACTAAGCAAATTCAAAGTATTAGCGAATAGTAAGCATTCCACTATGTGGGAGCCATACTGCTAAGTTCTTTTTGCAAATATTATCTCATTTGATCCTTACAACAATCCTTCAAGGTTGGTTATCATCTCCACTTTATAGTTGAGGAAACTGAGGCAGACAGGTTAAGTGACATAGCTAGTAAGTGTCTTGAGGCTGTATTTAACTCATTTTTTCTTGAATCCAGGCCCAGCTCTCTTGTCCACTGCACCATCTAGCCGCATGGTTTGTGGGCTTACTGAATAAGCTTTATTATGTGTTGGATCTAGTGTTACTAAATGGCTAACTAGATGAACCCTACTGCTTATTAACATAGGTGTTGGTGAGAATGGGTTCTTCTACCATCCCTTAGGCTAGAGGGAGGGAATGAGGAGGTGTTAGTTGCAGCTGTGTTGGTTTTAGAACCTAATGGTGAAAAAGGATGCTCTGTATTGCTCAGGGATTAGGTTTGAAGGCCCACCTTTCTTTTCCTATTGCCTTCTGCTCCCCACCTCCTTCTCAGTCTACTGCTTTGGAATCTGCTGAACCTACTACAGTCTGCCAAACCACAGTAACCAAAATATTCAAGGAGTGGTGGGGAGCCTCATTATGACCAAAGATCTTTCCCAACAACCTATATAATCCTTTTTCTATCTAGGACTCTGTCTAGAGTCCTCCAAGATTTAGACTAACTCCAGCTTCTTTCAGGGATAAAATTTAGCAGATTTCTTATTCCAGAGCTTTACAGAATCTGTATCTACTCTGCCTTGTTTCTCTTGAATAATGCTGTAACCAAGGGTTCTTAACCTGGAGTCTGAATTTGTTCTTAAAAAATATTTCAATAAAAACAGTGTCTGAAAAGAGGTCCATGGTTTCTCCAGATTGCCAAAAAAGGATCCATGACACAAAAGGTTGAGACTTTGCTGTAATCTTCACTTAACAGTGGGCACCAAAGGGCTATATTTAGAAATCTTGTTCTGGGACATGCTGCCACATGTGGAAGACACATCTTCTACACTATTCACTGAATTGTTTGAAAAAGGCCACAACACCTTGCCAGCCACCTCGATTAGTTACTAGATATATTGTTGCTAGGATCTCACTCGTCACAACAGTGAGACTAACCTAGGAATCAAGATAGTATATTTTTTGGCTATGCATCATCCACTATTATTGTGGAATGAAGGAAGAGAACTGATGCTGGATGTGACTTCATTTAGACCCCAGAGGGACCCATCATATCCTGATATTTGAAAGGTAAACTGGTCCATACTTACATAACACTGGGTCCTTGAAGATATGAGCCACATTCAGTCAACTCTTCCCCTTTTTGTAGCTACTGTACTTTCACTTTATCCTCCCATAATCCCTATGATTCAGATTTGCAGGTCTGCTAAGGGGGAAAGCTCCTCTAATTAATCTGTTAACTCTTCATTAAAACTATGTTAAGCTCTGGGCTGGTTGCTGGGAATATAAAAGCAAAAGTGGGATAGTAAAAATTAAGGAGCTTACATTCTGTTAAAGGGCTGCAGCACTTGAGTAGTACAGACCATGGAAGAGAGTTTTGAACTAGGCAATCACAGGGATTGGAGAACGAGCACAAAGCAGTGTCACGGAAACCTAGAGAGAAAAGGATATCAAGGAAAAGAGAATGATTGACAGTGTTAAAGCCTTTAGAGATGTCAGGAAGGGTGAGAATAGACCATTGGATCTGGCAATTAGATCATTGATAACTTTGGAGAGAGCAGTCTCAGCTGAATGATGAGATTTGAAAGCCAGACTTTAGAGAGTTCAAAAGATTGAGAGGAAAAGAAAGAATAAAAGAAACAAGCATTTGTTAAGCTCCTCCTATGTGTAGACTCTGTGTTAAGTGATTTGCAGATATTTGGTCCTCACAGTAACGCTGAGAGGTAGGTGCTGTTGTGATCCCTGTTTTACAGATGAAGAAACAGGCAGATAAGTTGTGGGAATTGCCCAGTCACACAGGTAATATGTAAGTTTCTGAGGCTGAATTTGAAGCCTTCTTGACTCCTGGTCCAACACTCTATCCACTGTGCAACTTTGATGAAAAGAATCGAGAGGGACCTATTGTGAATTGCCTTTTCAAGAGTTTAGCTATAAAAGGGAAGCCGATATGAGATATGACAGGTAGTGGAGATGGATGGATCAGGCGAGTGTTTTTTGAGAATGGAGAAAATGTGGACAGCAGAGAAGTCAAAGAAAAAATTTAAGTAGGTCAAAGGGTAGGGATGATATAGAGGTCAGTATGCTGGACAAATGATAGAATGGGATCACTTGTGCATAGAGAGTGGTTAGTACTTGCCAGCAAGAATGGCAGATCCCACTTGATGTTAGATGTGTGAAGAAGTAGATAGTAGCAGAAGGCATGTGAGACAAAAGGGAGGGGAGAAGAGAAAGCTTTTTAGATTTTTTTCATCTTTTTTGCACTATAGAAAGTTGGCTTCTGGAAGACATTGTGTTCCTGTAACCTTCTCTGGTGCAACCATACACTGTATCAAGAGGAGGATTAGGTATATTTCTTACTCATTTGACATTATGTATCTTAGCCAGTTACTGTTTTTGTTCATCTATGGGATACCCTTCCCTCCGTTCATTCTTCCTCTTTTCTCAAGGAATTCAGTGTATGTCCCACCATCCCCCCTCACCCCAGCCTTTCACTGTACCTCGAATCCTGCTCTCATACTTGAGGGCTTAAGTGTACACAATAATATCTCCTCAAACACGTTGGCCTCCTGATTAATTATCCTCAGATTCCAGGACCATCACTCCCCTGTATCTGTCTTCAAGGATGATCATACCCTTGATCTCATTGTCATTCATTTTATCTGCATGATCTTGAACTCTAAAATTACTAATTTCAACCTTCTACAACACTTCGGCTTCCATTTTCCCAACTGTTCTTCAACACTAAGACACTAAAATTACTAGTCATTCTACTCCTCTGAAGCCTTCATTCTTATTCTGACCTTTTTATTTTCTTCATTGTTTTGATCACATAATTAACTAAACCCTGTGTTTCAAACTGAAATTTATTGTCCCCCAGTCAAGTTCCCTGTCATTACCTGCCAGAAAACAAACAAACCAACCAACCAACCAACATTGGGGTTAACTTTCACCAACCTCTCTGCTTGCTTGCTGGTGAATGATGTTAGAGGAAACCACAGCTGTACCACATAGTTCAACTAAAAATGTAATGGACCCTCACTAAAATATGGCGATTATGTTACCCTCCTGCTTGATTCTTCACAGCTGCTATTCCAAAACAATTTCTGTATACCTTCCTACTTGTAAATTCTCTCACTGTGTGACCTCTCCTAGTTTATTCAGAAAATTGAGGTCATTCATTATGAACTTCCTTTAATTCCCTAATCTACCTGTCAGAACCTCCTTATCATTCCTATTCTCTCAGTCTAGTCTCTGATGAAGAGGTGGCCCTTCTTGCTAAGACTAATCCCCCTACTTGTATCCTTGTTATATCTCTTGTCTGGTCTTGGAGTTGACCACTTATTTCTTCTTATCTCATTAGATCTTTTCCTACTGACTGTAAACATGCCTCCCTTCTTCAAGAGAAAAAACAAAACAATATCCTTTCCTCCCTCCTTACCCTTTTTAATATTCCCATAAAATAGCCTATATCTCACATGAGTACAGACATTGAGATTTGGAAGGGTCCTTATTGGGCCATTTAGTTCAACCAGTAAATTAAAGGAATCTCAGTGTAACATATCTAGTAAAACCAGCCTTTGAAGATTTCCAAGAGATGAGAAACTTATGTCTTATTGAGGCAATCTGTTAAACTTTTAGGTACCTTGAATTGTAAGTATTTCCTAATTTTTATACTTGCACTTGTCTCTTTGCAACATCTACCTATTTTTTCTGTTCTCTTGCCAGTCAGAACAAGTTTTAATTCCTCCCCCACGTGACAGCTCTTCAGATACTTGTACACTGTTTCCAGGCTAAATATGCAGTTTTTTCAATTGATCCTCATGTCATGGACCTGAAGCCTGGCACCATCCTAGATACTATCCTTTGTAAACTCCAGCTTATTAATATCCTTTGTAAACTGTGACAGGCAACTGAACACAATATTCCAAAAATGTGAAAAGATCAGAGTACAGTGGAACTCAGCTTCCTGTTCCTGGAAACTGCCCATCAGTGTAGTCCAAGATGGCATTAATTTTCTTGGCTACCATATTACACTGCTAACTGATACTGAGCTAAAATTAATACTAGATCTTTTTGATCATTGCTGTCCATTCATAACTCCCTGTCTTGTACTTGTGAAGTTATTTTTTGTGCCAAAGTCCAAGACTTTACATATATTTCTATTAAATTTCACCTTGTTATGTTGGCCCAGTGCTTTGCCCTGTTAACATCTTTTTTGCAACCCATTGTGATAACTATCCTCTGAGCTATATTATCTGCAGATAAAATAAACATAGTGTGACTTTATCCCTGTCATTCACAGGGCCAAGCTGGTGTCCTGTGCTAAAGACCTCTTGCCATGTTGTCCATTAAGAATTGTTCTTTGAGTCTGGTATTCAATTGTCTCTTAATCAGTGATGACTCAGTTCTCTATGTGTTTGAGAAATGAGACCTTTATCAGAGAATTGCTTCACTTTTTTTTTTGCACAGTTTCTATTGCTAACTGCATTTCCTTCCATCCTATTCCTTTGCAACTTTTATTCTATTCTCTCTCTTCTCTCAATCTGTCCCTCCTCAAGTGTTTTGCCTCTGACTGCCCCCTCTTCCAGTCTTCCTTCCCTTCAATCACTCCCACTCCCCTTCTCTTATTTCCTTTAGCTCTGACTTCCTTGTAGGGTAAGATAGATTACTATACCCAATGGAGTGTGTATGTAATTCCCTTTCTGAGCCAGTTCTGATGAGAGCAAGGTTCATTCCTCCTCATCTCACCTCTCCTCCACTCCCCCCACCACTGTAAAAGCTTTTTCTTGTTTCTTTTTTATGTGAGATAATTTACTCCATTCTACGTCTCCCTTTCTCTTTCTTCAAATACATTCCTCTCACTCCTTAATTTTATTTTTCAGATATCATCCTATCATATTCAACTCACTTCTGTGCCCTCTGTCTATATATATTCCTTCTAACTACCCTAACTTATAAGTTACAGATATCATCTTCCCACATGGAAAGGTAAATAGTTTAGCCTTACTGATTTCCTTATGATTTCCCATTCCTGTTTACCTTTTTATGCTTCTCTTGAGTCTTGTATTTGAAAGTCATGTTTTCTATTCAGCTCTGGTCTTTTCATTGAAAGTCCTCTATCTCATCGAATGTCCATTTTTTCCCCTGAAGGTTTATACTCAGTTTTACTAGGTAGGTGATTTCTTGGTTGTGATCCTAGCTCTTTTGCCCTCTGAAATATCATATCCCAAGCCCTCTGGTCCTTCAGTGTAAAACCTGCTAAATCTTAATTGTGGCTCCATGATACTCAAATTGTTTCTTTCTGGCTGCTTGCAATATTTTCTCCTTGACTTCGGAGCACTGGAATTTGGCTATAATAATACTGGGAGTTTCATTGTGGGATCTCTTTCGGGATGTGAATGGTGGATTCTTTCAATTCCTGTTTTACCCTCTGGTTCTAGAATATTAGGGCAGTTTCTTGTGATGTTTTCTTGAAAGATGATGTCTAGCCTCTTTTTTTTTTAAATCATGGCTTTCAGGTAGTCCAATTTTTAAATTCTCTCTCCTGGATCTATTTTCTAGGTCATTTGTTTTTCCAGTGAGATATTTCACATTGTTTTCTATTTTTCATTCTTTTGGTTTTGTTTTATTGTTTCTTGATTTCTCATAAAGGCATTAGCTTCCGTTTACTCCATTCAGATTTTTAAGGAATTATTTTCTTCAGTGAGCTTTTGGCCCTCCTTTTCCATTTGACCAATTCTGATTTTTAAGGCATTCTTCTCTTCATTGACTACTTTTTTTTCTCCCTACTCCACCCTAGAGAAGGCTAGCATTAGACACACATGGTTGTGTATATATGTGTGTGTGTATGTATGTACATACATATATGCTTGGTTGGTTGTTGTCTCAAAGAGGACCAAAATGACATCACTGTGCTAGAGTCAAGTTTCAGTGTGTCCAAGTGTGGCTGATCAGATCAACATGAACTCAGAATACTCTACCACAAATTGGGCACAAACAATCTGTGTGAACATTTGGAGTGGATACTTTAAATTTGCACAGCCTGTGTTTCCTTTGAGCTGTTTCAATTCTGCTTTACTTGTAGAGCACGGAACCTTCTCTTATGTGGGCATGCCATGCTGAGTGGCCCTGTGCCAGTGTCTTCCATGTCTCACAATCAATTCCAAAGTTCTTAAAAGAAACCTTAAGAGTGTCCTTGTATCACTCCTGATCACCATGTGAGTGCTTGTCCTATATGAGTTCTCTGTAAAAGTCTTTTTTGGCAAAGCATACATTCTGAATTTGAGCAACATGGCTGGCCTGTTGGAGTTGCATTCTCTGAAGCATAGTTTTAATGCTTGGTATTTTAGTTCAAGTAAGGACCTCAGTGTCTGGTACCTTATCCTGCCAGGTCATTTTCAGAATTTTCCCAAGACATGGAAGTGATTCAGTTTCTTGGCATGGTGCTGGTGTACTGTCCAGGTTTCACAGGCATACAAGAATGAGCATGACTCTTTATTCAGTTTGGTAGTCTCTTATTCATACGCGCATATACACACACATATATATGTATACACACATATACATATATGTGAATGCACACATGTACATATATGTGCACGTATGTGTGTTGTGGTTGTGCATAAAATCCTAATATGCATATTTCTATTTATCACTTTTTTCTCTGGAGGTGGATAGCATCTTCCTTCATAGGTCCTTTGAAGTTGTTTTGAGTCCTTATAATACTCAAAATGAATTAGTCATTTAAAGTTGTTCTTAGGACAATATTTCTATTATATCGTACAATGTTTTCTCCTTTCATGTTCTGCTTATTTTACTCTTCATTATTTCATGGAAGTCTTTCCATGTTTTTCTAAAATCAACCAGCTCATCATTCTCATAGCACAGTAGTATTCTGTCACAATCACATACCGCAACTTGTTTAGCCATTCCCCATTTGAAGGCTGTCTCGCCAAGGCAGTATTCACAGCATTGGTGGTTACAATGAGTATGCCAGCGTAGTTCTTAATTGCAAAATATAAAAGACTCTCTATATAGAAGGCAGAAGAAAACCATTTATTTAAACACCATAAAACCAAATTCCAGAACCAGAAAGCAAAATCCATCATGTTGACCAAGAAGTTAATAAACATAATAACCTCAGGGAGCAAAGCCATTCCCAAGCCTCCCCTCCACCCCCGGCTCAGCTATGGCCTTCTCATAAGCAAACACTCATGAGCCTGAGTCTCACTCACTTCCTACTGGTTCTGCTCCACACTTCCTGTTCTGCCTGTTCAGCAAGCTCCTCCCACCACATGTGACTTAGGCTTCCAGGTGATTTAAGCAAATCATATGGGCCTATTAATGAAAGAGAAAGATCTTTCCATTTAAATTACTGTTACAAAGGGCATCCCCTTAATTTCCAGTTCTTTGCCACTATAAAGAGAATTGCTATGTTTTAGAACATATAAGATGTTTCCTTTTTGCCCTGATCACCTTGGGCAACAGACCTAATAGTAGTATTGCTGGATCAAAGGGTGTAAGGAGTTTAATAACTCTTTGGGCATAATTCCAGATTACTTTCCAAAATGGTTGGATCAGGGGCAGTGGATATATATAGTGGATAAAGCAGTGGTCCTGGAATCAGGAGGACCTGAGTTCAATTCTGGCCTCAGACACTTGACACTTAGTAGCCATGTGACCCTGGGCAAGCCACTTAACCCTCATTGCCTCACAAAAACAATAACAAAATGGTTGGATCAGTGCACAGTTCCACCAACAGTGAATTACTGTCTGAATGAGTGTCTCAATTTTTGTACATTCCTTCCAACATTTATTACTTTCTCTTTCTATCGTTTTAGTCAATCTGATAGGGTTATCTGATAGGATATCTGAAAGTTGTGTTTTAATTTGCATTTCTCAAATCAGTGATTTAGAGCATTTTTATATAACTATGTAGTTTTGACTTAATTGAAAAACTACTACCTATTTGTATTCTTTGACCATTTATCAATAGGGAAATGACTTGTATCATACATTTGGCAAAAGTTCTTTTTGTAATTGAGAAATGATGTATTTACCTGAGAAACTGTCAAAAATTTTCTCCCAATTTTCTGCTTTCTTTCTATACTTGTTTTATTTGTACAAAATTTTAAAATTTAATATTATTGAAATTTTATGCCTCACAATGCTTTGAATCTCTTGTTTATTTATAGATTGTTCTCCAGTCTATAAGTCTAATGGGTACTGTGTTCCATGTTCTAATTTTCTTGTGATGTCTCTCTTTACGTCTAGGTCATGTATCCATTTTGACCTTATCTTGGTAAATGTTGTAAGATATTGGCCTTTGCCCAGTTTGTGTCAGATGCTTTCTAGCTTTCCCAACAATTTCTCCATTTAATGAATTCTTGGAATCCCAGTAGTTTAAATCTTTATGTTTGTCTAATGCAAGGTTACTATAATCATTTGCTACAGTATTTTATGTCTACTCTGTTCCATTGATCCACTTTTCTATTTCTTAGACAGTGCCAGATAGTTTTTATAGTTACTGCTTTATAACATAGTTTAAGATTTAGTACTGGAAAGAATAACATGAACTGATACAAAGTGAATTGAGCAGAACCAGGAGAACATTGTACACACTAAAAGCAATTGTATGATGGAGAATTATAAATGCCTTAGCTATTTTTAGCAGTACAGTGTTCCAAGACAATCCCAATATAAAGACCAATATAAATCTGGCTTGTATAAAAGTATTTTATTACATTCGTGTGGCAACTGGGTTTGTTTGGCATACTCCCAGATATTTTATAACTGTCTACAGTTATAACTCTATATTAAAGGGTGATACCATTAGGAAATTAAGAGAGCAATGAGAGTTTATCTGTCAGATTTATGGATAGGGGAAGAATTTAGGACCAAAGAAGGTATGGAGAACATTGCAAAATGTAAAATACATGATTTTAATTATATAAAATTAAAAAGTTTTTGTGCAAACAAAACCAATGCAACCAAAACTACAAGGAAAACAGACATTTGGGGGAAATTTTTTGCAACAGGTATCTCTAATAAAGGCCTCATTTTTCAAATCTATAGAGAACTGAGTCAAATTTGTAAAAATACAAGTCATTCCCTAATGATAGATGGTCAAAGTATATGAACAGGTTTCAGACAAAGAAATCAAAGCTATCTATAGTCACATGAAAAAATGTTCTAAATCACTGTTGACCAGAGAAATGCAAATTAAAGCAACTCTTAGGTACCTCACACCCATCAGATTGACTTATATGTGACAAAAACGGAAATTGTTGGATGTTAAAGGGGATGTGGGAAAATTGGGACATTGATGCATTGTTAGTTGGGTGTGAACTGATCCAACCATTCTGGAGAGCAATTTGGATCTATGCCCATAGGGCTATAAAATTGTGTATATCCTTTGATGCAGCAATATCACTGTTGGTTTATATCCCAAAGACATTCAGAAAAAGGGAAAAGGACCTCTTTATACAAAAATATTTATAGCAGGTCTTTTTGTATGGACTAAGAATTGGTAATCATAAGGATGTCCATCAATTGGGGAATGGTTAAACAAGCTGTGGTATATGATTGTAATGGAATATCATTGTGCTATAAGAAATGACAAACAGGATGATTTCAGAAAGGCCTGGAAAGACTTAGGTAAACTGATGCACAGTGATGTCAACAGAATCTGGAGCACGTTGTACACAGTAGCAACATTATTGTTTGAAGAAGAACTGTGAATAACTTAACTATTGTGAGCAATACAATGATCTAAGACAGTCCCAAAGAACTAATAATGAAGCATGCCTTCTGCCTCCAGACAAAGAACTGATATTATTTGAATACAGACTTAAGCATGCTATTTTCCACTTTAGTTTTTTTTATTCTAGTCTTCTTGTACAAAATGACTGATATGGAAATGTTTTACGTAATTGCACATGTAGAATCTGTATCTGATTGCTTACCATCCCAGGGAAGGAGAGATAAAATTTGGAACTCAAAATTTTAAATAAAAACGTTTTTAAAAAATGAGACATCTCTTGCTATCTCTTCTTGCAGAGTTTTGTTGGTGATATATAGAAATGCTGATATTTTTTGTGGGTGTATTTTATAATCTGCTACTTTGCTAAATTTATTGTTTCCTTAACTTCTTAGTTGAATCTTTATAGTTTTCCAAAAAGAGATAGTTTCATTGCCTCATTGCCCATTCTGATTCTTATTTCAGTTTCTTTTTTTTCTCTCATTGCTACATCTGCATTTCTAATACAATATTGAATAATATTAGTGACAATAGACATCTTTGTTTCATTCCTGATTTTACTGGAAAGGACCTTTACCTTATCCCCATTACAAATAATGCTTGCTAATGGTTTTAGGTAGATGCTTCTTATCATTTTAAGGAAAATTCCTTTATATCTCTGCTATCAAGTGTTTTTATTAGACAAAAATGTGTTTTATCAAAAGCTTTTTCTGCATCTGATATAATCATGTGATTTTTGTTATTTTGTTGTTGATATAAGCAGTTAATAGTTTTCCTTATGTTAGACCATGTGTGCATTTCTGGTGTAAATCCCACTTGGTTACAATGTATAATCGTTGTAATATATTGTTGTATTCTCCTACTTAGTAATTTATTGGAGATTTTTGCATCCATATTCATTAGTGAAATTGGTGTATAATTTTCTTTGTTTTTCTCTTCCCAGGTTAGATATCAGTATTGTATTTGTTTCAGAAAGGGAGTTTGGTAGAACTCCCTTTACCTTTTATGCCAGATAATGTATTTAATATTGGAATTATTTGATCTTTAAATGTTTGGTAAAATTCACTTGTAAATCCATCTGATTCTGATGCTTTTTCCTTAGGAAGTTCATTTATGATCTGTTCAATTTCTTTTTCTAAAATAGGTTAATTTAGATATTCTATTTCCACTTCTCTTAATCTAAGCAGTTTATATTTTTTGTAGATATTCTTCCATTTCACTCAGTTGTTAAATTTATTGGTATATATTTGAGTGAAATAGCTTTGATTACCACTTTGTTAGTGGTATAGTCACCCTTTTCATTTTTTAATATTAATGATTTCATTTTCTTCCATTATTTAAATCATGTTTTCCAGTGGTTTATCGAGTTTTTTCCCATAAGACCAACTCCTAAGTGTTTTCTTACACTCAATTTTATTCATTTCACCTTTAATTTTTTAGAATTTCCAATTTGATATTTAATTGGTGGTTTTTAATTTTTTCTTTTTCTAATTTTTTTTTCAAATTACATTCCTAATTCATTGGTCTGCTCTTTCTCAGTTTTATTGATATAAGCACTTAAAGATAAAAATTTTCCTCTGTTTACTGCTTTTGTTGCATTTCATAGGTTTTGAATTGTCTCAACATTGTTGTTCTCTTTAATGAAATTATTGTTTCATGATTTGTTCTTTAACCCACTCATTCTTTAAGATTAGGTTGTTTAGTCTACAATTAGTTTTCAGTCTGTGTTTTCTTGGTCCCCTATTCAAGATAATTTGTATTGCATTATGTTCTGAAAAGGATGTATTTCCCCTTTTCTTCATTTAACTATGGTTTTATGCCCGAATATATGATCATATTTTTTTAAAGGTGTGTCATTTACCACTGAGAAAAATATCCTTTCCATTCCTACTTCAGTTTCCTCCAGATAGTTATCATATCTAGCTTATCCAAGATTCTATTTACTTACCTCTTTGACTTAATTTTTTTTGTTATATTTATCTAATTATAAAAGGGGAAGGTTAAAGTCCCCCACTCTTATAATTTTACTATTTCCAATTGTAGTTCCTTTAGCCTTTCCTTTAAAAATTTAGATTCTGTAACATTTGGTGCATATAGGTTTAGTATTAATATTGCTTCACATTGCCTCTGGCATCTTTTATCATAATGTAGTTTCCCAGTTTATCTCTTAATTAAATCTCTATTAGCTTTCATGATTGCTAGCCCTGCTTTTTTTTATTACAGCTAAAATGTAATAAATTCTACTCCAGCCTTTTATTTTAATCCTGTGTTTATTTCTCGTTTTTAAATGTGTTTCTTGCAAACAACATCTTGTGAATTCTGATTTTTAATCCATTCTGCTATCCTTTTCTGTTTTATGGGTGTTCATCCCATTCACCTTCAAAGTTATAATTACTAATTTCCCTCCATCCTATTTTCCTATTTATCTTTCTCCTCTCTCTACTGTATCCTTCCTCACATGTCTAATTTAATCATCTTGAGGACAAACACAACCTGTGAGTGAGTAACAGCTTCTTCCCTCCCCTCCTCTCCCTGTCTTTCTTGCCTGGGGTGCTCTGCTCAGGGGAAAGTACACTTCCATGGCCAAAAGCTGCCTTTTTTCCTTTGGGTTTACTGACTAGATTTCTTACTCAAAGACCAAGCCTTAAGCCCAATTCACTCTGGAGTTCATAGATTGGACAGGTTCCCTCCCCCTCCCCCCACCTAGCACAGAGTGAATGTAAACACCAAATAGTAACTTTCTCTTTTACCCAGGAACGCTTAGGATCTTTCCCTCCCAGTTTTTTTTGTTTTTGTTGGAGAAAACAAAAATATAGCAGTTCTTTACTTTATTTTCATGTGTCAAGCAAAGGTCTTACTGCTCTGCTCATCTTCTAATATAGCTTTTAAAAACCTCTACTTGTAATTAGCTTATCCTGCCAGCCTCTGAATTTTAGCATTCCTGATGCAATTTTTTTTATATTATTTTATGTTAACCTATCCTTGTTTCCCATCTTCTGTATGTTTCTTTTTAAAATCTCAAGTTGGTTGATTCCAGGTGTATCCACATTAACCTTTCCAGACAAATTTCATTTTTTTCCTTATTGGAATTTTTTTCTTTTGTGTCTTAGAATTTCATTCTTGTGCCTCTCCCATCCCTCCTGGGCTGACTTTTGCTGAAGCATTCCCTCTGAAGTCTTTGATACTTGCGTTGCCAGAAAATGTATATATATATGAAGTTTCTGTCATTTCCACCCTAGTCACCTTTGATGTTCTTTTATTCGTACTGTAGTGGCTTGTCCAATGTGACAGAGGTGGGAATTGAACCCATATCTTCTGATGCTGAGAATGGTATTACTTTTCAGACATTAGTGGGAATACCACAGTAAGAAAAAATTCTTAGTGATCTTAAATGAAAATTATATAATATGGGAAAATTTCATTGGACTTGGCACTGATGGGCCTAGTTGATGTCAAGATGAAACACAAGTCTACAAGCACTAGTTAAAAATGTTGTTCCTCAAGTAATTTTGATCACTTGATTGCCATAGACAATAAGTTTTGCTGAGAAATGTGAGCTCAAGGAGCTTTATGTAGTTTTTCACGTTGTTAAGATTATCTAAAAATAAATTCACAAATAATGTAAAGGTTTTATTTTCATAAATTATAAATCTGAAAATTGTATAGAATTTGCTAATAAGTTTGTGGTTTTATTGTTTTAAGATTTGTTATAAAATTGTAATAAAATTTTAAATTTTATTTGTATGAAATACTAAATCAGAAAATTTTTTGTGTAGATTTTTTTCTTTTTTTAAAAAAAAATTTATCTATTTAACTTTTAACATTTATTTTCACAAAATTTTGGGTTCCAAATTTTCTCCCCATTTGTCCCCTCCCCCCACCCCAAAACACCGAGCATTCTGATTGCCTCTGTCACCCCTGCCCTCTCTTCCATCATCCCTCCCTTCCCTTGTCCCTATCTTCTCTTTTGTCCTGTAGGGCCAGATAACTTTCTATACCCCATTACCTGTATTTCTTGTTCCCTAGTAGCAAGACCAGTACTCGACAGTTGTTCCTAAAACTTTGAGTTCCAACTTCTCTTCATCCCTCCCTCCCCACCCATTCCCTTTGGGAAGGCAAGCAATTCAATATAGGCTATATCTGTGTAGTTTTGCAAATGACTTCCATAATACTCGTGTTGGGTAAGACTAACTATATTTCCCTCCATCCTATCCTGCCCCCCATTGCTTCTGTTCTCTCTTTTGATCCAGTCCTTCCCCAAGAGTGTTGACTTCAAATTGCTCCTTCCTCCCATTGCCCTCCCTTCTATCATCCCCCCCACCCTGCTTATCCCCTTCTCCCCCACTTTCCTGTATTGTAAGATAGGTTTTCATATCAAAATGAGTGTGCATTTTATTCCTTCCTTTAGTGGAATGTGATGAGAGTAAACTTCATGTTTTTCTCTCACCTCCCCTCTTTTTCCCTCCAGTAAAAAGTCTTTTGCTTGCCTCTTTTATGAGAGATAATTTGCCCCATTCCATTTCTCCCTTTCTCCTCCCAATATATTTCTCTCTCACCACTTAGTTTCATTTTTTTAAGATATGATCCCATCCTCTTCAATTCACTCTGTGGTGTGTGTGTGTGTGTGTGTGTGTGTGTGTGTGTGTGTGTGTGTGTGTGTGTGTGTGTGTGTGTGTGTGTGTGTGTGTGTGTGTGTGTGTGTGTGTAATCCCACCCACTACCCAGATACCGAAAAGTTTCAAGAGTTACAAATATTGTCTTTCCATGTAGGAATGTAAACAGTTCAACTTTAGTAAGTCCCTTATGACTTCTCTTTACTGTTTACCTTTTCATACTTCTCTTCATTCTCGTGTTTGAAAGTCAGATTTTCTTTTCAGCTCTGGTCTTTTCATCAAGAATGCTTGAAAGTCCTCAATTTCATTGAAAGACCACTTTTTCCCCTGAAGTATTATACTCAGTTTTGCTGGGTATGTGATTCTTGGTTTTAGTCCTAGTTCCTTTGACTTCTTTTCATGTAGATTTTTACAAAAATGAGAAGTTTAGAGGGTGACAGTTTTTATGTAAAAAAGAATTACCTTGCTTCATAAAGTTGGGAAAACCATTGCTTCACTGCCTATAGGCAGCTTCAGAGTACAGGGGAAATATTGATACCTTCTTAAAGGTGTATTTGGTAAAACCTGCTTCTTACTTAGTCAATTGCTCAGCCTTTCTGAGTGTGGCAGCTGAGGTTAGAAGAGATTATAACTTGCTTAAGTTTAAGTACAGCAGTTGAGCCATTGTTTTCTCAAGGGTAAGATTTCATTTTAACTGTGTGTGTTCGTCCTTTGTTGCTGAAGAAGACCATGTCATCAGAGAAATAATGACATGACTTGCGCTGGGCTTTATTTTGAGTGAGGGAGGGCTGTGCAGGTCACCAGCCTCACTTCTCCTCCACAGCCACCTGAATCCAGTGACCAGATATTCATCAGGATGACTGGAGATGACCCAGGATGAGGCAGTTGGGCTTAAGTGACTTGCCCAAGTTCACACAGTTAGTGAGTGTCAAGTGTCTGAGATGAGATGTGAACTCAGGTCCTCCTGACTCCTGCACTGGTACTCTATCCATTGTATCACCTAGCTGCCCCTGAAGATCATAACTAACTTGCTTAAGTTTAGGTAGGTAGCAATACAGCAGTTGAGGCATTGTGTTCTCAAGGGTAAGATTTCATTTTAACTAGAATTTATTAAAAGTCTGCCCTGTTCAAGGCACTTAGAATACTAAGACAAATACAATTCAAATAATCCATACCCTCAAGGAACTTACTTTTTACTGGGAAAGACTGAGCCTTATTGTGTAAGTTTATTTACAGTATAATGGAGGTCAGATTGATTTGCTTGAGAAAATATCTTGCAACAGAAAGTCTGTTAAAAACCTTAAAGTGTGTATGTTTCTTTACACATGAAAACACATGTGAAGTGTGTACTCTTTACAAATGATCTTTCTGGGCATAGCTGATGCTTTTGTGTGGTTGGTTCAGTAATCATCATATGCTCTAAGTTAAAATCTGCTTTCATTTGTTAAGAATATATATATATATATTTTTTAACCAAGTCATTTTGTGACAACCTTCCTTCATGTGAACCCTCCTTTGCAACAGAAAAAACTGATAATGCAATCAGCCCTCAGAGTGCATTCAACATTCTGCTTTTAGACTCCTCCCTCTCATTTGTCAAAATACATGTATTAATCTCTCTGAGGTCCCTTCTAGTTCTAGACCTAGGACTGCTCCTTTAACAAAAACTGAAACAGTACAACTTTGCCGTGGAGCGCAACTTTATGTAGAGTAGGTCTTTCTGAACTATTGCCATTTCATCACCTTTTGCTTTTGATGCTTTTGTTTTTAGTATAATCGTGGACTTCAGAAAATTTAAGGGTCACATTTATTTAGCAGCAGTACTTAGAAGCTGAGGGCTTTCATGTTTTACAGAGGATAGAAGAATCTGAAGGAGATAAGAAGCAAAGAGAATCAGAATATTGAAATCTATAGCTGGACCCAACAGACATCCTCACATTATTTCTCACATTTCTGGGCATTTTAATATCTTCTCCTACTATGATTTCTTGATTTTTTTTTTCAACTCTTAAATGGAATTATTCTACGCTTTGGGCTTTAACAGTGGCTATGGTTGCTTTCAAGGTTATTTTCTGTTTAAAGGTAGGATCTCACAAGTTTGCGTATGTTTTGCAACTGATTGTTCTGTAGATATTTCAGAGCGTCTGACTTTGAGGTAATTTAAAGCAGTTTTAGTAATAAATGAATAAATGACAACAATAACTAGCATTTACGTAGTACTTTAAATTTTGTGAAGAGCTGTAAGAATATTTATCGTATTTGATCTTCACAATAACTTTGTGAGGTAGTTGCTATTACTGTCCTCATTTTATAGAGGAGGACACTTAGGCAGTTAGGGGTTAAGTGGTTTGCCCACGGTCACATAGATAGTGTTGTACACTGAACTTAAACTCAAATCTTTTTGACTCTGGCTCCAGCACTGTGCACTGTGCTACCTAGTTGCCTGTGTATAGGTGATGGGATATATATCTGATGTGGATATTATCCATTATAATCTATGTTGCCTTCATGCTTTTTGTTATCATAGATGATGATTAAGTAAGTACTTTCAGTTTTTACAGTGGGGGTTTACCAAGTACGGAACCATTATGGTAAAATTGTACTAGTCTACAAACAATTATTAATCAAAGAACTTTTTTAATTTGCAAACTTTAAAAAACAAAACTGGAAAGCCACCAAAAGGAACTTCTTCCTCTCTCTCGATTCCTACTTACTTGCTGCTGAAAACCCTACTACCAAAGGCAGACAGTTCATGGGCACAGAATTTGGACGTTTTGCTGGTCTGTATATATAACTCCAAAGCAATATTCATAGCGCCTATGGCAGCCATGAATATGCCCGTGCAGTTCTGAATTGCGAAATACAAGACTCTTCACATGGAAGACAGAACCAAAACATTCAGATACCAGAAAGTCAAATCCATCATAGTAACTAAGAAATCTATACACAGTAACAATGCAGAGGGCAATACCATCCCCAAACCTTCCCTCTGTTAGACTTCCCACAAACCAGCTCCCTTAAACAAATCACAAACTCTCTCACTCATGCCACCCAGCCAGCCTGTTTCTTTCTCTCTCAGTTCTGACCAATTTCCTCTCAGCTGTGCTGTAGCTCTGCTTTTTCTTGTTTTACCCTTAGTGCTCCTTCCTGTTCCGCGTGACTTGGCTCATGTGACTCAGGTTTCCATGTGACTTGAGCAGGTCACATGCCTATTAATGGATGGGAAATATCTTCCCATTTCATTAAAAATACATTCACAATACAGTATATAATATAGTTTGAGTTTGAAAACACTGGCATTGTATAAGAATTCATATATTTAATAGCTTATCTACTCTGAAGTGCCTGCTTGAAATGGTTCTCTAAAACAACTAGTTGAGATGTAATAGTTTGATTTGTTCTTGTCATTCCCATCTTTATATGACCTTTGATACTGTCAATTGTGAGGGCTTATGGAAAATTATGTCAAAATTTGGTTGCCCAGAGAAGTTCATCAGCATTGTACATCATTCATGACAGCATACTTGCCCAGGTTCTATATAGTGGATAATGCTCTTGTGCATTCTCAGTCACCAGTGGAATGAAACAGGGCCATACATGTGCTCCCATGCTTTTTAGCATGGTGTTTTCAGCCATGTTGCCAAATGCTTTCATTGAGGATGAACAGGGCATCAACGTCAGCTACTGCGCTGATTAAGTAAATTCTTCATCTTGAAAAGGCTACAAGCCAAGACCGAAGTGGAGGGAGTGTTCCTGCATGCTTTTCTATTTGCAGATGATTATGCACTCAAGTGCAGCCTCTGAAGCTGAGATGCAACAAAGCATGGATCAGTTCTCTGCTGCTTGTGCTAATTTTGGCCTAACACTTAACACCAAGAAAACACAGGTGCTCCATCAACCGCCACACCATCCATATGTGGAACCATTGCTTACAGCAATTGGAGAAGTTTTGAATGCTGTGGATAAGTTCACTTACCTTGGTAGTATACTTTCCAGGGTTGTACACATTGATAATGAAGTTGATGCACGCCTTGCCAGAGCTAGCTCAGTGTTTGGGAGGCTGTGAAGAAAAGTATGGGAGAGAAGACTGACTACCAAACTGAAGGTCTATAGAGCGGTTGTGCTGACCTCATTGTTGTATGCCTGTGAAACCTGGACAGTATACCAGCGCCATGCCAGGTAACTGAATCGCTTCCATTTGAACTGTCTTAGGAAGATTCTGTAGTTCACCTGACAGGATAAGGTACCAGATACTGAGGTCCTTACTTGAACTGCCAAGCATTCAAACTATCGTTCAGAGAATGCAACTCCGATGGGCTGGCCATGTTGTTTGAATGCAGAATGTGTGCTTGCCAAAAAGATTTTTTTATGAAGAACTCACACAAGGCAAGCATTCATGTGATGATCAGAAGAAGTGATACAAGGACATTGTCAAGGTTTCTCTTAAGAACTTTGGAATTGTGTGACATGGGAGACACTGGCACAGGACCACTCAGCATGGCATGCCCACATCAGAGAAGGTGCTGTGTTCTCTAAGCAAAGCGGAATTGAAACAGCTCAAAGGAAATGGGGGATGTGCAGGTATAGGTACTTCACTAAATAAATGACCCTGACCCATGATTATGATTGGTTACTGGTACTAAAAGTGTGTCATCTCTGCTTTGACCTTAATGTTCCTGATGCTGCTTCTGTTTATTGTCATCACTTTTATCAGGAGACTCATTACCCCCAACATTATCTACCAGGTGGAAGATGGGTGCTTGATTTGTTTTGGGGCTAAGGTTGCAGTTATTGACATGACTTTCTTGTTGCTCAGAGCATAAAAAGGCCCATAGGAGTTATTGTCATTGTGACTTGATGGATGTTCCATAACTGTGCAAGTCAACACACCCTTCTGAACAGCTGTGTTTTGGTATGTAGACAAGGGCCTTGCATCTCTTGAATTTCTGTATTGGTCTTGATCCTAAATGAGAGATCCTAAATGAGAGAACACTGTGTCCTTGCTGAATATCCTTTTCATGCTGTGACTAAATGCACAGCCACGTGGTCAATGAACATCTCATTTCATTGCAATCCCTAACCCTAATCACTGGGCTAGCTGGTCTGGCCTTGATCTACAACAGGGTGACGATAATATTTGAAGGTTTGTTGTATAGGAGAGATTAGGTTTGTTCTTCATTACCCCAGAGAACAGAATTAAAATAGGTTGAAGTTGCAAAGAAATCAACTTAGGCTTCACAAATGGAGTAAACTGCTGTAGAGCTTCGCACCATTTTACCCCCTCACTGGAGATTTTCAGGCAGGGATTGGATGATCACATTTTGGGTATAATATAACGGGAATTTTTATTGAAGTATGATTTAGACTAAATAGCATCTGAAGTCCCTTCCAACTAAAATGTTCTGTACCTTATTCCTGCTAAATTTATTCTTTTCTCTTTGCTCTAACCCATTGATCCTTCTGGATCCTGTCATCCACCATTTTAAATGTTCTTTTAAACTTTTTCATCTGTAGATTTGCTAAACATGCCTTCTATACCATTTATTAAAATGGTACATATCATGGGGTCAAGGACATAATCTTGAAGCACTCTCTTCTTCCAGATTGATATTATTATTCCATTAATGAAATACATTTTAAGATAGTTCCAAATCAACCTAACTCTTCTCTAACCTATAACTCTCCATTTGCATAGTATGAGACACTTTGTCTAGTGTTTTGCTGAAATATTTTTTATTTTTTTAAATCAATTAATTTAGTTTTAAACATTCATTTACCCAGGATTTTGAGTTCCAGATTTTCTCCCCATCTCTCCCCTCCCCCACATTCCTATATGGTATACATTCTGATTACTCTGTCCCTGAGTCTGTCTTCCCTTTTATCTCCCCCCACCCATCCTTTTCCCCCTAATTTTCTTGTAGAACAAGATAGATTTTTATACCTCATTTCCTAGATATATCTTATTTACCAGTTGCATGCTAAACCAATTTTTAACATTGGTTTTTAAAACTTTGAGTTTCAAATTCTCTTCCTTCTTCCCTCTCCACACACCCTCATTAATAGGTTATACATGTGTAGTTATGCAAAATACTTGCATAATAATCATGTTGTAAAACACTAACTATATCTCCTTCCATCCTATCCTGCCCCCACCTAATTCTATTTTAAACTTTGACCCTGTCCCTTTTCAAAAGTGTTTGCTTTCTGACTGCTCCTTCCCCAATCTGCCCTCCCTTCTATCATCCCCCCACCTTTATGCCCTTCCCCCTTACCTGTAGTGTAAGATACACAATTGAATGTGTATGTTATTCCCTCCTTAAGCCAAATCTGATGAAAGTAAGGTTCACTCATTCCCTCTCACCTCTCTCCCCTTTCCCTCCATTGTGAAACTTTTTTCTTCTTTCTTTCTTGAGATAGTTTACTCCTTTCTCTCTCTCTCTTTCTCCTCCCAATGTATTCCTCTCTCATCCCTTAATTTTAATTTTTAGATATTATTCCTTCATATTCAACTCACCCTGTATCGTCTGTCTGTCTGTCTATATTTTTTCCAACTACCTTAACACTAAGCAAGGTCTCATGAGTTACAAATATCACCTTTCCATGAAAGGAATGTAAACGGTTCAACTTTAATAAGTTCCTTATGATTTATCTTTCCTGTTTACCTTTTCATGCCTCCCTTAATTCTTGTATTTGAAAGTCATATTTTCTATTCAGCTCTAGTCTTTTAATCAAGAATGCTCGAAAGCCCTCTGCTTCATTGAATGACAATTTTTTCCCCCTGAAGGATTATACTCAGTTTTGCTAGGTAGGTGATTGTTGGTTTTAATACTAGCTCCTCTGCTCCTCTAACCTCTGGAATATCATATTCCAAGCCTTTCATTCCCTTAATGTAGAAGCTGCTAGATCTTGTATTATCCTGGTTGTACTTCCACAATACTCAAATTGCTTCTTTCTGGATGCTTGTGACATGAGAACTCTGGAATTTGGCCACAGTATTCTTAGGAATTTTCCTTTTGGGATCTCTTTCAGGAGGTGATTGGTGAATTATTTTCATTTCTATTTCACCCTTTGGTTCTAGAATATCAAGGCAGATTTCCTCGATAATTTTTCTTTCTTTCTTTTTTTTTTTTTAACACAGTTTATAACAGATAAAGCAATTCAAACTTTTGGTCAGGTGATACTTTTTTGCTCTGTATTCACCATTTCTAATGTGTATGACTGCTGCATGAATTGCAAGACTAACTTACAAGAGCTGGTTTCCTTTAATAGAATTATGTCAGTTCTTTTTAAGATATTTTATTTTCCCCCAATTATATAAAGATAATTTTTAATATTCTTTTTAAAAAATTTTTGAGTTCTGTATTTTTGAGTGTCTCTCCCTCCCTGAGATGGTAAATGATCTGATATAGATTATACATGTACAGTCAAGTAAAACATTTCCATAATAGTCATTTTGTGCAAGCAGAAAGAAAGAGAAAAGTAGTATGTGTCAGTCTGTGTTCACACATCAGTTTTTCCTATGGAGGCAGATAGCATTTTTCATCATGAGTCCTTTGGGATTGTCTTGGATTGTTATATTGTTGAAAATAGCCAAATCATTCATAGTTCTTCATTATATAATACTACTGGTTTTTGTACAGTGTTCTCATGATTCTCACTAGACTTTGAATCAGTTCATGTACATCTTCCCAGGTTTTTCTGAAATCATTCAGCTTGACATTTCTTTTTTTTTTTTTTTTTTTTATTAAATTTATTTATTTAACTTTTAACATTCATTTTCACAAAATTTTGGGTTACAAATTTTCTCCCCTTTTCTCCCCTCCCCCCCCCAAACACCAAGCATTCTAATTGCCCCTATGACCAATCTGCTCTCTCTTCTATCATCCCTCTCTGCCCTTGTCTCCATCTTCTCTTTTGTCCTGTAGGGGCAGATAGCTTTCTATACCCCTTTACGTGTTTTTCTTATTTCCTAGTGGCAAGAACATTACTCGACAGTTGATCCTAACACTTTGAGTTCCAACTTCTCTTCCTCCCTCCCTCCCCACCCCTTCCCTTTGGAAGGCAAGCAATTCAATATAGGCCATATCTGTGTAGTTTTGCAAATGACTTCCATAATAGTTGTGTTGTATAGGACTAACTATATTTCCCTCCATCCTATCCTGTCCCCCATTACTTCTATTCTCTTTTGATCCTATCCCTCCCCATGAGTGTTGACCTCGAATTGCACTCTCCTCCTCATGCCCTCCCTTTTATCATCCCCCCCACCCTGCTTGTCCCCTTATCCCCCACTTTCCTGTATTGTGAGATAGGTTTTCCTACCAAAATGAGTGTGCACTTTATTCTTTTCTTTAGTGGAATGTGATGAGAGTAGACTTCATGTTTTTCTCTCACCTCCCCTCTTTATCCCTCCACTAATGAGTCTTTTGCTTGCCTCTTTTATGAGAGATAATTTGCCCCATTCAATTTCTCCCTTTCTCTTCCCAATATATTTCTCTCTCACTGCTTGATTTCATTTTGTTTTAAAGATATGATCCCATCCTATTCAATTCACTCTGTGCACTCTGTCTCTATGTAAGTGAGCGTGTGTGCATGTGTAATCCCACCCAGTACCCAGATACTGAAATGTTTCAAGAGTTACAAATATTGTCTTTCCATGTAGGAATGTAAACAGTTCAGCTTTAGTAAGTCCCTTATGACTTCACTTTGCTGTTCACCTTTTCATGGTTCTCTTCATTCTTGTGTTTGAAAGTCAAATTTTCTTTTCAGCTCTGGTCTTTTCATCAAGAATACTTGAAAATCCTCTATTTCATTGAAAGACCATTTTTTCCCCTGAAGTATTATAGTCAGTTTTGCTGGGTAGGTGATTCTTGGTTTTAGTCCTAGTTCCTTTGACTTCTGGAATATACTGTTCCATGCCCTTCGATCCCTTAATGTAGAGGCTGCTAGATCTTGTGTTATCCTGATTGTATTTCCACAATACTTGAATTGTTTCTTTCTAGCTGCCTGCAGTATTTTCTCCTTGACCTGGGAACTCTGGAATTTGGCCACAATGTTCCTAGGAGTTTCTCTTTTTGGATCTCTTTCAGGCGGTGTTCTGTGGATTCCTTGAATATTTATTTTGCCCTCTGGTTCTAGAATCTCAGGGCAGTTTTCCTTGATAATTTCATGAAAGATGATGTCTAGGCTCTTCTTTTGATCATGGCTTTCAGGTAGTCCCATAATTTTTAAATTGTCTCTCCTGGATCTATTTTCCAGGTCTGTTGTTTTTCCAATGAGATATTTCACATTATCTTCCATTTTTCCATTCTTCTCTCTTTGTTCTGTGATTTCTTGGTTTTGCATAAAGTCATTAGCCTCCATCTGTGCCATTCTAATTTTGAAAGAACTATTTTCTTCAGTGAGCTTTTGAATCTCCTTTTCCATTTGGCTAATTCTGCTTTTGAAAGCATTCTTCTCCTCATTGGCTTTTTGAACCTCTTTTGCCAATTGAGTTAGGCTAGTTTTCAAGGTGTTAATTTCTTCAACATTTTTTTGGGTCTCCCTTAGCAGGGAGCTGATCTGCTGTTCATGCTTTGACTTCATGTCTCTCATTTCTCTTCCCAGCTTTTCCTCCACCTCTCTAACTTGATTTTCAAAATTCTTTTTGAGCTCTTCCATGGCCTGAGCCCATTGGGTGGGCTGGGACACAGAAGCCTTGATTTCTGTGTCTTTGCCTGATGGTAAGCATTGTTCTTCCTCATCAGAAAGGAAGGGAGGAAATGCCTGTTCGCCAAGAAAGTAACCTTCTATAGTCTTATTTCTTTTCCCTTTTCTGGGCATTTTCCCAGCCAGTGACTTGACCTCTGAATATTTTCCTCACACCCACCTCACCTCCTGATCCTCCCAGCCCGTGTTTGTGGTCTGAGATTCAAATGCTGCTTCCAGCCTCAGGGCTTTTGGCGGGGGCAGGGCTGCTATTCAGTATGAGATTATGTTCTGGTGCTGAGGTCGGGGCAGGGCCACCTCTCAGGCTCAGTTCCCTCAGGGGGTTTATGCACAGACCTTCTGCAATGGATTCAGGCTCCCGCCCGCTTGGGGAGCCCCTGTCTGCAGCCGCCTCTCAGCTTCTACCTCCCGGGGGGGGGGGGGGGGCCTGAATTATGGGGGCACCCCACTCCCCTCTCGACCCGCCAAAGAGACTCTCTCACCCACCCCTGTCACCTGTGGGTGGAGGGACTTGTGCGGCCGCTGGAGATCCCGTCCCTGAAGCCTGCTCGGATCTGTTTCTCTCGGTGCCGCAGCCGTGGCCGCAGCAGGTCTGGGCTGGGCTTTGTGTCTGCAGCGCGACGGACCTTTTGCAAGAGGTTTGCAGATCCCTCTGTGGGTGGAGGGACCCGCGTGGCCGCTGGAGATCCTGTCTGTGAAGCCTGCTCGGATCTTTTCCTCTCGGTGCCGTGGCCGCGGCAGGGCTGCACTCAGCTCCCAGTCCCGGCACCCAGTCCTCAGCGCGAAGGACCCCCCCGCGAGAGGTTTGCAGGTCTCTCTGGAACAGAAATCTCCCTCGCTCCAATGTTCCGTGGCCTCTGGGTGCGGAATTCGCCGTGAGTTACTTCCCTGTAGCCATTCTATGGGTTGTGGGTTCAGAGCTATGTGTATGTGCGTCTTTCTACTCCGCCATCTTGGCTCCGCCCCCCCCCAGCTTGACATTTCTTAAAGCACAATAATATCCCATTACAGTCATATACCACAGCTTGTTCATCCATTCCCCAATTGATGGGCATCCCCTCAATTTTCAATTCTTAGCTACCACAAAAAGAGCTGCTGTAAATGTTTTTGTGTATATAGGTGCTTTTCCTTTGTTTTGTTTTGTTTCTCTTGGGATGCAGACCTTGAAGTAGTATTGCTGGATCAAAGAATGTGCACAGTTTTGTAACCCTTTGGGCATAGTTCCAAATTGTTCTCCAGAATGGTCAGATCAGCTCAGAGCACCACCAGCAGTGCATTAATGTCCCAATTTTCGCACATCTTCTCCAACATCTGTCATTTTCCTGTTTTGTCATGTTAACCAATCTGATAGGTGTGAGGTGGTACTTCGGAGTTGTTTTAATTTCATTTCTCTTACCAATAGTGCATTTTTTTCATGACTATAGAGAGCTTTGATTTCTTTGTCTGAAGACTGTTCATATCTTTTGACCATTTATTATTGATTCAGTTCTGTATATATTTGAGAAATGAGGCCTTTATCAGAGATACTTACTGCAAAAATTTTCCCCCAGTTGTCTGCTTTCATTATAATTTTGGTTACATTGGTTTTGTTTGTGCAAAAGCTTTTAAATTTTATATGATCAAAATTATCTGTTTTACATTTTGCCGTGCTCTCCATACCCTCATTGATTCCCTTATCCATGAATCTGACAGATAAAGTATTCCATACCCTCTTAATTCACATATGGTATCACCCTTTATATAGAGATACTGCCTCTAAAATAACTGTAGATAGTATAAAATATCTGGAGGTATACCTGCCAAAACAAACGCAATTACTACATGAATGTAATAAAATACTTTTATACAAACCAGATTTATATTGGTCTTTATATTGGAATTGTCTTGGATCATTGTGTTGATGAGAATAGCTGTTATTTACAGTTCTTCATTGTACAGTATTCCTTTTACTGTATACAGTGTTCTCCTTATTTATAGATCTGACAGATAAATTATTCCTTGCTCTCCAAATTTGCTTATGGTATCACCCTTTATACAAGTCTAACTCATGCATCCACTTTGACTTTATGTTGGTATATGTTGTAAGATATTGGTCTATACCTAGTTTCTACCTTACCATTTTCCAGTTTTCCCAGCAGTTTTTCTCAGTTATAGCAGTTTTTAACAAACCACTTTTGAGTCTTAAAAATTCACATTTAGCAATATTTTGGAGGGGAAAGACTAGCAATTGGGACAGGGTAGGGGAGTAAGGGGAGGGGAGCAGCTGGATTAACAAAGGTTTCTTGTGGAATATGGTGCTAGAGTTTTAAGGTGTAGCTGAGAATTTTAAAGCAGTATATAGAGTCAAAGATTATGGTTTATGTTGTTATTCAGTTGTTTTTCAGTCACATCTGACTATTTTTGACTCCGTTGGTGATTTTCTTGGCAAAGACAACAGTGGTTTGCCATTTTCTTCTCCAGTTCATTGTACTGGAGAGGAAACTGAGGAAAACAGGGTTAAGTGACTTGGCTCAGGGTTACACAGATAGTAAATGTCTAAGACTGAATTTGAACTCAGGTCTTCCTGACTCCAGACCTGGTGCTTTATCCATTTTATCTACTTTATTATTATTTTTTTTTGCTACTTATTTAAGCATATTTAAATGTATAAAGAACATTGAAAAAAGATTTATATGAATCTAGGAACCCTTACAGGCAGTTAGGTGGCACAGTGGGCTTGGAACCAGGAAGACTTATCTTCATGACTTCAAATTTGACCTCAGACACTATTAAGCTGTGTTACCCTGGGCAAGTTGCTTATTCCTATTTCACTCAGTTTCCCCTATCTATACAATGAGTTGGAGAGGGAATAAATCACTCCATTATCTTTGCCAAGGAAAGCCCAAACAGGGTCACAAATAGTCAGACGTCACTGAAACAACAACAAAAAATTAACTCTTACATAAGGGTTTTTCTTTTCTTCTTTATTGCGAACTTCTGATTGCTACCTGTAACACTTCCCCTCCTCCAAAGAAACCCTCCCTATTAATAAGTGTAGTCAATCAAACCAAATCAACCCAGTGCTCATATAACATATATTGCTTTTTATACCTCTGATCTGTCATCTCTCTGCCCAAAGGGGAGAAGTATACTTTGTTGCCAGTCTTTTGAAGTGATGACTCATCATTGTGTTGATCTGAGTTCTTGAGTCTTTCACAGTTGTTTTTCTTTGTAGTGTTCTAGTTATATGTGTCTTCTCACTTTTTTCAGAAGCAAGTCATACAATCCTTTCTGAGTTTCTCTTTTCTCTCTCTTCTTCTACTTGATGATCTCATCCACTCCCAGGGGTTCAGCGACCTTTGTGTAGATGTTTACCAGATTTGCATATCTGTCCCTAGTCTTTTTCCTGAGCCGTGAAACCTTGGAGAGCAGTACTTTTTGTCTTTCTTTGAATCTCTAGTGCTTAGAGTATAATGCCTGGTACTTAATAGGCACTTAATAAATGTTTATTGACTGTTTGAAGTTTAAGTATTTAGTATGTGCCTGGGCAGTGTGCTAAATGATAGGGATACCAAGTAAGGGAAAACATAGAGCACTGCCCTCAAGGGGTTCCCCCTCTAAGGGGAATTATACCTTAATTATACATGTAAGATATATAGTGTCAGCGGAAGATAGTCTTAGGAGGGAAAGCCCTGGCAGTGTGGTTGGAAGCTGGAGGCAAAGGTGATGAGGGAGAGCATTGGAGGCATGCAGTATTCCTGCAGGAGATTAATTGTTAAATGGGAAGAGCAAGAAAAGGTGGGAAAGGTAGTTAAGGTGATACCAGCAGAGACTGTGGACAATTTTTTTGTCTTTTTTAAAAAATTAAATTATTTTGTTTTCAGTGTTCTACAATCATTTCCATATATCTTAGATTTCCCCCCCTCCCTCCCCACTCCTGCCCTGAGACCACATACAGTTTTATATAGGTTCTTCACATACATTCCTATTAAATACATTTTCACCTTAGTCATGTTGCATAGTAGAATTAAAATGAATGGGAGAAATCATAAAACAAAACATAATACAAAAGAAAATGGTCAGCTTCATTCTGCAATCAGATTCCATAGTTCTTTCTCTGGATGTGGAATGCATTTTGCCTCAAGTCCAATGGGAATTTTTTAAGTCCTTGCATTGCAGTGAAGTACTAAGTCTACCAGAAACATTTCTCACACACTGTGGTTGTTGCTGTGTACAAAGTTCTCCTGGTTCTGCTCCTTTCACTTGGCATCAGTTCATACAAGTCTTTCCAGGTCTCTCTGAAGTCTTCCTGTTCATCATTTCTTATAGCACAATAATATTCCATTACATTCATATATCACAATTTATTCAGCCATTCCCCAAATGATGGGCATCCCCAGTATGCTCTTTTACAAAAGAAGGGTAACGTGGCACTTCACTTTGTCATTGAATTCTTACAGCAGATCTATGAGGTAAGTGCTTCTGGTATTATCCCACTTTTACAAATGAGCATGATGAGGCTGTGTCATTAAATATTTTGCTCAGATTCACAGAAGTCTTAAATGTCTGAGACAGGACTCTTGAATCTGGTACATTGTGCATCGCACCACTGTTCTTGTGTATTGTATTTGGATAGAATATACACAGAAACATACACATTTAGTTTCTTTTTATTGATTACTACCAAAATTACCTTGGGAAATAATTTAAAATTAGAGTTTCAACATTTATTTTCAGTGTTCAAATTGTACATATCACATAACAGAAATATGAACATTCTTTCAGTAGTAATAGCACTATTGTAAAATTGACATACAATCTTAATACAGTTTTATAGACTTATCTACTTTTTTAACTTCTGAGTATATATCGAGGATTATCAAGACCATCTTTGCCTTCATGAAGCTTAACAATGTAATGTAGTAAAGGGATAAAATGTACGCAGATAACTGTCATATAATTTTAGTCATTTTTAAATGTGTACAATCAGTGTAAGTGGGATGAGGATACCTTCTAGCTGAGTACATAAGGAGCTGTAGACACACTGGCCCATGAACAGAGGAAGGATATCAATAGTCAGAAATGATGTTTGGGAAGGTATTGTAGAAGCCAGCTGTGGGGACTGTGGATGAGATTGTAGAACAGGGAATAGTCCCATTGAGCTGGAGCATGAAACATGTGGAATAGGGGAAGGGGGGTCAGTGATGAAGATTGACATTGCACTTGTGCTGTGCCAGGCATCATGCTCAACATTGTTTTGCAAATCTCTCATTTCATCCTCGCAGCAGTTCTGGAAAATGGCTGTTAATATTATCTTGATTTTGCAGTTGAGGAATTTGAGGCCGACAGGTTAAATGACTTGCCCAGAGTCATACCACTAGTATGTGTCTGTGGCTTGTTTGAACTCTGGTCTTCTGGACTCCAGGTCCAGTGTTCTGTCCACTGAGCCATTAGCTACCTTTGGAAAGATAAATTGGAGCCATATTTAGGATTAGGCAGGTTATGGAAAGCTGCTGAAAGTTTTTGATAAGAGACATGGTGTCTGTCCTGTAATTTTAACAACGTGAAGGCTAGATTTGAGAGAAAGGAGTTTCATAATAGGGTTACTAGATTGCAAAATTAAGAGGGATAATGACCTGAAATTTAGTAGCATCAGTTAATCAAGAAACTTATTAAGTGCCTATTATCAATTATCTCACTATGTTAGCAAAGGGTAATACAAAAGCAAAAATAACATCCTTTCCTTCAAGGAGCTTGTGGGATACATATGCACATAATGAATATATACAAAGTAACTACAGTACCTCATTTGAAGAAAGATATTTCATAGGATTTACGGAATTTGGCAAGCTACATATGGGGCATAATAAATGTAAATATATTAAAATTCTAAACTTAAACTATACCCTTTAAATTTTTATCCCCATTAGGTATTGTCAAATAAACATGTGGCACCTGATCATCTGTTGCAAATCTGTCAGCGTATTGGCCCTATACTGGATAAAGAAATTCCACCCTGTATTTCCAGAGTTACATCTTTACTTGGTGCAGGAAGGCAGTCTTTGCTCCGTACTGCGAAAGGTATCTTATTTTAAGAAGTTTTGGGTTATATTCAGTAGTTTTAATAAGTTGTATAACTTGTAAGGTAATATAAACCTTGTAAGCAAATGAAAACGTCTAGATTATGAAGTAATTCTTGGTTTTTATTTTGAACCTGAAATGACAGTATTATTGGGCCCTTTTAATGCTTTAAAATTTTGTCTTAAATGTAAAAATCTAGGGGGTTAAAGATGAGAGCGTTAGACTCATAAAAGTTAAATTTTATGTTTAAGAGCGTTTCTGAAGTCTTTCTAAACCTGTAGATCAGAGACATAACTCAACTTAGCATCTTTGCTATGTTTATTGTTAGCTGTATTAAAATGATAGCAGTATTTCTGTTTGATATTCATGTTCTGATATTCCTTTGATATGTGATACCTCAATATCCTGATCTCAGAAATTTCAAAAAAAATGTTTTAATCATTACCAAAAGTTTAATACCTCATGTATGTTTTTTTCAAAATTGAATCATCTTTCCCAAGGACTGCTGTGGTATAATGAACAAAATTCTCATTCTTTTTCTTAGTTTTGCATAAATTACTTTTATGTGTCAGTCAGCTGCTAAATTGACATCACACAAGAAAGAATATAAATTACAATGCTTGTTAAACTTCATGAGCTTTTGTTTTTATGTTTGAGATACCCTGTATGTTTATACATATGTGCACGTGTAACTATCATATATATATACATGACACATGTTTGGTGTATCCAAAACGTCTTTAGTGGAGCTTGAAGCTTTAATAAATTTAGAAGTTTAATACTGTTCAGTTGTTTTCAGTTGTGGCTTTTTGGGGGTTTTCCAAAGAATGGGGGTTTGATGCATATGTGACAATTTTGATATGACCACAGAAGAAAATGTCTAATGAGATCAGGTGACTGAGATAAAAATGGAGGTAAAGTAAGTGGCCAAGCAAGAGATCCACCTCTGCTGGTCCAGCAGTCTGAGAAAATGTCATCCAGAAGCTGTTGCACACTCAGTTCATAATGATAGGATGCTCTGTATTGTTAAAATTAATTATTTGAAATTCACAAAACAAAATTACAGGAAATTTAAATAATTAAACTTTGAGATAACTTTTTTGTGAGTTTGTAGCATTTACACTTCTGAAGTTATTAAAGCTTAAAACTACGCTAAGACTTTTGAGACATTGTGCTTAATGTCCATCTTAGTGTTATGTGGAATAATTAGCCCAGGCCTTTTACCTGATTTTTGAAGGAATCACTTGCCTATTTTCACATACATTGCCAGCAAGTTAGCATCTAGGTTCAGTTTGAACACCTTCCAGTCATTTCCTTTAGTGAGATAGTCTCTGCCATATGTTAGTCAACCCTAATTATCTAACTTTTCTTGTTGAAATCTTATTCTCTAAATTTTACACATGAATTCTAATTTTTCCTTTTAGAGCAGCATTGAATGAATAAAGCATTAGGTGCTTACTTAAAATGCAAGTACTGTGCTAAGAGTTGGGGATACAAATAGAAAAACAAGATAGCTTCTCCTCTCAAGCTCACATTCTAATGGAGAGAGGGGGGAAGTATAATCCCTCTTCTATGTGAAAATCCTTCATATATATGGAAATAGACAAAATCCTTTCCTTAACTCCCATTTTGATTATTTTCTCTAGGTTAAATATTCATAGTTTTTTTAACTAATCTTTATGTGACATAATTTTATATTAGACATGATCATGTTGGATACATTGCAATTTGTCTTTATAATATGTTCCACTTTTTAAATACTTTTACTAAAATGTAAAAGGCAACGTATAGTGGAAAGGGCACTTGACTTGTAGTCAGACCTTGGTTCAAGACTTGGTTCTACTATTTACAGAGACCAGTTACTACTTAACTTCTCCTTAAATTGTCCATTTAAAAGGAACAAATCACTTAATCTCTCTATACCTTAATTTCCTCATTTAAAAATAGAAATAATACTCATTTTGCTGTTTTTACAATCACAGCTATTTAAACTATCCCAAAGTGGAATCAGTTGCTTTCTGAGGTATAGTGAGGAAATTGGTTAGGTATGGGTTGGATTAGATGACTTATGAGATCCCTTCCAACTCTTAGATTCTGTGATATTTCTATTCTTAACTTAGAGATTTTGTGGGATTCGTATAATAATGTGTGTAAACTATAATTCTTTCAGATGTCTAGCTAGTGTGTTTTATTAGCAGGATTAAATTACCCTCCCTATTGTTCAATATTTCTGTAATATAGCCTAAGATAGCACTAATCATTTTACAGTTGTGTCATATATACCGTTATGTCTCATACTACTGAAATTTTAGTCAACTCAAGTCCTGTCTTGTATTTGTGCAGTTTATTTTTTTTCCTTAAAAACACAGGAATTTAACACACAAACTCACTAAATTTCTTCTTGTTAGATTTGACCTTTTATCTCAATTGGTCAAAATATTTTTTGAATACTGCCCGAGTTTTATAGCTCGAAGGGACCTTTGAGATCATTCAGATTAGTGCCTTTAGAGAAGTTCATTGCTTTGATTTGCCCAGGGTCACACAACTAATTGCCTGAAGCTAGGATATTAGTTGTCCTCAGTTTTTAGTTAATTGAAGATTTCATAATCGTGATGAATATACACATTGGTGAAAATATGTCCTGTGTATGAATTCAGCTGAAAATCTCAGTGGAGAAGTATTAGTACTTCCTACATTGAGTCCATTTGGATTCTTTCTTTTAATTAATGATTGTAATCGTGTAGAAGAGTGCTAGTTTTTGTGAAGTTGCCTCTTGACCCTCTGAGGCACTTTAGCTTTAAAAAAAAAAAAAAGAACAAATTTTCCTTCTTGCTTTATGCTAATTGACCTGCCACCCTGCATCCTTTTAAAAATTGTTTTCCTAGTCATCCAGAGTTATACTTCTTTTGTCTCTGACTCAGTAAAATGTTTCTTATCTATTCTTGCCCCTGCCCTGCAAATACTCCATTTTAGCTCATTATATTTCATGACTTTTCTGATTTACAAGTTCTTTACACATGCCCGTCCCAGTGTAAGTGGGTTGGATGAGTATTGCTTCAAAGCCTACTAGATTCACTACATTCCAAGATGTTAATTGTATCTTATTAGATTACTTGGCTCTGTACCAGTACTGGGAAGGGTAGCTTGCATATGATTTGTCATCATGGTGGTGGCAGTAATGAATCTATTTAAGGTAAAATATAATTTTTCTGCTTTTCTGAGACATTTCCTCAGTGGAAATTTTGCATTTTACCATGCCTCTATTTTACCTTTCCTCCATTTCATATGGAAGCTGCTGCTCTTATCATTATGGTTTTTCTTCAGAGAAATAATTTAAGAGAAAATATTTATCTGCTTTAAAATTTTACTGATTCTTGAGTGTTAAGTCCTGTCTATACTTAGAAGGATAAGAAGAGGAAACTTTGTGGAATTTTCAAGACTGAAATCTTGCATTTTTTGCTTTGTCATAGATAATCTTTTACAGTCATCTTGTTTAAACATTAAGTTATCTGTGGTTTCTGAGTGCTTTTAAGTTTTTAATTATGTGAGACATATTATGGAAACAAATTAAAAGATTTTCTTTTGGGAATAACTTCCCAGTTTTTTTGACATCTAAAATTCATTTTAAAGATTGCCGGGATACAGTTTGGAAGGGCTCTGCTTTTGCTGCCCTTCATAGAGGAAGACCACCTGAAATGCCTGTAAATTATGGTTCCCCCCCAAACCTTGGTAAGTTTATCTTTCAACCATTTGTTGAATTCCTTGATAAATCTGGATACACGTAAAGGTACATGCATACATAAATATGTCACATCTTATGTGTATGTTAAGATCAATATCATTAGGTTTTTAAATAATTGAAAACTGCTGTTTTAAAGACAGTCTGATCATTCCTATATGAACAAGACAAAGGAGGTTTGAATATACTCACACATTTTAATCTAGAACTCTATTAAATTCACTAAGGAAACAAGTAGGAGAAAAGGGTTTAAAACCTAGCATAGGTTGAGAAAGGAGTGGGAGTAGGTCAATTCAGTTAAAAGATTGCTAGTGTTCATATGTCTTCACTTTCACTATCTCTTCCTTTATAAAAAGAGAAGGGCAAAGAGGAAAAAGTTAGGAAGACAACTTTGAAAGATTTAAGAACTCTGACCAAAGCAATGCCCAGTCACTCTAGACGATGGGTAATAATGAAATATGCTTTCCCATGACTTGGCAGAGTAGTGATGGACCAGAGGAGGATGATAAGTCATATACTCTCCATCTTGGCCAATTTTTGCATTTGTTTGGCGTGATGGTACTTACTTTGGTAATAAAAGGAGCCTCTTTACCCCCACCCCCACCCCATGCCCCCCTTTCCCCCAGTGGGGCCAAGTATGAAGGAATTTAAGGAGGGTTGTAGAAGAGTAGTGATAGTTATGCCAAAAAAAATAATATCAGTGGAACATTTTTTAAAAAGATGCAGAAGGGGAACACAGATAGGTTGTTGTTATATTTTTGTTGATCTTAAGATTTCTAACAAAAAAGAATAAAGGGTAATTATAAGAGGTGTGATCTCAGTACTATAGTTATGTTTTGTGTTTTAAAATTTTATATTAGTACTTTTTTTTTTTTTTTACATTTTAGTCCTTAGCCAATATCCCTCCTCACTCCACCCCACCATAGACACTGCCCATTCAGTATGCCTTTGAATCCTCAGTTGCTTGATAGTAATAGAAAAATGAAACAAAACAACCCAGTTACATAAGACAAATTAACACTCTGGCTTTCAGACAGCGTGTGCAACATTTTATATCAGTAGTTTTCTCATTTATCTTCTGAGAAAAGGGAAATGTTTCATCATTCTTTCTCTGAGACTAGTCGTTACGTTTTTGTTTTTTTCAAGTACAAAAAGACCCAAACTACATCCTACTGTTAGCTTTATGATGGAGGGTCTATTTTTATGACTTTTGAAGTATTTTGTTGTTACGTCTTGTAGCATAGTACTTGAAAAGGCAGTTGATTGCCTCTGGTTTAGAAGTTGAAAAGTTTGTGCAAATAAGGAGACCATTTTAAGATAAATATTTCCAATTTTGATGTTTTTCCTAAATTTTTATGTTACTGGAGGTAAAATGGCATAATATTGATTACATAAAATTAAAAAGTTTTACACAAATCAAACCATTACAGCCAAAGTTAGACGAAAATTAAGAAAACTAAGGGGAAATCTTTGCAAGATATTTTTCTAACAGAGGTTTCATTTTTCAAATATGTAAGGAACTGATCCAGATTTATAAGAGTAAGAGTCATTCACCAATCAGTAAATAATTGAGATATGAACAGACATATTTTCAGAGGAAGAAATCAAAAGTTGTCAATAGTTATATGAAAAAATGCTCTGAGTCACTAATATTTAGAGAAATGCAAATTAAACCAACTCTGAGGTACTTCACACACATCAAATGGGCCAAGATAACAGAAAAAGAAAATGACAAATATTGGAGTGGATGTGGGAAAATAGGTACACATCCACTGTTGATAGATTTGTGTGAACTGTTCTTACCTTTCTGGAGAACAATTTAGAACTTTGCCCAAAGGGTTGTAAAACTTTGTATGCCCTTTGACCCAGCTATGCCATTTCTAGGTCTATACCCCAAAGAGATCAAAGAAAAATGGAAAGGTCCTATATATACAAAAATGCTTTTATACCAACTCTTTTTGTGGTGACAAAGAATTGGAAATTAAAGGGATGCCCATCAGTTGGGGAATGATTGAACAAAGAATTGCATATGAATGTGAGGGGATACTATTGTGCGCTAAGAAATGATGCATAGAAAATTTAAGAAAGATCTGGGAATGTATGTGAACTGATGCAAAGGAAACAGAAGCAAGAGGATAATTTACCCAGTATCAGCAATATTATAAAGATTATCAACTGTGACAGACTTAGTAACTAATTAATACAATGGTCTACCTCATCTCCAAAGGACTCATATATCAATGAGATAATGAGATACCCACAGTAGCTGCTATGAATGTGCAGATGTACTCCCAAGGTTGAATCGCAAAATATAAATAGCTCTCAGACTTAAAGATGAAGCCAAGATATTCATTCAGATACCAGAAAGCCAGTTCCACCATGGTCCAGGGAGCACCGATGTCCCCAAGCCTTCCCTCTTTTAGGCCTCCCCACCAACAAGCTTCCCGAGGCAAAATTCTTCCCACCCTCTCACACTAGTTGCTCTACCTCAGTTCTGCCTGGCCCTCTCCCAGCTCTGCCTCACTCCCACTTCCTGCTCCACCCCTTCAGCAAGCTCCTCCTCTCTTGGGCTCCTTGTGACTGGCTCCATCACAGCAGTCAGCTGGGCCCAAACTCAGAGCAGGTCACATAGGCCTATTAATGGGCAGGAAAGACCTTCCCATTCCATTAACATTAAATCAAGGTGAAACATACTATTTCCAGATAGAAAACTGATGGGATAAGCATGTAGATTAAACCATATTTTTTTCCTCTCCTTTTTCTTTCTCTCCTTGCCTCTCCTCGAATTGGCTAATGTGGAAATTTGTTTTGCATGATTTCTTATGTCTGATGGATATTGTATTCTTGCTTTCTTAGTGGGTAGAGGAGGGTATAGAAGGCGGCAGAGAATTCAGAACTGAAAATAAAAGAATATGTAAGACTTACCCTTAACCATTTTAATTGTTTTATTTTGTAGTGGAGGTAAATCGTGGAAAACAACTTACAGGATGTGCCTCATTTAGCATGGCATTTCCAGGAAGTATGTATCAACACATAAAAATGCACAGGAGGATTCTGGGACATCTCTCTGCTGTTTACTGTGTTGCATTTGATAGGACAGGACACAGAATCTTTACTGTGAGTTAATGTTATAAACTTAATGTCTTAATCTGTTACAACAATTTACTAATTGAGAATGGCAAAAAAAATTTATTTTATTTAGATATAACTATTTGGAATTCTGTTAATTAAACCTTCCAGATCTTTAAAGGAAAACTGGAGTGGATATATTTATATCTGAGTTTAGATGTGTCAGATGCTTTTTAGAAATTATTTTGGGTTGAATTTTAGGGAACAAAAGTGGCTAATACTCTAAATTGGAGATATGTGGATTAATTAAAATGAAGGGACTATTTAATCCATCAGTTTTTAGATGTCATACATTTTGTAACAGAAAAGAAATTTAAGACATCAGTCATCCAGAGCAGTTCCCACGTTCAGATAGGTAAGAATGTGAAAGCACCTTTTTTTTAAAAACCGGTGAACTTACTGAGGTCTAGGGAGATGAGCTTTCTAACCTTTAAAGCAACGCGTAGCCACTCAATTTCAGACTGCAAAATATGGATCAAATATTGTTACAAAAAAAAAAAAAGAAACAAACAAACTTGGAATTCTTTAGTTTTACTAGAACTTGTCATCTATTATCCAAAATAAGTGGGGCATGGAGTGGAAAATTTTCAGAGAGTCCATAGACTTAGATGGAGAAAAACTACATTTTCATTTTAACTAGCTTCTAACTGAAACTTAATTTTTCCTTCAGTTATGAATATAGGCAGCACACATTATATTGAGAACGGGTCCATGGGTTTCATTCTTGTCCACAAAAAAAAGATTAAAAACTCTTGACTTTAGGACTTGGAATTTTTTGGTAACTTTATGCTAACAATAAGATTTGACTTGTTAATGTTACATTCCATGCTGGATATTTTGGTAGGTGAAAGATCAAATGACTGAGGAAACAAAGATTCTGTCTTCCAAGAATATCGATTTATTAAGCAGTACATACCAGTTTCCTAACAAAGTGGGACCAGACCTACTCAGCTTAGGTCTGGATCCTGGATATAGAAGGTGATAGACTTGATACATTAAAACAATCAAATAAGAAAACAATACAATATTAGGTAATCTGATTTCTAGCAAGATGAAAGATCCAGGATTTTTCAAGTTGGGAGGGGAAAAATGAATAGGCACAATTCCCTGAATTTAGAAAAAGAGCTGTCCCACTTCCCCTAAAGTGTCTGTGAGTAGTCAAAGGAACATGGAAACAATAACTGATTGATCAGTATAGGACTAGTTTTTAGATAAGACATAAGGGTTACTTGAGATGTATGACCGTGAGAAAGCTCCTTATGTCAGTTTTTGGATCTGGCCAGCTTTCTGGTCAGCATAACCTAAGTCCTTAGTTAAGGGTCTTTAAACAGCAGGACGGAGGTAGTTGCGTTTTCCAGCCACACAGGGATGGATTCAAACAGTGCGGTAAAGTTCTTTTTCAATTTCTACAATTGAATACCGTTTTCTCACAGAACAGAATTTGAACTGGACCTATAGCTGAATAGAGAGGGAACTGAGCTAGCTCCAGAATTGAGTCACAAGATGTCAGTGTGGTTCACTCACTTACCACAGTTTTACCACTTGCATTTGCCTAATGCTTCATTTCCCTCAGTACTAACCTCATATCTCTGAAGAACCATAAACCTTGTAGAAGAAAAGCATCATGGCACTAATAACCTTTGTATAGTAAGTGATACTAAAGTTTCATTATTTGGCATGCTGTTTGAGAGGCAATTACATTTTAAGAGGATGAGGGAGGGAAATAATTATATATTTCATTTTATAAGCAAATGATTTCTTTTAAAATGACTTAAACAGCTTAATTTTCTAATTTGAATTGATGCATGTACTTTGGGACTTTTTTTTAGGGATCAGATGATTGTTTGGTAAAGATATGGTCTACACATAATGGCAGGTTGTTGGCCACCTTAAGAGGCCATTCTGCAGAAATTTCTGACATGGCCGTGAACTACGAAAATACTATGATTGCTGCAGGAAGCTGTGATAAGATAATTAGAGTGTGGTGCTTGAGAACTTGTGCCCCAGTTGCTGTGCTTCAGGGACACACTGGCTCAATTACATCTTTGCAGGTAAAACTTAATGTCTTTGTTTTTGTATAATCTCCTTTTTTGTGTGAGCCTAGTATTGAATGTAATGCTTTTATAATCGGAGAGGGATGTAAAAGTATTATACTCTGTTAGGGCAGGGGCTCTTTCTCTTTTTATCTTTGTATTTCCAGCACATGCTAAGAGGGTGGCACATAGTGAGATTACTTAAATGCTTGTTAAGTGAATAAACTGTCATATGTGTATATAATAAATATTGAATTTATTTACCTATTTTATATATATTTACATGTAAAATTTGCATAAATCTATTCCTTTTAAATTTTATTATATATATATACAAAAATATACATATAATAAAATTAAAATTGAGTAAATACATAAATAAAATTTAAAAGTAAATTAATAAATAAAAGTCAGAGGAATGGTTAATTTTTTTTTGTTGTTCTCCCACCCTCTTTTAGTTCAGTAAGCATTTTTTTAAGTTTTCCCATTACTTTAAGAACTTAAATCTTTCTAAAGTAATAAAAATTGGGAATTTAGTTATTAAGGAAATTAACACATCATGATTCAAAAGGGTGGCACAGGACAGGTAACCTGTAGAGTATGTAGAGTTGACACATTAGAAATTATGCCCAGATTTTATTAAGATATATTTCAGTGCTTTGAGGTTGATCAAGTCTGGTCCTATTTCAAAAGTAACATTTTTTTCTCGTTTAAATCTTCTGGATTTGGGAAAGTTGTTGAAAAACTTCCTCAAAAAACTTTGACTCATTTGATCAGATTGGTATTAATGATTGAATGTTTTTTAACCCTAAATCTGTAAGGAGTCATAATAGTGGTATTTATTGGATCCATGGCAAGTGGTATGGTATTGTAGAAAAAAGATAATAGGAGTCAGAGGAGCCTGATTCCAAATCAGGGCTCTGCTACTTCTTACCTGTGAGACTTTGAACAAGTCTATTAATATGTTTGTAAAATGAGGGGATTGGAATAGAAGACTCTTCTCATTTTAAATCCCATTGACTCTGACCATTTGAATAGTTTTTTAAGACATTTTCTTTGAAAGGTTCATATTTTATTTAAAAAGTGATCAAGGTAGATTTTCCTCTAAAGAATTACAGAAAGTTATTCCTATGTTTTATAGGAAAGGAAAGAGTTATACTTTTAAAATGACATAAATCCTTTTCATTTAAGTCAAAGAATATTAGAAAGTAAAATGTTTTTGCTTGCTCTCAGGGAGCATAATTTTAATTACTGAAAAGTTTATACTTTTTGTGGAAGGAGCACATCTTTGAAGGTTCTTGCATTTATAGGTTAGTCCCAAATCTCACTTCTCATTATGTCTACCTTGTCAATTGACAATATTTATGGCAACATGACAATATAATAAGAGTTTAAAATTTAGTGAGTCAGGAGTTGCTTTAAGCACCTACTGTTGCCATATGGCAGGGATACATAGATGATAGTGAATTAGTACCTTTCTTCAAGTAGCTCACGTCATCCTGAGTGGATACAAAAAATGTACATAGAGAAATAAATCAGACTGTTTATAAAATAGATTCAATCTCGAGACTTGCAAAGACTGACTTCATATAGACTGAGACCAGTTTGGAGGCCTTTACCTCAAAGGATCATTATTTTACTTTGGTTCATCACTCCTATTTTGAGTATCCTAGGGAAGTCTCTAATTGGCACCATAGTGTAGCTTATGTCTAAGTTTCTCCAGATGTTGGTTACAGGTACCACAATTCCTGTGTCAGTTGTCATCAGATAGCCTTTATTTCACTTTCACTGAAAACACATTAGATTTAAAGGACCCACACATGAATTAACTATTATATATCAAGCACTCAAATTAGCTTTTTCTTAAGGGAACTAAAATTGGTGCCACTGGGGGCTTGCCATGACTATATAGTAAAATCTCTCTTCCAGAGTGTTGGGTTATCTACAGTCACTTTCTGCTTTAGACTCTTCTAGAAGTAAACATACTTTAGTAGCTGTTGAAACAAGAATCCCCTTCCCATCAGACCTACAGATAACCAAGTAAATTTTTTGCTTTGCTCTTCCAAGTAGGACACCACACAGGAACCACATGGGTGATCTTTTTCTTTGTCTCAGGCTTTACTAATCAAGGAAGATCCTCTTTAGGGGCTATGTAGGTTATTCTGATTCTATTTTTTGTCCTCAAAGAAGTATGCTATACCCCCTTTCCTCAAGAGAAGATTGATCTTGGAACTTTGGAACGTTGGAATTCTGTAACTTTGAAACTATCCAGTTTGGGGATACCCATGGGGCAACTCACAAAGCTGGTGCTAATCTGGAAAGGAGACTTAAGTTATTGAAGAATATGCTAACTCCATTTATTGTCCGGGGGAGCTTGTAATCCTTTATCTTTTGATCAAAAGATTTGAGTTTCGAAACAGTTTCCTTTAATTCTACTGTAAAGTTGCCTGCAGATCCCGTAGTTACTCATGTTCTTCATTTTGATCACAACTGCCCTTTCCTACCTTTACATAAATTGAAAGTAATTTCACTGAGGAGAGACATTAATAACTGGGGAATTTGGAAATGCCATTTGAAGAAGTCATCACTTGCCATTTTTGGGTGAAAATGAAGAATAACAAACGGAAGAAAAGTTGAGAAGATCTGTAAAGTTCATACTTTGGCTCTAACATTAGTTTCAGATGTGTCCACAGATCAGGTAGAAATGGTGAAAGAACAAAGATGGGAACAGTACCTTAATTAGACCATGTGTATGTAAATAAGATCTGTGCTGTAGATGACACTTTTGAGAGTAATAAGCAGTTGATTAATAACATCTGCAATCATAGATTTAGACCTTGAAGGGAACTCGGGGGATATTTAGTCCAATGCCCTCATTTAACAGATGAGGAAACTAAGGTGGGGGAGGGGGTGTGTGCAAAGACGTCCCGAAGGTCATGCATGTTGTACATTTCAAAGGTGGGTTTAGCCCCTTGTCCTCTGGCTATAGAATCACCGTTCCCTGTATCATCATCAAGAGGAAAAGACACCAAAGGAATTGAAAAAATTCTTGGATCGTATATATACTGAAAAAAAGACAATCAAGGGAGAACAATGATTATATTGATCTGTATGCCTATTTTTCTATCAATTCAAAATATCTGAGACTCATCTACACTGCATTAGAGATGTTTTTTAGGGTGTTGATTGTTGTTCAGTCGTGTCCAACTCTTTGTGACCTCATGGCCTGTTGCATACTAGTACTGACCATGGGGTTTTTTTGGCAAAGATATTGGAGTGATTTGCCATTTTCTTCTCTAGTGGATTAAGGCAAACAGAGATGAACTGACTTGCCCAGGATCACAATGGCTAGTAAATATCTGAGGCTGAATTTGAACTCAGATCTTCCAGTTCAGTGCTCTGTCCACTGAGGCCCTTAGCGGCATAGAGTATAGGGAACGTTAAATTTCTACAATAGGACCCATCTTTACCATCATGCAGTTGAGTGAAAGACATAAAGAATATAGGATATGACTGTGCTTATTGTTTGACTATAAAAAACCATTTAACCAGGAAGCTCCTTGAGGGCAAGGCTTGTTTCAAGTTTTTCTTTATATCCCTGACACCTGACATAGTGCCTGGCACGTCGTAGCCACTTATTAAATACTTCATTTTTCATTAGTTGCCGTACTTGGTTTTGATTCCATGAACACCATCCCTCCTCCAAGACAAGTTTTGCACTTCAAATCTAATCATCATGGTGATTGATTCAGCTTTAATCCTCAGTACTTAAGCACCTCAGTTGCCTCTCCCCTCTGGAGGGCAGAGCCATCAGTTTCTCCCCATACCTCCATTTATGGTGGGTTCGTAATTTTTCTGCTAACTCTTTATTTCCTATCAACTGCTCTGCGTGGTTTTGACTCCACAAACAACATGCCCCTCTTCTGGATACCAGAAATTTCTGATGACATCACCCCTCCCCCACATACTCTTTTTGCTTTCCTTTTGTGTATTATCTTTTCCCACTAGATTGTAAACTTCATGAGGATGGGAGATTGTTCTTATTTGTATGCCTGTATTTAGCACAGTGCCTGGCACATATTAGGTGCTTAATCAGTGTTATTGACTATTGATTAGTTTAATTGGTAGAGCAATAGTAAACCTTAAAGACTTAATTCCATTGGTCTTCCAGCCACACATCAAAATCAGTCTAGATTCCTTGAAAGCTGTGATCAAAGACATCACTTTGTTCAATGAGCCTTTGGTATATACTTGCCAAGTGTTCTTCAGTGTGATGGAGGAGATCAAGAGGCAGAGTCCAACCTGAAAAGGGATTTCCTGTGCATGGTTCTCCTTTTTGCAAGTTACATTTTGTTGGTCCCAACATAGCAAGAATATTTGCAAAGTGTCCAGAGTTTGGCTTTTGACCATCCACATTTAAAAAGAAAACCAAACAAAAACTTAAGTGACTGAAAAATATTTATTGCCCAGATTATGATGCAGTTTTCTGAACAACCTATGGAGCCTGTCCTGTATGTAGAACAGATAATTCAATGGTCCATAATTAAGCAGCGGGATGAAAAGTGATTGGATTGCCTTCAGAAAATTGCAAAGCTCCCCTTAATAATTCCAACCTTTTCCCAGAAACTAAAGCCCTTCATCTTAATACTCATATTCTCCTGCCATTGTTATATGACTATGAGACATGGAATTTGTCACATGATAAAGCGTAGAGGCATATTGTAGGTCATAAACAGGCTACAGCATATAACAAATAAGCAACTTCACAAAAGAACAGGAGCAGAGGATGTCATCAGGGAAGTTATGGTAGAAAAGGAAGATGAAGTAATCCAGGGTTAAGGACAAAGTGGACTTTCTGAGAGCTTCTTTGATTCCAGGAGAAAACAAGGAAACCTTCTAACATGTTAGGTGGATACCCTGTGATAAATTTATGGCAGGACATAGACAAGAGTTATACAAAAAAGGATGCCTTGCATGAGTTGTGATTGGCATCATTTGAGGAACATCCAAATTAACGAGAGCACATATTCACGTGAATATTTGTTCATTGAGTATGCATTGCTACCAGTTGAATACTTTAAAACATTACCTTCAACTTATTCTGCTTTTTAAAAATGTGGTAGCTCTTTTTATTGCCTAATGCATCAGATTCAAAATCCTCTGCCTAATTTTCAGCATCTTCCATAATGTTGCCTATTTCCCTCATTCAAGCTTATTTCCAACTACTTTACAATACAAACCTTTTCTTCCAGTCAGGCTGGTTTTATTACTCTCGCTACCACACTGATTCCTAGTTTTTACCTATTCAGTCTTTCATATTTATATCGCTCTCCTCCCTTTCTTCCTTTTATTAATAGCTTACGTTCCCTTCAAGCCCTACCTGAAATCTCCTATGACCTATGGAAGTTTCCTTGATATCTCCATCTCACATTAACTTTTTTCTTTTTTGTACCAAGTGTCTAGGTTGCACAGTTATCTTGTTTTTATTTTAATGTATAAATGTTTTGCCTTTCCAATTAAATTATGAACTCTACATGGTGAAAGTGTCAAATGTTTTATACTTTTGTATTCTGTTATGCTTACCATAATTTCAGTCCTGAAGTAGGCACTTAATATTCAGTTTGGTGTTGTATGGGTATCTGGGACACAATAGTTCTGGTGCTTATTGCAAGTATTTAGGTTTGATGCCTGAATAAAAGAACAAGGATATAACCAACTAAGTCAGTGCCCAATCTTTTGCTCTTATCTCACCTGCTCTGGACACCAGAGACTCAGTATGTTGTATAAAAGTAGTTTGTGGGGAAATTGTAAAGAAGATTAGCATAACAGGAAAGCTTGAAGTTGTGTGTTTTTTTCTAGGTAGTGAAAGTCATTATAGTATGAATTTTATCTGCATTTGGGTGTTTTCTTTAAACATCTTTTCAATAATATTTGACTTTTTTGTTGATTGGTATTAAAGCTTCAATTCAGTTCAATTCTTCCAGCATTTCTTAAGTACCTGCTGTATTCAAGGCATTGTGTGTGGTCATTGGGGATACAAAGACAAAAACTCTGAAGAGCTCATTTCCTTGTGGAATTTCATTTGAATTCAGCTTTGAAAAGTTAGTCTGTCTTTCAAAATAAGTTTTTGGGTTTTTTTAAAGCAATAAAGTTACAGAAAATGAATGCATATGTTGTTGTCTATTTTAGTTTAGTCCAAAGGCTAATGGCTCTGAAAGATACATGGTGTCTACCGGTGCAGATGGGACAGTTTGCTTTTGGCAGTGGGACTTAAATTCCATGAAATTCAGGTTTGTGCCTTAATTAAAAGATGACTATAAATCAGTTTTTTTTCCCTCATTAATATTGCTTCAAGAGGCAAGATAAAGTACTGGATTTGATGTTTGGAAGCCTCAGATTCAAATCCTGCCTAAGTCACTAAGAGGTGTGACTGTGAGCAAGTTACTTCACTTTCCTCATCTGTAAAATGAGGGAGTTGGATTTGATGGCCTCTTAAGATCCCTTCCAGCACTAAATCTATGGTCCAAAGTTTCTGTGATAAGGTCCTAATTGTTGTAAGTGGAGCTGTATGGGTGCCCTTCTATTGATCCCTAAGTTCTAAAATTTCAATTTGTCCTTTCATACGTACATTGCCTGTACTAATTAAAGTTTGATTAACTATTAACTTCTTAGGACAGCTTGGAGAAACTTTGAATTTTTTTTTTCTATGTAGGTTTTTTGGGGTTTTTTTTAATAATAATAGTCTGGAATTTCAAACATCTAGTCAGAAAGTGTGCTTAGCTTAAATGCAGACGAAAATTCCTTAATGTTAGGAAACTTTGATTTCTGGCACATACAATTGTATTGTTTTAGAAAGAAATACTAATACAGCCCAGCTTTTTATTTAAGCATTTTGAAGTTATGATAGTAAATATCAGTATGCTAATTTAATTTTTTAACATTTTTATTTTTTAAAAGTAATCGTCCTTTGAAATTCACTGAAAAACCTAGACCAGGGGTTCAAATGCTTTGTTCGTCTTTTAGTGTTGGTAAGGTAACTTATTTTAATATACTTTTTTTATTAATTTACATTAATGAATTTTAATTTTTTAACCTATTTGTTGAATGCCCCTAATGTATTGGACTGTGTGGGAAATTGTGATATATACCTGTCTATTTAATTTCTGCTTAAAACTCTTCCCTTCTTTTTTTTAACTTTGTGCCCTAATAGTGGCATTATAATGGGTGAAGGAATGGGAAGTATTAGCTTGCTTTCTTCTCTACAGTCAAAAGCGAGGCTAGAGCAACCCAGAAAGGAGAGATGCTCCATAGCTATGTGGTATTAATTAAACAGCCTGCTATGCCAAAGTTAGATTTCATTTGACTCTGACCTTTTACTTGAAACTTTTTGTGATGTGCTAGATAATTCTTTTGTAACATAATTTATTCCCTTCCACACCAAAAACTATTTAATAATCTTATTGTATTCATACTATGGATCATGTTTGATTAACTATTAGCTTCTTAGGACAGCTTGGAGAAACTTTGAATCTTTTTTTTTCTATGTAGGGTTTTTTTAAATAATAGTCTGGAATTTCAGACAGCTAGTCAGAAAGTGTGCTTAGCTTAAATACAGACCAAAATTCAGACAGATGGCTTCTGTCTTTAGAAGTTAGTCTTTTTGACCCACTGTTTCAAAGGAAGAACCTATGCAGTTGTCACCAAAAACTATAGAATACTTGTTGAGGATGCTAATGTTTTCAGATTCCATTAATGTTATTGATTTTTTTTTTTAATGCTAGCAATTAAAAATTATAAGAAATTCTGTTTGTTGGAAAGTGGGTCTGAGAAACATTTGTGAGTTTTAGAAAAATTCTTGGTAAGAATTTGATGCGGGAGTTTTTATAATGCATATTAATAAGTGTTACTAAAACTTAATGTATTTCAGTGTTTTGTGATTTTGATTTTCAGGTGGCATGTTCTTAGCAACAGGTAGTACTGATCATGTAATCAGAATGTATTTTTTGGGCTTCGAAATGCCTGAAAAAATAGCAGAACTCGAAAGTCACACTGTAAGTACTATTTGTGTTTTTAAATATATGCATTTACTTATTCAAAATATTAGTAAGTATTCAGATTTTTGCTCATCTGGCTATAGAGCTACTGTTCATGATGAATCAGTTTGAGGTAGTAGAGTTTTTAAGCCTTAAGGTAGTAGAGACATTAAGGTAACTTTTGCGTTGAGGCTTAATTTTTGGAATAAGTGATAATTTCATTTTTAGATGTCTTAGATTATTATTTTAGCTAAAAAATACCCATTCTTTAAACATAGGTGTGTGAGTTTGATCCATTTGTAGATACTTAGCATCATGCTTTCTCTAGATCAGCTGTAGTTAGTGAAGGGAAAACTCACCTGTTTTTTATCATTCTTGTTTCTGCTCTTTATTATTGTGATGAAAAGGCAGAATTCTTATGAATACTAAGTCTTAGAAGTGGAAGAGATTCTTGAGTTTTAGGAAGTCATATGAGAAAAATGCATATTTGAATGAAAAGTTGAATAATTTGAATACTTTTTCTTTTTGTAGGACAAAGTCGATAGCATCCAGTTTTCTAACAATGGTGATCGGTATGTTTTTTTAAAAAATTAAACTTTCAACTAGATGTATATTTGCATATGTGTGTGCACGCACATATGTACATATATGCTCTATATTTATAAATATGATAAAATCTAGGCTAGCCATCATGGAATTTAATGTTAATTTACTCTAATCTCTTTGTCTTTGACTAAAAATTAAGTTCTTCCAAGATCTTATGGACTTTTGTATCTTGTTTCATCTACCCTCTTCCTCTACATACTCCTGTCTCTGTTAGCTCCTATCAGCAGTCTTAGTGAAGGGCTTATTTACATTCATAGTCACATTTTTTATATTTCAGATATTTTTAGACTTATTTATTTTTATAGTCACATCTTAATTGCTAGATTTTTGGGACACCTTGTATTTTTTTCCTAGTTAGTGTTTACTTTTTCTACAAATAAATCTTGTGCTTTTTAATATGTCTTGACTGCTTAAATTTTATTTAATTTTTTTATACCATAATTTCTCCAAGGAATTGTGTTTTTTTCTAACTGGGATTTATTTAACCTTTTTTTTAAAAGCAAGGAAATTGAGCTTCCATAGTTTGGTCACAGTATGAAATTAATCCAATAGTTAAGCCGTAATATGGAATTAATCAATTTACACATGATATATTCCTGTGAGAGCTGTTGCTTCTGTTGTGTTCCCCTACATCTCTCTGATTATATATGCTTTTTTTAAACCTTTTATTTTCTCTACATTGAGTTTTTATATTCACTGTTTGAGTTTGTAGTTGTATTCACAGGACTAGTGAGATCTTAATATATCTCAATTTTTCCTTAAGTGAGCATTATAAAGAGCAGTTTTATAACCAACTTAATTAATTCCAATTAGAAAATTTTAAGTAAAGGTAGAGTAACCTTATATCCTGATGAGATATAACATCCCACATGTGAACTAATTTGTAATTCTTTTGTTAATTGCTTTCCACAACAAAGAACATCTGAGTTATGTCATTAATACTGCCTTATGATTTTTATGTTTTCATAAAATGAAAGGGAAATGTGTTTTATTAAGTTGTGGAGGGAAACAATGGATCTTGCCTTTAAAGGTTATAAAATCTAGTAGAGGTGATAAGACACTACACATTTATAATACCTTTTCCAATATGGTGGCTGGTGCTACACCTATGTGTAAACTTTGTGCTACAGGTTAAAAATGAAGTCGTGGAACCTAGAGGGGTACAAATCTACCAGTCTGAATTTGGGGGAGGTTTACCTGTTAATATACATAACCAAACACTTTTCCACATACCCAGCAGCAGACTACAGAATGGATTAAACAGTTTTCAGTTTTTTGGGAGAAGTGAGAAGCTTGTGACCTTTAATACACTTCGTTCATATCCATGTTTTCCTTAGAGCTTAATCCATAATTAGGAGTATCAACATCAGATGAACCAGATATAACAATCAGTTTGGGTTAATCAGGAAAGATTTCAGGAGAAAATGTCATTTCAGGTAATCCTTGAAAGATTAGTAGGATTTTTGACAAGTGACAATGGAGAACAAGGTTTTTGAATTATAGGAAATTGTGTAAATTAAGGTATGGCATTGGAAAAAGTATTAGACTTATTTGGAGAACACTGAATCATCCAGTTTGTTGTGTAGCACAGAGAATGTGAAGGTGATATAGGAAGGGAATATTGGAGGCAATTGATAGTGCAAAGCCAGTATAAGATATTTATCTGTAAATAGGTAGCAAAGGAAAGTCATTGGAGATTTAAAGGGGGAGGGACAAGAATAGTCCTGTGCGTTTTGAAGACTAGAGATAGGGAGACCAATCAGTAGACTGTTGTGATGGCACTGGCAGTGGTCACGAAGAAATGGGTGAGAAACAGTGCAAGGAGATAGTATAATCAGAATCTATTGACTAGATGTTTAGGAAGGATAGACATGGGTCGAAGGTTTCTCTGAAGTTATGAGCGAGATAGTAGAATACACATGGTATAGCAATTGAATCAGGAGAAAAGGCAGTTTAATGGGAAAGATGAGTTTACTTTTAGATATACTGAGTTTCTTAGGTGAGAGTGGGGTGAGAAATGTCCATAGAGTGCTTGACAAATGCTAAAGTGCTTTTATATGTCAGGTGGTGTTGTCATTACACCAAATAAGCAGTTAAAAATGGTAGTCTGGAGTTCAGATCTGTAATCATCTACATAGAAGTGATACTTTAAAGGGAATAAATGAGATCATTAAGGTAGAGATAAAAAATGGAGGAGGACCAAAGACAATGGGGAATGCCTGTTACAGTGTTAGAAAAGAAAAAGCTGTAAACCTTTATATGAAAGAAGAATAGTAGCTTGAAGAAATACCAGGTTTAAGAGAAGGTGTTCCCTGCTTCAACCCATTCAGCCACTGATATTTTGCTGAAGCACACAGGTCTGAGCATGTCACCCTCTACTCAGTAAACTTCAGTGACTCTTTGCCTCTAGGAGCAAATACAAAATACTGTTTTTGGTGTTTGAAGCCCTTCATAAAAACACCTACCCCTCTTCTGTCTTTCTAGTCTTCTTATACTTATTTCCATAGACCCTTCAATCCAGTAACACTGGTGTCCTGGGTATTCCATAAAGAAGATACTTCATCTCTGCACTCTGGACATTTTTTCTGGCAGTCTCCCATGCCTAGAATGGTCTCCCTCCTCAGCTTTGTTTCTGACTTCTTGGTTTCCTTTAAGTCCCAACTAAAGTCCCATCTTTCCCAAACTTTCTTAATTCTTTCCCTCTGTCAGTTATTTACTCTGGAACTAGATTGGACAATAGGTCCCTGTCCACTTAGCACAGAGGGAATGTAAATGCTAAATAGTAACTGTTTCTCTTGTACCCATGAACCCTGAGGGTCTTTCCCTCCCAGTTTGATTTTTTTTTTTTTTTTGACTAAAGGGGCCATAGCTTGAAGAAGCCTATTCTTTGAATGGGTATATCTAACTCAAAGTCAGAATCTGATATGACCTTAGCCTAAAATGTCCAAAGTCCCACATTGCATCCTGGGCCACCTCCAGTTATCCTGATGAATATCACACCACTGAGCCCAGATGGCTCTGGAGGAGAAAGTGAGGCTGGTGACCTTGTGCAGCCCTCCCTCTCTCAAAGTCATCATCTTGATGTCATGGTCCTCTTCGAGAACGGAAGGCAAACACAACAACAACTACCTATTTCCTCTGTATATAACTTTCTTTTTTTCTCCCCCATTAGATTGTGAGCTTCTTGAGGGTAGCAACTGTCTTTTAACACAGTGCCTGGCATGGAATGGATGCTTAAAATGTTTATTGGTTGATTTTAAGATAAGAGAGGCAGAAAGGAACAAGTATTGAGCCCAGCAGAGAGGTGATAACATTTCGAAGAGATTGAATGATGGGATCAATAGTATAAGTAGGGGTCAGAGGTTAGCTGGATAGGAGAGCTAACTTCTGTTCACTAGGGAAAATTATAAGTACAGTTAGGGAATTGAAGAGAGGTGAGTAGTCGCTGTTGGAAATTCATGCATGCAAAATACTGTGTACTTTGTACTTCTGCTCATTGTTACTTGACCAGTGTATCCTCTGAGGTCAGGCAGAATAGATACAATAATCCCTTTTCTACATTGCAACCTTTCAGACACTTGAAGACAGTTGTCTTATCTTTTCATCTCTAGGCCATACATCCCCAGTTACTTCAGTTGATTCTTATGTGACATGATCTTGATTCCTTTTATCATCATTGTTGTCCTCCTCTGGGTGTTCTTCATTTTATCAAAGTCTTTATTAATGTGGCACTCAGAACTGAGTATAGTACTAAGATCACCTCCCTAGGCTTCTTAATGTAAGAAGTTGCATTAGATTTTTTTTTTTTAATTGCTATACCATTGGTTGATTCATTTTGAATGTATAGCTTGCTAAAACAGAACAGAAAAACTGGGGATCTTTTTTCAGTTAAACCATTATGTAGCAGTCTCCTTCATTTTGTACATAGGAGCTTGATTTTTTGAACACATAGGAGACCTTACACTTGTCCTTGCCAAAGGTAAGTTTTCACCTTATTAGCTTCCACGCAAGTTTTATCAAAGTCCAGGTAAACTATATCAGGAATATTCTTGTGATCTACTACGAAGCCATGTTAACTGTAATGACCACTGTTTTTCTTTCCAAATGTTAGCAAACTATCCCTTTAATAATATATAAATTTTGCAAAAAAGAAAAGTGTTCATATTCCAATTTCACAAATGAGAAAATGAGATTCAGGGGAGAACATGACCTATTCTTTGGTGTAGGCTCTTTGTTATCACTGCTTTTTTTATTTTGAGCTAATGCCAACAGATACAAACATTTCAATAAACAAATAACAGAAAAGGATTGTATGTGATACTGAAATAGGTGTGATAGTACATACTTGTTATTGTAGCTACCAGAGAAACTAGCAGCCCCCTTGAACTCAGAAGAAATTATCTCAAAAAGAATATGCAGATTGGGTATTCACAGTTACTGTCGATATGCTAAACCCCTGATGATAGCCTGGGGAGCCACCAGCAAGGAGGGAGGGAAGAAAGGAAGCAAAGCAGCAACTTGGATGTAGGTTTTTAAAGTGTATATTAAACTTAAAACAGTAATAATAAAACTGTCATGCTTCTGTTTCACTTATGAACTTTCTTTTGCTATCTTATTTCACTGATGCTTTTTTCCATCACTTATTACCCTCTAGTTCACCTTCCCTCCCCACCATAGAAGCCTCCTTTATACCCAATAAATTTAATCAAGTGAAAAGAGATGTGTAGAAATGTGTAAAAATAGAGCTGTGTAGCTCTATATTAAACCATTCATCACCTGTTAGGTAAGATGTGGGAAGTATGTTACATCATCAGTCTGCAGCCACCGTGATTGTTCACTTCTTTGATCAGAGTTTGAAGTGTTTCAAAGTTGTAGTAATATTCCATTACATTTCCTATACCAGAAATTATTCAGTCATGACCTAATTGTTGTCTCCAGTTCTTTGCTACAACAACATGTAGATTTGTTTTCCAGTTATGTTTGCTATTTCTTACCATATTCTAAAAAAAATTTTCAGGAACCAAAGTCAAGCCCACTAGACTATAATTTGCAGACTTGTATAGAAATTGAATTGTTTACCCTTAAATTTTGTAACCCTTTTCAAAGCTAACAAAATCACAGCCTCCAGTTCTTTTTAGTTCTCTTTCTTCTTACGTACAATGTGATTTTCCCCTTTCCCTCTTTTTCTTTAACGTTTTATGTTTCTTTTACTCTTTTTCAGCCATCATCAAATCATCAGCCTCATTCTATCAAATAGCACTAATCTTTGATGATGGCAGATTCATCTAATTGCATTAGTATCGCCAGGCCATCATTTTTGTTATTTTTATTTTTTCATTTACATATAGAGTCTGAGAATCTGGATAGTAGTATTGAGATCCTCTCTTGGATTTTGTCTCTGGTAATTTTTTGTTGTCTCTGTTGCTATACTTAGGTAGTTGAGAGAGTGGTGCAGTGGCTAAAGCACTAGCCTGAGGTTAGGAAGACCTGAGTTCCAGTGTGACCTCTGACGCTTTCTAGATTTGTGACCCCGGGCAAGTCACCTAATCTCTGTTTACCTCTATTTTGTCTTCTATAGAATGGGGATAATGGTAGCACCTGCCTTCCGTTGTTGTGACGATCAAATGAGAGGATAATTGTACAAAACACTTAGCACAGTGGCTGGCATGTAACAAGCACTATGTAAACGTTAGCTCTTATAGCTACTGTTATTTATAATAGATACTGTCTTACACGGTCAATTTCCTTCCTTCTTTGTACTTTTTAAAGCCCTTTGGTTAGATTTTCAAAATCAGAGAAATACATTCTTACCACCTTTCATTAGCTACGACATTCCTCTCTATTTAGGATATTTTCAAGCCATAGTCCAGAAATCCAAATCTCAATTCTCAGACAAAATTTTCTCAGCTATTTATTTACTTCTCTTATTTGCCTTGAGTTTGATCGGTAGCAGTGATGAAAACTCTGCCCTCTACCTTTTAATTCTGAAGATTTTTAGTTAAGACATGATAATCTTTATTAATATTGTCTAAATTTCTTCTGGTAGGGTTATTTGTGCCCACAAAGAGCACCAGGAATATGCGGTAATCAGTTTTGTCAAGATTTAGGAGGTTCTTCATTACACCTTGGAAACATGCTCCAGGAACTTAGCAGATATTGACGTTTGTGTATGTTAGAAGTGTGAGGGGCTGAGAGGAACATAGGTTTTTATGAAAATAAAGATTTGGGAGTTGGAGATCTAGATTAGGGAATTCAAGAGTTTGGGACAAGGATAAAGCTAGTGTTGTGAAGTGGTAGAATGGAGCATTGATTCTGTAGTCAGGTGACTTGGATTAAAAGATTCTACCTCTGATGATTAATACCTATATGATGTTAGGCAGATCACTTAATTTGCCAGAGCTTTAGCTTTCTAATCTATAAAATGATCCCTTTGAGATTCCATCTTACCCTAGATTTGTGATCCTACGAAGCCTAATGTGTATCATTGCTTATATTTAGTGGAAATAGAGGGGAGAATGGTCGCAGTCTAAATTTAGGAACTGTGAGGTTAGGTTTTTGGAAATTTATTGACATGTGTATTTAAGTAGCTCAGGTTATCAGAGATAGGTGGAAAGGAGTACTCTGAACTAGATGTAAAACTGAGAGACAGAAAAACTGTTTCAGGGAGATGGCTAGATCCAGGTTGGAGCAAGGATAATATTATATAATATAACCTTTATTTGTAAAATTTCAAAATTTTTATTTAAACATTTTGTTTTGACTTTTTAAATTTGATATTGCTTTGATACTTCCTAACAAATACCGAACAGTCCTCCCCTTGGAAAAGTACACTCTCCAAACAATAATTGATTTATTGACTATCAACGAAAAGGATGTGTATCCTTTAACTTTCATAATAATATAACATTGCTCATTGAATTTTATCAATTTTGTTTGCTTTGTACTAACTAAGTTTACAGTGTGTATATATGCATTTTGTATATTGTTCTTTTGGTTCTACTTTCTTTGCTTTGCATAACGTTATGCACATCTTCCCATGTTTTTTGAAACATTCTTCAGTTTCATTGCTTCTTTAAGGAGCAATAACATTGTCACATTCATGTACCATAATTTTTATAGCTATTCTCCAACTCTTGTTGCATTTATTTTAGTTTTAGCCTTTGGGTTTTTCAAATAGTACTGTTATGAATATGAGTTTCCATGCGAGTGTGCTGTCTGTTTAGTAACCACGTTAGAGGTTAGGTCTAGCACTTTAATATCTGAGTCAGTCTGACCAATCTGATGTACAAAATTTTCTGGCATAATTCTAAATTGTTTTCCAGAATGGCTGAAACATTCATAGCTCTATGAATAATGAAGTAGCTTGTGGTTACTTGAATTTTACAGGAGTAGTGATTGAATAGCAATACAGCTTTTTATTTTTGTTGAGGTTTAATGCAGTTTTGCTATCATTTAAAGGAAAAAAAGATTGTTGAGATACAGTCTAAGGAAGGAAGGCAGCCAGGCAATGTGGTACAGTTGAAACGGTATTATTTGGAAGTCCAGAACATAGTTTCAAGCTCAAACTCTGCTAGATATTACTTATGAGAACTTTGGAAAATCACTTCATCTCCCTAGCCTTGATTTTCTCAACTGTAAAGTGGGGGAGTGGACTGGGTGATTTCTGCAATCTCATCTGGTTCTAAACCTGTTCTTTGAAAATAATTTTTCATTGGTACTATCAATTATATGCAATATTACTTTAGTATGGTTTTAAGCAATTGAAAATTTTGGTAGGCAGAGTACTGCAGTAGAAAGAACCCTGTGAAAGAAACCCCTGAAGACAGAGATTGTTTAATTTTTGTCTTTGTATTTCAGTGCCTACCATACTGCCCGCACATGATTAGTGCTTTTTTTTTTCCTTCATTGGAGTGTTCTAATCCTGGCACTTTTACACTTGTGTGTTGTTGGTCACGACTTCATCTCTCCTAGAACTCATTATGTAAAATGGGAAAGTGGATAAGTTTTCTGAGGTTTCTTCCAGCTTTAAATCTATCTTCTTATGATCTTCACTTCAGTGAAAATTTACTCTCAACTGTGGGTATAATACCTTTCTTAATATTTATTTTTAGCTTCTTAAGTGGTAGCAGAGATGGAACAGCAAGAATTTGGAAATTTGAGCAGCCAGAATGGAAGAGTATTTTACTGGATATGGCAACAAGATTGTCATGGTAAGTTGGGGTGACTGATCAGATAAAGGAAATGATTGGTTTATAGCAAGTATGAATCTCTGTTTTGTTTAAAGGGGTAGGCTAAGCTTTATTAAATTAATTATGTTATTTTTAAATTTGCCAAACAGCTGTGATGGATTATAATCAGAAAGAATTGGGTGTGATAATAAAAGAAGTGTTGTTCCCCCCCCCCCCCCTAGTATTTTCTTGAATCTGTGATCTTACCCATTCTGGCATTTTGTCCATGAGGAGGTTGCAGGATTGCCCCGCATTCTCACTCTCTGATTCTTGTCCATATACTGCCAGAGATCTTCCACAGAGGCTTTGTATTGCTTTGCTAAGTCAAATGCCTCTCTCTCTCACTCTCTTTTTGTCCTGCTCTCATAACGAACAAGCAATAAACAGTTGGATTTGGTATTCTTTGTATGTGTGAGTCTAAAGATATGAGAATATTTGTTATGAAAGACTGTTTTTGGTTTGATCTTTGTTCAAATCTTTTAACCTCACTGGACCTAAGAGGAGCCAAGAGGTATGTTAATCCCAAGTTCAGTTGCCTTTTAGCATTATTTTCATTCACATTTTTTAGTTATTGTGTACGTTGTTACTTTTTTATCTTTGCGGGAGTTAATTCAAGCCTTCCCATTTAAAATTTTTTCTAAATATCTGTGTTTTCAGTGTCATCAAAACATTCTGTTTATATTTACATACCACAATTTGTTCATTCTCCAATTGGTGGACTCATTTCTGATTTTTATCACAAAAAATTTCTTTTGTGAATAGTTTGGTGTATATGGAATTATCTGCTCTAGTTTTATTTTATTCAGAAATTCTCTTAATACTCAGTATAGGTTATTCTCATAAAGATAAGAAATTAGACAACTGAACCAGTAAGTTACTGGCCTTTTGGGAGTAGTAATATCCATCTATTTTTTCCCCTTGTTTTTGATAGCTTACCTTTCCTGGGATACTGTGCTTTTAAGACTGTATCACTTCAAGCACTGGTTTTCATGATATTTACTTAATTTGTTCAATTGTTTTTCCTGATGTAAATCTTAAGCATGAAGTGGTAAGTGCCTGAGATTTTGACTGAGATTTTTGGGTCCAAATGTAGTAGTTCCTCTGTCACTACTGGAGAAAACAGAGCAGTTATGGACACGATACATTGGTTTCATCTAATGCTTATTTGTTATCCTCTGACAGTTAATCTGTAAATGATCATGGAATGATGTAGCTCGGTTGAGTGTTGATTTAGTCATTCTTTGAACTTGTTTTCACTTTGCCTGTGATATAAATGATACAATTCTTAATCTTCGGCCTTGCTTATAGTGATTTGTGTGGTGTTGTGTGTGCGTAATACTAGGTAGAATTAAGAAGGATTGGGAAAAGGCTTCCTGTAAAAGATGGAATTTTAGTTCATTCACATGTCTAATTTCTTCAAGAGAATGAACTATACTAAGTATCGAATATTTCAGGACAAAGAAAGCTTGGGAAGCCAATAGGTGGAAATGAGAAGGGAGACCATTCCAAGCATGGAGGACAGGGGGAGAAAATACCTAGACGTTACAGATGGAGTGTTTTTTTCATGAAACAGCCAGGAAGCCAATGTGACTGGATTAAAGATGTGAGAAGACCAGAAAAGTAAGAGGAGGCTAGATTATAAAGTATAGGCTTGGAGTGACAGAGGATTTTGATTTTTGATCCGGGAATTAATAGGTTTTGCTTTTAGACAGATTGATGAAACCATTTCTGCCAAATCCTTTGTCTTTCTGAGGAAAATATATGGACCATCCTTACATTCAGCTGAAACTTCCTGTTTATTTCAAGACTATCCATATTAATGTGGTTTGGTTCATCTGATATTAAGCATTATTTTGTCATTACACAAATCAATATTCAATTTAGATCAGACATTTATTAATTGCCTACTACATACCAGGCACTGTGTTAGGCACTGGGAATACGAAGACAAAAAATGAAGATGTTCCCTGTTTTCATGCATCTTGCATTCTACAGGGGGTGTGGAAGGCAACTTAAGTACAGTTGGAAACTCCTAGTCAGGAGATTCTTCATATTAATGTCAATAAGCAAATGTTATTTAGCTTCTTACATTAAAAAGTGAATTGTGTGCATATATATCAAAGTAAATTTAAACTCATTTTTGAGGGAAACTACTAACAAGGAGGTAGCAGTTGAAACAATGGAGGTAGAAATTCCAGGAATGAGAGAAGAGGAAAGAAAACATTTCAGAATAGGGATGATAGGATAGCCTTTGCAAAATGACTTGGAAGTGAGGGATAGAATGTGATGATTATGTGGAATATGGAGTGTGAGAAAGCAATAACATGAAGTATGTCGGGAAAGTAAAGTTGATACCACTAAGATGGAACTAGATTGTGAAGGGCTTTACATACAGAGGAGTTTATGTTTGGTCCTAGAAGCAGTAGGAAGTCACTGGAACATTTTGGCCAGGAGAGTTGACAGGGTTCTTGCCTGTGTTTGAGGAATATTAATTTGGTAGATTTGTGGAGGTGAAAAGGCCGTTTGCGTCTTGGAATAGTAGACTGTAGAATTAGTTTTACCATGAGGTGATGAAGACTACATAAGGTAGCTAGATAGAATAGATAGAATTCACAGTACCTGGCAATTGATTTAAATGTAGGGCAAGAAAAACTGAAGAGTTGAAGATGACTTTGAGAGTCTTCTTGAACTTTTGGCAGCGTTTGATGATGTTGATTACCTTCTCTTCTCAAGGTTTTTGTTTGTTTGTTTGTTTGTTTGTTTTGACTCCTTGTTTTGTTCTTACCTGTTTTAAATGCACCAGCAGTAATTCATAATCCATGTCATGGCCATTAACTATTTATGTCTTCCAAAACACTATCCTCAACCCTCTTCTCTTTTCTCTCTATATCTTGTCATTTGGTAATCTTCTTTGGCTCAGTGAGTCTTTCTCAGATCTACAAATCTAGCTCTTTTCTCACATTAACAACTGCCTTTTGGACATCTCTACATGTAGTTATGTGTGTTAAATTCAACAAGTCCAAAACAGACTTTATATTTGCTTTCAAGCCTCTCCTTTTCCCATTTTCACTATTACTGTTGAAAGGAAAATAGGCCTCCCATCTTCCTCTCTGCCTCACTGTCATTCATTCTTCATACCTATCTAATCTCTTGCCAAATCTTGTTTCTATCTTCACAAAGTATCTCATCTGTGTCCCCTTCTGTCTAGTTACACAACTGCCACCTTGGTGCAGGCCTTTATCACTACTCCTATGGACAATTCCTGTTGGCAGTTAGGTGGCACAATGAATGGAGCCAGGATAAGATTTTGAATCTTATCTCAGCCAATAGTTATGTAACCCTGGGCAAGTCAATTAACCTGTATGCTTCAGTTTTCTTGTCAGTAAAATGTGAATAATAACAGCACCTACCTCACAGTATTCTTGTGAGGATGATATGAGATAACATATATAAAATGCTTTGCAAGCCTTAAAGCACCACATGTTATTTGTCTGAAACTTCTTCAGTGACTGGTCATTAAAGCATATTCTACTTTTCTGTGAAATTTCCTGAGCTTACAATGTGATAGTAGGCATCTGATCATAATTTCACTAGTGACTAGACAACTTTACACAGTGGATCAAAGGCACAAGTAATTTTTCTCAAAAAATTAGAATGTTTCCCAGCAATTCATAGCTTCATCAATAATATGGTTGTTGAAATATCCCCCATCCATTCCCCTCAATCTATGTCCTTTCCAGAAACTTCCCCTAAAGCAGCCCCCGCTTTCCAATGTGCTTTGTGGAATGACTTTTCAATAACTAACTGACTTGCTGCCATCTTACACCTTTTCCTTTCTCAGTGCTTCCTTCTTCTTGCACTCACTGATACCTGACTCTCTCCTGATGAACATTTCCCTGGCCATCTTTTCCAGCATTAATTGCACCTTCACACACCTGTTTCCATTTCCAAATCACTGGTTGTGTAGAATTGGAGTATTGCTTGCTCTTCAACTTCTAGCCTGTGACTCTCTCAGCATCACTCAGTAACCTCTTCTCCTTTGAGGTTCATTCAGTCAATTTTGGTAGTTGTTTATCTACCAACCTCCATGATACTTTCAATGAACTCATGATGTCAGTTCCTGGCTCATAGTCTTTCTTTCCTACCCGACTACTACAGTGATGCTCCTTCAGTTTCCTAATTTTCCATGACCTGTTCCACCTCACCTCAGCTGCACAGAGTTGGTCCTTACTCTTCTGCTTTGCGGTCACAAATGTATTTCATATGTTCATGAACTCTGAAATTCCCTTCTTTGATCACAGTCTTTTGTCATTCCACCTCTCCCTGTTCTTGTCATGACCTCCAATCTCTGCCTTCCTCACTTCTTTCCCAGACCATCATAGCTGCACTGCCGTGCTGCATGGATCCATTATAGCTTTGTGTTATATAATCTCAACTGGGTCCATACTGTAGTAAGGTAATCCTGTTACACTTTCCTAACCAATTCATGATTCTCCTATTCACTAGAGCAATTACTCTAGTTCTTTTCATTCCTCCTCAAGTCTCCCATGGCTCTCCCTCCTCTTCATCCCCCATCACTCAGATACTTTCTACCACTGTTTCTGTGAGTCCTGGTTCACATAAAGAGATTACCCTTCTGCTTGCAAAGGCCAAGCCCTCTGCATACACAGGTGAGGCCATTTTCATCTTTCCTAGCACAGTGCTCCCCTTCCTCCAACTCCTTCATTTTAACTCACAGATCTTTGTTCTTCCCCTTGCCTGTTGGCTTCCTTACTGCCTACAAACATACCCACTTCTCCCACATCTTCAAAGAACCCTCACTTAATCCCTAATATCATCTTATGTCTCTCTTCCTTTTCATGGCTACTGTCAATGTCTCTCCTTTCTTTCTTGTCTGCTAACTCTGAAGTCTGGCTTCCGACCTCATCATTCATTCTCCAAACTGTTCTCTCCAAAGTTACCACTAACATATCTTGATTGAGCCCAATCTAAAGTTTATTTCTTGATTCTCATCCTTTCTGACGTCTCTGCACAGCCTTTAACACTGTTAACTCTCTTCTTTAACTCTCTTCTCTTTGATACTCTCTAGTTTTTTGTAACTACTCTAGGTTTTTGTAACACTTCATTCTTTTGGTTCCTACCAGACTGCTACCTTCATCCAGTTCATATCCAGTAACTGGTATGTAGCCAGAGGGCTCCATCCTGGGCTTTCTTCCCTTCTTCTATCCTGCTTCTCTTGATGATCTCATAAGCTCTTAGGGATTCAGTTATCATTTTTGGGCTGGTGATTGGCAGATTTATTTATCCAGTCCAAACCTGTCTGACGGCCTCCAGACTTGAATATTTAACTGCCTATTTACTATCTAAAACTGGCTGCCTTGTAGACTTCTTTTCAGCTTACACAGAAATGAACCCTGTCTTTCCCCCAATATTTCTCTTTTCCAAACTTCACTATTATTGTGGAGGGCACCATCATCTTTCTCTTATCTACTTGATCATCTTCCATAGCTAATCATTTGTCAAGTCCTGCTCCCTTCTGCCCTCTGAAACTTCTGGTGTTCAGGCATACACTTTATCAGTAGCCTACTGATTTGACTCACTGTTTCAAATCTCTCCCCACTGTATGCTACTTGTAGTTCATTTTCCAAAATTCTGGTGTGAACATGTCATGCCTTTTTAGTAAACTCCAATGGCTCCTTTTTGCCTTGGGTCAAATAGATAATCCTCTTTTTGTCTTTTAAAGCCCTCTATTGCCTTGCCACTTCATACAGTCTCAGTAAAAGTCTCATTTTCAGCATGAAGGCTTTCACTGATCTTTATTTCAATTCCTTCCCTATGAGATTACCCCAGTTCATCTTCTATATACTTTGTTTGCTTGTAGTTATTTCCATCTTGTCTTCCTATTAGACTGTGAGCTCCTTGAGAGCAGGGACTGCTTTTCTTTTTTTCTTCTTTCTTTGTATCTCCATACCTTAACACAAGTCCCTGGTACATAGTAGGGGCTTAAGAAATGCCAGTTAACTTATTGATTGGCAAAATTGTAAGCTCCTTGAGGCCAGAAACTTCATAGTAAACACTTAAAAATGCTTTTTGATTGTTTAGAAGCATGCTTTAGAACAAAGGAAGAGTACTCTGCTGAAACCTCGTTCATTAGATTGCTTGGCTCTAGGAGAAAAAGAACGAATTTCGTTTTGTACGTGTTGAAATAGCTGCGTCACATACCTGTAGTTAGAGTAACCATAATGTATAATGATATAACTGTTTCTTGGCACACTCCTTTCCCACCCAGCCCTCTTTTTTTTTTCTTCTTTTACCACTAAAGGGTTAAGAAGAAGATTTTTCATTTTTCTTGGTTTCTTGGGTTGCTGTGGCCATTAAATGCCATCATGTCATACACAGCCTTCTAGTAATGACCCTCTCAGTTGTCCTCAAAAGGCAAACAATGTTTCCAAGGATGTACTTGTGTCCTTTCCATCAAGGTTTAGTAGAACCTTCAGTAGCTGGGGTCAGAATGTCACCTCCATTGTCCTGTGAGGCATCACAGTAGAACTTTTAAAGAGGAGTAGAACTGATTTTTTTTTCCAAAGCATGTATTAGCTTTGTTATCTAAAATTTCATTGGTGTGTAGGGAATTGCCCCATGTGAACTGTGTTGCAGATAAAAACCCACTTTGCAGTTTACAGTTTTGTTGCCTCTTGTTTCTTGCCCTTTGCCATATCTGCACATTTTACATACTGCCTGTGTAATGTTGGAGGAAGTCTTATAAATTTTTATCTTACCTCAACTGGTTTCCTAATTCAGCAAGACCATCTCTTCACTCCTCCTTGATTGATTTTTTTCCTAATCTGGTCACACTCCCCACAGGGTTGGGGGTTTTTTTATGCTTTCTTTTTTCTTCTTAATTATCTCATAACATCATCCTCTTCTCACTCCCTACCCTCTACACTTCAATCAGAGTATTTCGCCTCAATATTTTACAGAGAAAATAGTTTATTTGTTGAAAGCTCCCAGTTCTTTACCATGTTCTGTCTCCAGAAATACTTTTTACATCATCCCCCATGGTATTCTCTTTTTAGATAATGTATAAATAACATATACAATAATCCATAACATATAAAATATATTAAAATAAAACAAATAATACATATATAATAAAAGTAACGTCTTTTCTCTTCACTAGGGCCAGCCTCTTGTACCTTTTTCATCTTTTGCAGTCTACTCTAGGACAAAACCTGTGTTTCTTTCTAACTTTCTTTTGGCTGTGGAGGACACCACCATCCTTCCATTCACTCAGGTTCTCAGTTTTAGTATCCTCCCTGATTCTTCAAATACCTTTGAATCTGTGTGTTTAATTAATTGCCAAGTTTTGTTGATTAAATTCATGATATCCCTCTTATCCATACATGTTTCTTATCCTAGTTTAAGCTTGCATTGCCTTTTACCTGGACTATTGGAATAGTTCCCTAATACATCTTATTTCCTCAAATCTTCCCCACTTTAATCTATCTTATACATAGTTGTCAAAATGACTTTTTTAGTAAAACACAGATTTGACTATATCCCCTTCTCAATAAACTATTGCTAGAGTGACTCTCCTCCCAAATAATATACAAATATCCTTTTATCATTTACTTCAAGATCTTTCATAATCTGTTTCCATCCTGCCTTATATTCTATTAAACACTGTCAAACTAATCAATGAACGAATGAATTTTAAAAATGCATTTATTAAACTGGCAATACAAATAGGTTAAAAAGACAGTCTTTGCTCTCAAGGAGTTCACATTCTAAAGGGGGAAGACAACATGTGGAAGTTTTCAGCTGTGAGTCAGATGGAATGGTGTCATGGTCCCTAGGGTAAAACATGAAACAGATGGCAGTACCTCTCTTTAATGATATTTCCACCAATAAAATGGTGTTGAGTTTCTGGTGTTGAGCAAGAACTTTTTTTCCTAGATCTTTAGTTGTTTTAACACCTGCAGGAGCAGTTACTGGGCTGTATTTCCACAAGGTGCTAGCTATGGCTACTATTCTGGAAGCATTACTGTTCTCAAGGCTCTTGGTTCAAGGACCTGGGATGTATTCATCAAGATTTGAGGGAGATGATCAATGTAGTAGTAATAGAGTAGTGGTGGTAGTTCTACTTGCCTCTTGCCTCTCCCTAACCACCTATCATGTGTCAGATGTACTAACAATCTGTAATATGGTTTTCTTGCCTGATTATATATTAGTTTACTTCCCACATTTTATGTTACAGTCATATTAGCCTTTCCTGCTATTGTATCCCCCATGACATCTCATTCCATTTTCCTTGTAACTTTTCACAGACTGTCCTCCATATCTTAAATACACTTCCTTCTCACCTGCGTCTTAGAATCCTTTATTTCATTTCAAACTTCAGCTTGTTACACAACCTACATGAGGCTTCTTCTGATCTCCCTTTCCCCTATGCTACTAGTGCCTCTCACTACCAATGGCAGTTTGTATTAGGTAGGATTTGAAATTCAAATATTCCTGATTCTGAAGCTTCCCCTTTATCCACTGTGCCATGCTATTGCTTAAGCACATATTTCAGGCCTTAAAAATAAGTATGGTGGTCATTATATTTTCAGGGGCTTAATCTGAGAACCATGTTTGTGTGTTGGACAGTTTTTTTATAATCCAGTTTTTGGAATTTTCTTTCTAGTTCTTATATTTTGAATATGTTCAGTGTTTACAGTTTTAAATTTTTTACTGATGGGTTGTTTTAATGGAGAAGTAATTTACAGCTATTTATGGTAAGTAAAAGATAGCCAATGGTAGCATCACTGGAGTAATAATCTAAAGTTTGACTACTTTGAAGGCTAACACTCATTTGTAAGTATACCTCTTGGCTTTTAAAAAGGCTTATGACCACATCATAAAGCGTTTGTTTCCTTTAAAGTCCTCTTCTTCGTTGTGGTGTGGAGGCAGCTCATTTCTAGAAAATTATGTGAGTGGTACTCAAGCTTGGTATCTCTATACCTAATGAGGCTGCTGCTTAGAACTCAGTCTATTAGAAAGACTTTATTCAGTGGTAACTTAGAGATGTATTCCACCAGGTTCTCTCCCATTTATGCATCAAAATTATTTCCTCAAAAAATGTAATAGGTTAGCATATTTGATTTTCGGATTGTAGACAGCAAGTGAAGATTAAAACAGAGAGCTCTTTGCTAAATGTGTTCCCCAGTTATGCGCTATGAGAGAGGTCCGGCGTAGTATCCAAACTGTAAAGAGATCATTCTTGCGGTTGCTGATGTCTTCCAGATGCTCTTGTTCATGAATGACTAATGTGCGCTTCCCATTTCATTACCCAGGACCTTCTTGAAAATAACCTCTAGTTGGTTCTTATCTTGGCCATTATCCAGTCTTCACTCTGTTCTCCAATTGCCTCCCTGATGGAAGCGCCCTGTGGGTGTCTGTCTTGCTGCCCAAGGTTAGAAGGTTATTAACCTGCATACTTTAAACTTCCTCGGGAAGAATGGTGCATGCCCCCTACGCACTGGGTTAACCTAGTTCTGTTGGCCTAGGTGGTAGTGCTCTAGGGATTATGTGTCAGTCCTTAAGAAAATGTCCAGTTTATGAAGCAAACTTTGGAGGTCTGCAGCATGTCCCTTCAGTCCCCTTCAGAAATGTAGACAGTGTGATGATGAGTTGCCTTCTTGGCGCAGAAGTAAATATTCTTACATTGCTGACTGTCCGGGTTTTTCCATCAGGCACAAGATGGGGGTGCTGTTCTGTCAGTTCATGTTGGTTCCTGAGCTACTTTATATATGACAGAGATTAACTTGATGTTGGGAAATTTCCAAGCTTTTTCACCCATGATAATACTTTTTAGGCTGGGATAAGAAGGGATGCTGTTATATTTAGAACTATAAAGAAGTAGTTATTTTTTAGTGGTGTTCTCCACCTTGATCAGAGATTCATTTATCTGGATGGAATCTATTTTCTTGCCATTTTCTGCTTTCATTAATCACTATGTGATGAGGGAGCATCATCTTACTCCTCACTTGAAATAAACCACCCACTCATATCTGAAGCCCACCCATATACTTGAGTAGTTTAGGCTTTGACTGAACTCCATGGAGCACATTCCTTTTATTTTATTTTTTTTTTGAGCCTCTGTTGTGGTGTTCTGGTGAGCTAGACATTATAAGATCAGCTCTTCTGCTAAGGGTTCCCAGTGTGTAAGAAAGCAGAGAAGTGGCTGGGTGTTTTAGTAATAAGGTCCTTTTTGGAAACAACTGATGTTCACGAACCTTAAAATTAGTAGCCTGGCATGTGATTCATCTGTCCATGTTTATCCCTAGTCCTGGAATTCTGATCATCCTATACTCTTTTGTTGAATTCTGGGGACTTTTAAATTTTATGGACCTTAGCCTAGCTCAGTCATCCTTATGATGGTAGAAATGAGATGCTAGAGGTAATTGCAGGGAGAAAGTTGATGTAGGAACACAAGCAAGAAAGTATGATGTAGTAAGAAGGGAATTATCTTCAGGATCAGAGGACCTAGATTTGAGCCCTCCCTTCATTTCCGCTTATTAGTTTTGTGACTTTGAGCAGATATTTATAATTTCTAGCTTTTTTATACTTAAAATGAAGACTGATTTGTACTGTCCGCTGCTGCCATTGTTTTGAGGTAAGTGCTTTGTAAAACAAAATTTAGTTATTATTGAATGTTAGTATTCAAAGAATGTGCTATGTAAATTCTAAAGATGCAATAGTTAGGCAGTGTTTTTAAACCAGTTTCTGTTATAACTTGTTACTGTTATCACTATGTCGTATTTCTTAAAGGCTGCCAACTATGAAGAAGTTTTTTATTGAGGCCCTTCTTGGAGATAAGCACAGATGACCAAAACCTAAAAGGAAAAAGGGAAGATATAATTTCCTCAGTGACATAGTGAATAGTCTTGGACATGGAGTAAGGAAGATTTGAGTTCAAATGTGACCTTAGTGACCCTAGGAAAGTCATTTAACTTCGGTCTGCCTCGTTTCCTTATCTGTAAAATGGAGATGATAATAATAGCACATATCTTACAGGATTGTGAGATTAAATTGAGATATTTGTAAAGCATTTAGAAAGCCTTAAGATGCTGTATAAATACTAGCTACACTTATTAATTTTCACCTTCTGTCTCTTTAAAGGACTTGCTTCTTCAGGAGTTTTACCTGGGCTACGATGATTAATAGTTGATAAAACTGAGTTTTCTACAGCACTGTACTAAGTTTAAGCCTTTTGTGAATTTCTTTATTTTACTTCTAGTTTAAGCATGTACATTATAATATTATTTTGCCATCGAAATGAATATTTGAATTTATAAGTGGTATATTTGATTTTTCTTAGTGACTCATGTTCAGAAGAAGAGAAATTTATGAAACCCAAAGTAACAATGATAGCTTGGAACCGAAATGATACCCTTGTTGTCACAGCTGTAAATGACCATGTACTCAAAGTATGGAATTCTCATACTGGGCAGCTACTTCATAACTTGGTGGTATGTGAATTTTGAATCTTATTTTAAAATGTCAAAGTACTCTAATGTAAATCAGCTATTTAGATTTAATAATGTTTTGATTTAATGATGTTGAATATATAAATTAGAGGAAATATACTGTGCAGACTTGCTATAGACATTTAATAATTGGAATAGTTAGAATTTTCATTTTAATATACATATTGTTGTTATAGTTATAGAAATCGTGTTCTGTAACAGAGCTCTACATTTATATTTCCTTAATGTCAACTTTGCAAAAGCAACACAGAAATGAACACTATTAAAAATCTTTGTTAAAAACTATCTTTAAACTTGAAAAACTCTTTAATATATTGTTTTGAATATTCAATAAAGGGACATACAGATGAAGTATTTGTTTTGGAGACACATCCCTTTGATTCCAGGATTATGCTATCTGCAGGTCATGATGGAAATATATTTATATGGGATATTACAAAAGGCATTAAGACAAAGCATTACTTCAATATCGTAAGTTTTTTTTTTTTTTAGTCATCTATGTCAAAAAAAATTATGTTTCTAGCTTACCAGAGCTGTGTGTGTTTTTATTTTTTTTTTAATTAAGGTAACTTTATTGAAATACACTTTTTCTCCCTCAATTGATGTTTATGTAACTGTCATTTTGGTGAAAACTTCAGTGTGTTTAATCAAAACATTTTCTTGCCTGGCATATCCGTATTTCAGTCTAAACTATGCAGATAGTTATTTAGGTGTCATTTATTCCTAAATTATTGCCAGAGACTAGTAAAAGGCTGGTGCTCATTCTATTCAATGTCGTAACGGTAAATCTCTTGTTGGAAATTTTTTCTTTTCTAGTATTATTATATTCTATCCAGAAGAAGGACCACTTTCGTGTGAGACAGGAGTTAATGAAGAGATAGTGGGGGAAGACATTAGGCTGTTGTAAGATGAACAGAGAAGGAGAGAGAGCATTTAGTATGAATGGCTCAATTTTATCAGTTAATTATGAGACAGTGTTCTCAAGCTGGGACACTGCGGGTGGGTGGAGGCAAAAAACCCCAAAACCATGAGAGAGTTTTTGACAGGGAAAAAAGTTTGGAATTATTTCCATGATGGTTGGAATAGTCTTTTAGGAAGGTGTAGAAAGATTGCCTTGCTGAAGTGAGGGCCCAGTTGAGTTTATGTAAGTATGTAGTAGGTTCAGTTGTCATGGTTTCATGATTTTCTTCCAGTTCCTTTCAGTAACATGTAAATTAGAACTAAAGAGAAATCCAATACATGAGAATTTTGTGAGTAATCCAAGGTTGTGGCTTGGCAAGGTGTTATGAAATAAGAAAACATAGAGCTCAGTGCAAAGAATACTTATAAGCAGCATGTGAAGTAATCCAAGGTTGGAGCTTGGCAAAATACAGTTGGCTAAGTGAAGCAATAGAGGGAATGTCAGACGTGGAGTCCCCTAGTATAAAGGCTAGGGGCTGGGGAGGTGAGAAAGCCTGTGATCCAAGTACTGAACTCATTGAGAAAGGAGAATGGCCTAGAAGTCTTTGGATAATAGCTAGCACAATCTTGATAAGCAGTAGATGTTTTTGTGGTGGTTGAGGGATAGTCTGGAAATGTTGATGGGAGAGCAAGGAAAATAGAGAATCCCCCTCCATGACCTCTTTCCATGCCTCTCAGCAGTGATTATTAACATATTACTAACACTTAAAAATGCTGGGTAGCTAGGTGGTACAGTGGATAGAGGGCCAGACCTGGAGTCAAGAAGACTCTTCATGAGTTCAAATCTGGCCTGACCCTTACTAACCATGAGACCCTGGGCTAGTCACTTAACCCTGTTTGCCTTGGTTTCTTCATCTGTAAAATGAAGTAGAGAAGGAAATGGCAAACCACTCCAGTATCTCTTCCAAGAAAACCCCAAGTGGAGTCATGAGGAATTGGACTTGACTGAAAATGAATGAACAACAACAGTAAATGCTAGGTGACTCAGAGCTCCAGGCTATTGTGGGGGAGGAGAAGAGGGGAGAGGAAAAATAGAACAGATAGCCTCTCCATAAGGTACTATCTCTTTCTACCTCCCCCTTATCCCCTACTTCTGGTGCTCACTCATGTCAAGGGATGGGGAGTTTTACATGATTAGACAGTACTTCTATCGACACTTTCAGAGCCTTGATAGATTCAAGGAGTTAGGGTTCTAGTTGAGACTAGGGGCATTTCCCCGATAGTCTCCTTTGGGGGAATAGCCCAAATCCTGAAACTGTTGCATGGCAGTCAGCACCACTTCAAAGCTGGCCTTGTTTATAGCTGTCTCTGCCTTAAACTGCCCTCACAGATCTTGTCTTTAACAAATTGCCCTGAGGGGCCGGGGTAGGAGGACAGGTGCCTCCATCTAAGTCTGCATCCACTCTTGGTGCTTTTCTGTGTTGCCTTTTGGTGATGGAGTGGGGGAGAGGGTGTTGCAACTTTCATGAACATTTTAATGTGAAAGATTATAAAAGGCCTCAGCTTACTATTATAACTACTCTGTATGTACTACATACATTTACAGTTAATTTATATCTATGAAGAAGGGTTGGCATTTGCAGTTAAAGAAACCCTACGTAGCAAAGACATCATCATGTACATGTGAAAAGAGGCCTAGAACTGCTGAGACCAGATGTTACAGAAGTCATTGCATCAGTTAAAGTTCCACTGACTCTAAAAGGGTACAGATGAAAGAGATGAGTAGAAAGAAGTGACAAGGTTTGGCAACTGATTGAATTTGCAGAATGAGTTCAGGTGTCCTGGGTGACATGCATCTTGTGAATTTGGATGAAATGGTGGTACCGTCTATTGAAATAGGAAAATTTGAAAGAAATAAGGGTGGCTTGGAGTGCAGGGGAGGGGGCAGAAAGAAGTTTGTCAAATTATGTTGACATCTATAGTCAAGTTGATATGTTTTAGGGTTGCATGTTGCTAGCACTGTATTTTTTTTTTTTTACCATATTGCCAATCATTGTTCACATCAATATATTAAACAGTTCTTCTCTAGGTTTGTTTGCTGTACGCAAATTTATTAAACAATGAATTTTAGTATGCATTTGTTGCCATTTCTGTTATCTGTGTTCTATTCTACTGGTCTATTTTTCAATTTTTGTTTACTGGGTAGTTTTCTTGAGAATTACTTTATGATCTGGGGGGACACTTTATTAATAACAGCTTAAAATGATTTATTTCTAAAAACTTAAAATGACTCCTACTAACTATTGAGGTGCTTTGAAACTTTACAGTTCTGTGTTTTGTTTGAAAATATGAATTGACTAATGACAGTTAATGTAAAACCTGTTGGGTTTTTTTTTAATATTCCAAAGAGTAGCCCATTAACTAGAAATTTTTAATTGAAAAAACAGTTGTTTGGTGAAATTTCTTGTCTGTTTCCTGCAGTATTTTCAACTTCTCTTTTGTAGATTGAAGGACAAGGACATGGAGCTGTATTTGACTGTAAATTTTCATCAGATGGACAGCATTTTGCTTGTACAGATTCTCACGGACATCTGCTTATATTTGGATTTGGATGCAGTAAACCTTATGAGAAGGTCACTTAAAATTTATATACAGGCTAATTTTTTAATAGAATTGTAGTCATTTATGTATTATAAGCTTAGATTTTCTTATAGTTCAGCATTCCTAAGACATTCAATTCAAACACATTCAATGTGTTTTAACACTTTATATTTTGTAATCTGTTTCTAGGAAGATATGCTCTTGATTTATGGAGAATGTGTTTTTTTGTACTGATGTTAGTGATTAAACGTTTTCTTATTATTCAGACTCTTTCCCTTGCATTATATCCCAAAATGAGGTCTTCGTTTTTCTAGATTCCTGATCAGATGTTCTTCCACACTGACTACCGACCACTGATTCGTGATTCCAATAATTATGTATTAGATGAGCAGACCCAGCAGGCTCCTCATCTTATGCCTCCTCCATTTTTGGTGGATGTTGATGGCAATCCTCACCCAACTAAGTTTCAAAGATTAGTGCCAGGTCGAGAGAATTCTGCAGATGAACATTTGGTTCCTCAGCTCGGATATGTGGCAACAAGTAAGATGAAAAGGCTTTTCATTTTTAAATAAGCTTACTCTTTTCTTTCTGTCTTCCATTCTTTTCTTGCATTTATGTAGCACTTTAAGGTTTGAAAAATGTTTTACAGGTAATTATCTCATTTGATCCTCACAGCAACCCTGAGAACCCTGAGAAATAGGTGCAATTATTATCCTCACTTAGAGATGAGGAACCTGAAGCAGACAGGCTAGGTGACTTGCTCAGGGTCACATAACTCATATACTGAATCTTTCCTTTCTACTAAATCATAAAACATTTGGTTTTCTAAAAAATTAATTGGGTAAAGAAATACCATACCTTCCATGTGATGCTTTTTAAAGTTTAAATTTCAGTTTTGCAGATAATAGTGCAGCTACTTATTTATTGACTGTCTCAACAATTTTGTTTTATGTTCAAGCACTGACTTGTGCCAAATAATGGGAACGATAATCCATACTTAGGATTTTTGCATTTCCAATTTTGAGAAAAACACTTGCTGTCTTTTGTTTTTGTGTTTCATATATTTCCCAGTGAATCCTTCCCAAAGAATAAAAAAGGAAAAACAAAAAGAAAAACTAAGCAGTATGTCCAAAAATTCTGACTTAGCGGTGTTGTATATCTGTCCCTCACCTAAGCAAAGGAGAGTTGCCTTCTCATTTCTCTTTTTTTGGGACTAGGCTTGGTCATTTATTGAGTTTTGATTCTTTTGTTCCTTAAATTTCTATTGTCTAGTTTACCAGGTTCTGCTTACATCAATCTTCATTAGTTCATATCTTCCCCAGCTTCTGCATAGTCATCATATTCATCATTTATTGCAGCACAATAATACGTTCATTTACCACATTCTATCCATATACCACTACTCTTTTTGGGTGGGGGGGGGGGGGTCTTTCTCCAGTCTATGGATATCTACTTTGTTTTTAGGTATTTGCTACTATGAAAGTTGTGCCATAAATATTTTGATGTTCATTAGTCCTTTTTCTTTATCACTTATGTCATTAGGAGGTATGTCCCTAGTGATGGGATCTTTGAGGTTAGGTAATGGGTTGTAACGGGATTTGGGTCAAAAGATATGAATAATAACTTTCCTTAACATCTTTCCAAATTTTTTTTCAGAACATTTAGACTAATTTACAGCTTTGTCAATAGTGTCCTTGTCATCTTACACTCCCTCTAATACTGTTCTGTATTTTCTTACATAGTTTGAAGGGTGTGAAATGAAACCCCCGAGTTATTTTATTAATTCATATTTCTGTTATGAATGGTTTGGGTCATTTTTTTCGCTTGGTTAGGTTGATAGTTTCAATTTTTTTTAAAGAACTTCATATCCTTTGACAAGTTATCTGTTGGAGTTTGTGTAATTTAAGATATTTGAAACTAGCTTCTAAAGATAGTCTTTAAGTTCTGTTAAACAAATAGCATTTTTCTGATTACATATTAACAGTTCTTTTACTTTGTACCTGCAAGGTGATGGAGAGGTCATTGAACAGATAATAAGCCAACATACCAGTGATCTGGATGAACAAAACCCAGAAGCCAGAGGTGTTCTTGATGGAATGATAAGACAGTTGCAACAACAGCAAGATCAGAGAATAGGAGTAAATCAAGATGTTTTTCGAAATGATCTTCCAGTTGGGGAAGAAACACCAAGAAGAGGTAATAAATATGGGGAGAAATATTATTTTTAATGTATGTAAAGTAAAATTGAAATAAGAGTTTATTCACTTAATAAGTTGATTGACATGGAAAAACCTTCACATCTCGATTTGTGTAGCTGGTTGAGAAGATTTTGTGAAGTTGTGTTCTCCATATATACCCTGAAATGGATCCACCAGAGTACCTATAGTTGATTTCAATTAAAAGACCTAATGAAATGTAAAGTTAGTTGACAAGAGAGAATTTTCAAAATATTGAAGAGATTTTGTTGGATGATAGTAATTCTTACCTGTTGTAAGGAGTTAATTTCATTTCCAAATGGTTTTAAATGTTAGTGATTAGCATTATGCAATAATTACAATCCCTGGTTCCACATTACTATTCCTCATATGGAATGAGACATATTACTTTGGAAGAATCCTTTTAAAAGTAAATCTGCAAAGCTAGTTGTTTGTCATTTTACTCAAACCAGTTTTTCACGTTTTGAAGTTTTTAAAACACAATTTGAACACATAATATTCAATGTGAAATTTATCATATTGGACAGTGATGACTACTGGCAAATTGCTAAACAGCATTGACTTAAACACCAGGAGTAAATCAGACAGGTGAAAATTTAATATCTTATTGGCTAGACTGTGAAGTCATAGTCTAGGTAGTTATTGGAGGAAATCCCTGTAGTAATTTATAGAAAACTTGAGAGAAATTCTAGAATCAGAAAAACGCTAGTCTTGATATTCCTGCCAAAACATTTCCAGTACTATTTTTAGTTTTTTGTCTAGACTTGGAATCTTCATTAGTGTAGAGAGCCTCTTTAGAGGGAAACTTCTCTTTAACAGATCTGCCACAGTCTGTGAGAGTCTTGGAGAATTGCTTGGTGGCACTGAGAGATTGTGACTAGTCCAGGGCTAGTATTTTTCAAAGACTTCTCTTGAACCTAGGATTTTTTCAACTCTGAAGCTAGCCCTCTGTCAGCATATTGCCCCTTAACTAATGTGAGACCGCCCTGTTTTAATGACTTTACTTTTAATTGCTTGATGTGATCAGATTATTAGTACATTAAACAGAGTAAGCTTAATGTTTTATTTTAATGGCCTGCCTGGACACTAGCTTTTTTTTTTCTTTTCTTGGTAAAATGTTTTAACACGCCTAACAAATTGTAGAAAGTACAAAGATTGGTTCGAGAAAATTATTAAGCAGGACAATACAATATAGTGTTTATGATACTATGTAGCTTGGCTGTTTTCATAATTTTTTTATTTCCTTAAGAGTAAGAAAGGATAACTTTAACTTTAAGAAAGTAATACCAGTGTTGTCCTTTGCAGTTAGCCTTTCAATGCTCTACAATATGACCTAAGTTTACCTACCCATACATATGTATATTGTTCTTTGGAAATGCCTTTTTTAGTCTCTGTCACTCAGATAATCTTTCTGTTTCTTTTAATTATTCACAAATTTAATCTATCATTCTATTCCACCATTCTGTTATCATTAGTATTTGTTTTCTTTCTTTTTGCTTTCGTAGATAGAACTGCTATGACTTGGGGTTTTTGTTGTTTTTTTATTAGTACAGCAAAGTCTTTGTTTCCCCCCTGTTTATAGTTTCAGGAACAAAACTAGTTGGATGAAAGGATATGAAAAATTCTGCAAATCTTTTTTTCTTAAATTTATTTACTTATTTTTAGTTTCAACATTCATTTCCACAAGAGTTTGAGTTCCCATCTCTCCTTGCACCCACCCCCAAAAAACCTTGCATTCTGATTACCCCTTCCACCAATCTTCTAGCCCTTCTATCACACCCCTCTCTTCCCTTATCCACATCTTTTCTGTTTTCTTGCAGGGCACGATAGATTTCTATACCCCATTGCCTGTATTTCTTATTTCCCAGTTGCATGTAAAAACAATTTTTAACATTAGTTTTTAAAACTTTGAGTTCCAACTTCTCTCCCTTCCTCCCTCCCCACCCATCCCCACTGAGAAGGCAAGCAGTTCAGTATAGGCTATATATGTGTAGTTATGCAAAAGACTTCCATAACAGTCATGTTGCCAAAGAGTAACTATATTTCCCTCCATCCTATCCTGCCCCCCCATTTGTTCTATTCTCTCTTTTGACCTTGTCCCTCCACAAATGTGTTTACTTCTAATTACTCCCTCCTCCCATTTGCCCTCCCTTCTATCATCCCCCCTAGATCACACTTATCCCCTTCTCCCCTACTTTCCTGTAGTGTAAGATAGATTTTCATACCAAATTGAGTGTGCATGTTATTCCCTCCTTAAGCCAAATGTGATGAGGGTAAGTTTTACTTTTTCCCCTCTCAACCATCTCCCTTTTCCCCTCCATTGGAAAAGCTTTTTCTTGCCTCTTTTATGAGAGATAACCTGCCCCATTCCATTTCTCCCTTTTCTCCTCCCAATATACTTCTCTCTCACCCCTTCATTTTATTTTTTTAGATATCATCCCTTCCTGTTCAACTCACCCTGTGCTCTCTGTCTATATGTATATAATCCCTCCAGCTGCTCTTGTACTGAGAAAAGTCTCAAGAGTTATAAATATTATCTTTTCATGTAGCAATGTAAATAGTTCAACTTTAGTAAGTCCCTTATCTGAATTTTTCATAAAGTCGTTAGCTTCCATCTGCTCCATTCTAATCTTTAAGGAATTACTTTCTTCAGTGAGCTTTTGGACCTCCTTTTCCATCTGGCCAATTCTGCTTTTCAGGGCCTTCTTCTCCTCCTTGGCTTTTTGGATCTCTTTTGTCATTTGGAATAGTCTGGTTTTTTTTAAAGTGTTATTTTCTTCAGCATTTTTGGGTCTCCTTTAGCGAGCAGTTGACTCGTTTTTCATGATTTTCTTGCATCACTCTCATTTCTCTTCCCAGTTTTTGCTGTACTTCTCTTACTTGATTTTCAAAATCCTTTTTGATTCTTCTATGGCCCTAAGACCAATTCGTATATTTCTTCGAGGATTTGGATGGAAGAGCTTTGACTTTGTTTTCTTCTGTTTGTATGCTTTGGTCTTCCTTGTCACCAAAGTAAGGTTCTGTAATCTGATTCACTTTTTGGTTTTTGCTCATTTCCCCAGCCATTTACCTGACTTCTGAGCTCTTTGTCAAGGTAGTTCTCTGCTCCCAGTGGGGGTGGAGGAGCGTACTTTTAGCTGCTGGATTTCCGCTACCACACACAATCTGTGGACCTAGAGCTCCAGAAACAGTCTCTGTCTTTGCCCTTGCTGCTGCTGTGGCTGCAGCTGGTTCCTCTGCCCCCTCCCCCTTCTGTAGCCCTGGGACTGGGCCTGACCACTCCACTCTTCCTGCACTGGTCCCACAGGCTCTTCCCACTGACCTTCCAATTTATCCTCAGCGCTTTGGGGTCATGAAGTCTGGAAACCACTACAGGTGTGAGAAATTCAGTCTCCTCAAGACCTATCTGTGCTGGTGCAGCCAATGCTGGACTGTGCTCTGCTCCCTGTGTGGTGTGATAGACACTTCTTGGTGACTTTTCAGGCTATCTTGGGCTGGAGATTTGCTTCACTCCATCTTTCTGTGGGTTCTGCAGGTCCAGAATTTGTTTAGGGTCACTTTTTACAAGTATTTGGCTGGACTTGGAGGCAGAGCTCTAGAAAGTGGGTGCTATTACTCCGCCATCTTGGCTGCACCCGTGCAGTTCTTTTTATATTACATGTTGCTTGAGAGAGAGAGAGAGATCAATTCATAGCTCCACCAGCAATGAATTAGCATACCTATTCTTCCATGTTTCTGCCAGCATTGAGGTTTAACATTTTTACCATCTTTGCCAATTTGTTGGATGAGTGTAAAGTGAGATTTCACCCATACAGGTGGATCCTTTATGGTGATTTATATTGAAGACTTGGATAAGAATTGCAGAAATTAGAATGTGTAGGTAGATTACTACCTGTGTCAGTGGAGGGAGTGCTCATCTATGTCACAGATGCATTAGAGAATTGAAATATCTTGATGCATCAGAATTGTCCTAATTTGTGTTACTTTAATTATTCCTGATTTTGAATACTTTGAAATGAATACTTTTGGAAACTCTTCTTTTTGGTTTGGTTTTTTTGGCCACTTCTAGCAAATGGTTCTTAATATTAAGGATTTGTGTCAGTTCCCCATAAATTTGGGATATTGATGTACAATACCAGAGGTGATCCATAACAAACTTTTTCTATTCTGCATTATTTTCCCTGCATCTTTTCTTCCTGATATAGGTTCATATACTTAGATCTGGTCTCTGAGGCCATATAGTTGAATTTATTTATTTTACTGATTCATTAGCATTTATTAATCAAGCATTAATCAATTAAACATTTAATAAATGCTTGCTATGTGCAAAACACTGTGCTAGGTGATGGAGATACATATACACAGAAGGAAGAATGAAGATTTTAAGATTGGTGTGTGTACACACATACACATACACACACACATACACACATAAATGTTTCTATAGGATAAATGTGAAGGGAACAGGAGATAGTGACTTGAGCTACGATATCATTGGCATAGAGAACTTGTAGATGAAGAAATCTCTGTTAGTGGAAATCTGAGTCTTCTTAGAGAGTTATTGAGGGCTGAGAGATGATGTGTCTTGTCCAACCACTATGTCACAGGCAAAGCTTGAATCCAAGTTTTCCTGATTTTGAGGTTAGCTCTAGCCAGTGTATTAAAAAAAAGAACAAGCATTAAGTATTAAAAGACAATAGTTTGGGAAGGATGGCACTAGCAGTTGAGTGAATGAGGAATGGCTTCCTGTGGTTGAGTCCCATCTTGTAGGAAAAGAAAGATTTTATGAAGAAAAGTATATATGAGGAGAGGAGACTGAAGATCAGACAGTTTAAAAGATTTTACCCAGGCTAGAATTGGAATCCAGGTTTTTTGTTTCCAGGTACAGTGCTTTTTTCTGGTATTTTGTGTTTTTGCCTCCCTACCTTATACCTTCTCAGAAATTTATATGTAGTAATATTTACATACAGTGCTTTAAAGTTTCTCCAATGCTATTTAGGAATGAATTTATCTCATAGCAACCCTGTGAGGTAGCGTGTTAGGAGAGCAGGTAGGTGCACAGTGGGTAGTACACCAGGCTTGGAATTAGGAAGACTCATCTTCCTGAGCTCAAATCTGGCTTCCCACACTTAGCAGCTATGTGACCCTGGGGTCAGTTACTTAACCCTGTCTGCCTCAGTTCTTCATTTGTAAATTGAGCTGGAGAAGGAAATGAAAAACCACTCCAGTAACTTTTGAAAGTCCCAAAAGGGGTTATGAAGAGTTGGAAACAGCAAAGCATGTTAGGAGCATTCATTATGTTTTGATTTGTAAAGAGTGCTGGCAAAATCTTCTTTCCCTCAGGAAACTTTCTCTGCCTTTATTTACTTTTAATATTTACATTATAAGTAGGTCACATTAACTATTTAAGAGCAACAGCATATACATATAATTCAGTATATTAATTAACATGATATAACTTTAGAAAAATGTGGAAGTCCCCAGAGAGCTGTGAAGTCACAGTTCTCATTCAGCCTCAGCTTTTCCATTTATACAATGAATAGAGGTGTCAAACTCACGGCAGAAAGACCCTAGATAGTACAGCTTTAAAATGTAATTAGAAAATATTTTAGCAAAATAATTAAGATATAATAAAAACAAACAAAAATAAAAAAGGAAAGATGCAAAATCATAAGCTAGCTCCAGCAGATCTTTGGGCTGATGAATGGACCTACACAGTTAAATGTTGCATTTATGTATATCCAGTTCTTATTTGAGTGCCCATTCCCTCCCTTCCCCTCTCTTCCCATACCCTCAATTTGTAACTCTGGCTCTTAAGCTTTACTATGCCTTCTCATCAACTGTTGGTCAGAGTTTCTTTTGATGAGCTGCTCTGCATTTTAGGACAACAGATGTAATCCATCACCATTTCTATACTGTAAGCCTTTCTAGCTTGCTGTAAGAGCTTGTGGTTTACTGGTATTATGTAGACTTTGAGAACCCAGAGTCTTAAAGCAGTAAGGTAATATCAAAGTAGAATTCTTTTTAAATACTGATTGACAAATGAAAAGGATGTTAATAAAGTTGATGTTAAATAATCATATATGAAGATTTTTGTCTGTAATTTTTAAAAGTATTGATTTTAAGAGTAATTATGCATATTATTTCTGATATACATTAATCAAAAACATCCTGTAGTGAAAAATCAAGATTGTAGTGTTAGTTTGTGACTTGCCATTATGTAGTACTGAATTTAGTGATAATGCTTATTTCCTTGAGTATTTTCCAAATTCAGGTTTATTGTCAGATAAATACTAATTTTCTAATTTTGATTTTATATGTATGCACACATATATCTGTAAAGTTCAGTAAATTTAGTTTTGGCATTACTTTCTATGGAAAATTTCTGTGTTCTTCATAATTAATTTTATACTAAGATGAAATACTTGACACATTTTTTTTTCACTTAATACATTCCCCTAGGTTTTAGACGACTAAGTTTAGATGTTCAGTCTCCTCCGAATATTGGTTTGCGTCGTAGTGGGCAAGTGGAAGGTGTTCGTCAGATGCATCAGAATGCTCCACGTAGTCAGATTGCTACAGAACGTGATCTGCAGGCTTGGAAACGAAGAGTAGTTGTTCCAGAAGTGCCACTGAGTATATTCCGGTTTGTTTAAAATTTTAATTTGTTATATTGTTTTAGAGAACAGCATATATGTACATATGTATACTTTTATATTTTTAAAGAAACTTAGAGTAGTATGTATGTATATGCATAGTATGTTTTAAATAGGAAAATGTCATATAATTATCTAGTTATGCCTTTGGAATGCTTACAGTTCCCCCTTAAGATTGGTGGTTTTATCACTACATCCTACAAAAGCCATTGAATGAATATACAGACATAGGTAGATCTGCAGCGTGGCAATTGTTTGGCTGACGTCAGGAAGACCTGTGTTCAGATCCTTATGAAAACTTGAATGGCAAGCTACTTAACCTTTGTGTGTCACAGGCCACTATGTAGAACTCATACCAGATGAGTTTGTCATCTGTGTTAGTTGAGGAGTTCTTATACTGTAAATTTCACATTTTAATGAAATCACAGGTCCTTTTCATGTATATGCCCTATAAATCTGTTTTCATAGTTCTTATTTTGAAATTCCTTAAAAACGAGTAGGAAATGAATTTTATTTATAAAGATATATCTAAACTGTTGAATACAGCTCTCAAGTCGAAGGGTACTTTTAAAAATCTGGATTTGAAATTTTTCAGTGTTTTTTATTATTTCAGGATGTGTGTGTACATATAATTGTCAAAATCATTTTGAAACTATATCTTTCTTTTTGGAAAGTAAAACATATCCATTGACTAGCACAGTAGGTATACTTATAAGGATAGATGTGTGTATATATATAATAGAAGGATAGATGGTCTAGCTAGTTCTTTGATCTAGCTAAGCTTCAGTACAAGTAGTTTTGTTTACTTATTCATTTCTGTTTTCTCAAAATTTTGCTGATGGAACATAAATAATCCAAATGAATGATGTGAAATAATAGTATTTTATAGTGGCATCAGCAAATATTAGGATCTCTTAGGAGAGATCACAGATTCATTAAGTAGAATTTATTTTTCTTGTCCCAGCTTATTTGTAGAGTTTATTTTCTTCCATAAGGAAAAAGAAATATGTTCTTCAGAAATTCATGGAGATGAGCCTAATTTGGTTGTCTGCTGATAGTTTAATAAGCCATGAACATTGTTCTCAAGGTCGATTAGAAGGCAAAAGAATGGTGTTGTTTCCCTCTCTGAAAAAGTAGACATATTAACTGTCCTTTAAAGAGGTCTTGGTATTTTAAATTAAATTTTTTTTTTCATCTTGACTTATGTTTGGTTTCCCTTTTAACTTTGAGGAGTCTTACTTTTTTTTCCTAGTTGAATCTTTTATTTTAGTGTCACGATATTTGTAAAACATTTAATTATGTCTTGAAGAACTTTATAGGATATTTGAAGGAATAGCACCAAAACTAAATGATAAACTCTTACAGAAAGCTGGAAGATTATAGAATTGGAAAAGGTGAAGAGGAAAAAAATCTGTATATAACAGAAAGAAAAAAGAAGCCTCTTCAGCTAACTCAAAAGGTATGCTATATAGTTAAAGTCTGTTTTTTGAAGATGGAACAAAATGAAAATTTATAAATTCAATTTGAATGAAACTTTGCATTTTAAATTATTTTCTCAATATATTACGAAGACAGACTACACAAAGGATTACACAGAAATTTTAGAGTTAAGACTAAAAGGGTCAGTCCATACCTGACTGAAAATAAAAAGTTACTGATAAAAGTGTTAAACAACATGCCTGGAAGCATTTCCCAGCACATCCACAGCAAGCACAGATCCCTGCAGCACTCTTGAGGAGACCTTCTTCCAAACTAACATGAAGCCATTAGTGACATTCACTGAGCTCTAAAGGAATTTAATTTTGCTATTTTCTGGCCTATAAAACTTCATTCCCTCTTTCTCTTCCCTCCCCCCCAAGAGTGGCATGAGAATATCAAATACTTTGTTAAAATTTAGGTAAACTGTAATTAAAGCTTTTTTTGGATCTTCCAGGTTATTAAATACCCTGTCAAAAAATATAACTAGGCTAGTGTGGTGTGACTTGTTTTTGATTAATCCATGCTGTCTCTTAATGATCTGCCTACTTTTCTAGATATTCACCATTTCCTTAGTAGTCCTGGAATTTTGCCTGGAGTATATATCAAGCTTACAGCTGTATATTTTGCCAAGTATATATTCCTTCTTTTGAAAATCTAATGATTTATCCTTGTTCAGTCCTTCTGAACCTTTCCTGTGCTGGAGTCTTTAAAAGTGTTGCCAGTGGCTTAGTAATATTCACCAGGTTTTTTGGTTACTTGAAGAAATAATCAACAAAGTTTTTTATGTACTTACTATGTACCAGGGACTGGTGGGTGCTTGGAATACAAAGAAAAAAGTGAAAGTCCCTTCTTCTGAAGAGATATCAAAGGGAAGTAACATTCATAGAATAAAGTTAGTTGCACATATATCCAAAATAAAAGATAAATTTTTTTGAGGGGAAAAAGCATTAATAACAGGGAGGTGATCAGGAACAATTTTGTGTAAAAGGTGACTTTCGAGTTTCAGGGTTGAATATTATATTTGACTCTTGAATGTTATAAGAGGCAAAAGTTAGGAGAGAATGCATTCTAGGCATAAGGCCAAGAGATAGGTGATGGAGTGTTGTGTTTGGGAGAGAAATGACTACTTTGACTAGATTCCACTTTGTTTAAAAATTATTTAAGTATAACAGTATTGGAAATATAGGCTAGAGCCAGATTGTAGAAGACTTTAAATGCCAAATAGACATTATACTCGTAATTGGAAGCCAGCAGTGTTTGAGTAGGGGAGTGACATAGACCTGCATTTTAGAAAAATAAGTTTGTGAACCATACAAAGGGTGGGAGAGGACTTGAGCAGTTATTGCCATACTCGTTATTGTTGTAGTTATACTACTTGTTCTAGCAGTCCGTAGAAAATTGAGAAAGGCCTAAATTACAGTGGTGACTGTGAGAAGAGATAGGGGAACATAATCCAAAGCTTTAATAACAAGTATTATACTGAGGTTGCAAACCTTGTTGCTCAAAAGGATAATGTGTTGCCCTTGAAAGTAGTAGACAAGTTTGAAAGAGTGATGGATTTGGAAGAAAAGATTTATGTTATATTTTAAATATATTGAATTTGAGATGCCTAAGGGGCATCTAATTTGAAATGTCCAATGGGTGATGGTATGACTGGAGCTCAGGAGAGAGCCTGGAGTTGAATATGTAGGTCTAGGACATGTCGAATCTGTGTAGACATGATAATTGAACCTATAGGAACTGGTAAGGTCACCAAGAGAGTATAAAGGGAAGAGAAAAGAGACCCCCTCCACGCCCCCCCCCCCTCCCCGATAGAGTCTTGGGGAATATGCAGGTACAGTTGTTGTTATTCAGTCGTTTCAAATCTTGTCCAACTCTTCATTTGGGGTTTTCTTGGCAAAGATATTGGAATTGTTTGCTATTTTCTTCTCTAGCCCATTTTACAAATGAGGAACTGAGGCAAACAGGGTTAAGTGACTTGCCCAGGGTCGCACAGCTAGTAAGTGTGTAAGGCCAGATTTGAACTTAGGTTTTCCTGACTCTAGACCTGGTGCTCTGTCTACTGCACTACCTAGCTACCCCAAGCCTGCAGTTAGAGGGCAGGTTATGGATTGTGATTCAACAAAGTAATCTGACAAAGAACTGTCATTTTTTTATGCAACCTTGTTGAATGATTTTGCATTTGTTGTTCAGTATAGTTAATACTGAAGCTTAAATCTGTCCATGGTGAATATTTTCTTCAGCAGTAAAATGGGGAAATACTGTTCATAGTAGTGAGCCTCAAATTTTGTAATTAAAAAAGTGAAATTGACTATTTTTAATGGACAAAATAATTTTATTTTTTAAATTTTGTTGATTTTTTTTATTACATCATAATCTTTTCCCCAATATTAAGCCTCTGTTCCCAGTGAATCTTTCTACATGATAGCAATAAACAAAACAGTTAAAACCAAGTAGCACAGTGATAGATTAATTATTACAGGAAGTTGAAGTTGACTGCCTTTCAGAATTATAATAGTAATCACATTATGTATTCTGCTAATATACACTGCATCAATTTATAAAGTTTTCCCATTTACTTCTGAGATTATACTTTTGTAGCTTCTTGCAGTGTAATAATATATCATTCCATTCACAAACTGTAGTTATTTCATTCATTGCCAGTTGAAGGGCAATCACTTTTTTGGGATTGGGGGGACACAGTAATCATTTTGGAATCAGCTGTCTCTTTGTTGGAGGATTGTTGAACTAGCTGGAGCAAAGGTCAAAATCAGTACTAAATTAGAAAGAAAGTATAACAGTAAGAAGGCAGTCTCGAAAACAACTTGTTTAGATAAGGTATCCACTCCAGAAATGGAAAAGGAATAAGAATATGGATGTCTCACCATTGACTGTCATAATTTCTTAGAGAAATTCTATGTAAAACATTTTATTTCTACAAAGAAGAGTCCCTCTAAAGGGACTTTGCATCCAGCAAAGTGTTGATCTCTTAAGCAAGGATAAGTAGTCAAGAATCAGACAGTTTAAGAGTATGTGCTCAGTTGTAAGATATGAAGAACTCAGTGTGGCGTGGTGCATGACAGGCACTTACTAAATGTTTATTGACTGATTTACTGCATCAAACTTTGTTTTAATACCGGGCCTCTTCTGTGAGACCTGTGGTCATTTGAAAGAGAACACCTGAAAATAAAGTGAACTCAAAACATTGCCCAAGTTAAAACATGTAGCTAAACTAATTGAATTAGACCATCACTTTTAATAGACTTGGAGATTAATGAGTTGGGTTTGGCAATCCACCTGAGTGGCATCTGGGAAACTTAGCACTTTCCACTAAAGCTGCTTGTCAGCCAAAATTCTTTTTGATAGCAGTCTTCTACTGGTGAGTTTGTAAGTACCTATGACTCTATTTTAGGTGATCCAAAAGACCTTGGAAAATGCATGGTGTGTTCAAGCAGGCTTTATATTGTGTTGACCATGATAATTTGTACTCTAAGTGGCATAAACCAGTGCTTCTTAAACTGTGGGTTCATAATACCACATGGCATTGTGAAAAATTTGGCCACAGTAAAAAGTTTCTGAATTTGCAATGACTAAAAGTTAATTAAAAATCAAGCACATAATGAATCTGAGGTGTTTCTGGCAGTGCTTTCCCATCTTGCATCAGACAGCTTCACTGCAGCTTTGGTTCTGAACACAAAGCATGGGCACTTGCACTGTGCATGCCCTCAGGTCACGCAGCACCAACAAATACTGCTGAAACCAGAAGAGGGTGAAGAGTGGAAAAATTTTAAGAATTCATGGTATAAACAGTATCAACCGTATGTGTGACTATGACTGGAAAAAGGTCCTTTTGTGTGACCTTTTGACAGAGTCCAAGTTTTATTAAGGAGATTTGTTCTGTGAAGTTTGGATTCAGTCAAAAGGGGTCAAACTTGAGGACCTAGAGGGCCACATGTGGCCTTGAGGGTTGCAGGTTCCCCACCCTAGAGTTAGACTGTTATTTTTCAAATTTTATTATCATTTATTATATTTTATTATATTACTATAAATATTCGCATTCATCAGAAGTGCTGCCCCCAAGGCAAAATGACTACCAGAAGAATTAATGCCAACAAATTAAAGCTCTTCTCTGAGCTTGAACAGTTTGTTGCTAACTTGGAGGGAAAGTTGAGTCAACACACAGTTGGCAACAGTGGAGCAGAACAGGAGTGGGCAGCTTTCAGAGATTTGGTGTACAGCACTGCATTTGCTCATCTGGGTCAGAACACTCTCAAACACCAAGCCTGGTTTGATGAAAATGATGACAAAATTCAGAAGCTGCTAAATGAAAAACGAGAACTCCACAGGATTTACCAGCCCGATAGTTCATGCACCTCTAAGCATTTAATTCCATCAAAAACAAAGTACAAACAAAGCTTAGAGAGATGCAGGATTCCTGGCTCGGTAAGAAGGCAGATGAAATTCAGTTTTATGCTGATAGTAACAAACCAAAGTGCTTTTTATGATTCCCTGAAAGCTATTTATGGGCCAAAAACCTATGATGCATCACAGCTACTCAGTGCTGATGGAGCCACATTGATTAGTGATAAGGACATGATCCTAGAGAGATGGGCTGAACACTTCCATAGTGTTCTCAACAGACCATCATCAATCAACGCTGAGGCCACTGACCATGTACCTCAGGTTGAAGTTAATCCCTCCTTAGCTAAACTTTCAACTGAAGAAGAGGTTTTGAGAGCCATTAGGCTCCTTTCATGTGGCAAAGCACCTGGTGCTGATTGTATTCCAGCTGAGATTTACACGGTAGGGGGACCATTGCTCATACAAAAGCTCACTGAAATTTTCCAGGTTATATGGCAAGAGGAGGTTATCCCCCAGGAGTTCAAGGATGCCTCCATTGTCCATCTCTATAAAGGTAAAGGGAGTAGATTGTCCTGTGACAATCACAAGGGGATCTCTTAGTCATTGCTGGCAAAATTCTTGCTAGAGTCTTCCTTAATAGGCTGATCCTTCACCTGGAAGATGGGCATATACCTGAGAGCCAGTATGGCTTCAGAAAGGGCAGAGGAACAGTCAATATGGTGTTTCCTGCCCAATAACTCCCGGAGAAATGCCAGGAGCAGAGCAGAGGTCTGTACATGTTTGCGAATCTGACCAAGGCCTTTGACACTCTTAGTGATGAGGGCTTATGGAAAATTATGTCAAAATTTGGTTGCCTGGAGAAGTTCATCAATATCATACGTTTTGCCCGGGTTCTGGATGATGAACAGTGCTCTTGTGCCTTCCTAGTCACCAGTGGAGTGAAACAGGACTGTGTGCTTGCTCCCATGCTTTTTAGCATAATGTTTTCAGCCATGTTGACAAATCCTTTCAATGAGGATGAATAAGGCATCAAGGTCAACTACATACTGATGGTAAGTTCTTTGATTTGAAAAGACTACAAGCCAAGACCAAAGTAGTGGATGTGTTGGTGCATAATTTTCTGTTTGCACATGATTGTGCACTCAGTGCAGCCTCTGAAGTTGAGATGCAGCAAAGTATGGATCAATTCTCTGCTGCCTGTGCTAATTTTGGCCTAATAATTAACACCAAGAAAATACAGGTGCTCCATCAGGCACCACCACACCATCCATATGTGGAACCATCAGTTACAACAAATGGAGAAGTTTTGAATGCTGTGGATAAGTTCATTTACCTTGGTAGTGTATTTCCCAGGGATGTACACATTGACAATGAGGTTGATGCACGCATTGCCAGAGCTAGCTAAGTGTTTGGGAGGCTCTGAAGAAAAGTTTGGGAGAGAAGAGGTATTAAATTGACTACAAACTCAAGGTCTACAGAGCCATTGTGCTGACCTCATTGTTACATACTTGTGAAACATGGATGGTTTACCAGCACCATGCCAAGAAACTGAATCGCTTCCATTTGAACTGTCTTAGGAAGATCCTGAGGATCACCTGGCAGGATAAGGTAGCAGACACCGAAGTCCTTGCTCGAGCTGAAATGCCGAGATTTCAGACTATGCTTCAGAGAGCACAACTCCAATGGACTGACCAGGTTGTTCAAATGCAAAATGTACGCTTGCCAAAAAGACTTTTGTGGAGTACTCGCATGGGGCAGGAGATCACATAGTGGCCAGAAGAAGCAATACAAGGACACTCTCAGGGTCTCTCAGGAAGTTTAGATTTGACTGCAACATGGGAGACAGTGGCATGGGACCGCTCAGCATGGCATGCCCACATCAGAAAGGGTGCTGTGCTCTTTGAGCAAAGCAGAATAGAGACAGCACAAAGTAAACACAGGATGCAGAAATTTTGAGATATCCACCCCAAATATTCACACTTACTATCTGTGCCCAATCTGTGGTGGAGCCTTCCAAGCTCAATCAATCACAGTCTGATGTGATTGATGTGATGTCTGATCAATCACAGTCAGACATACTGAAATTTCACTTTATCATGGTGATGTCATTTCGGTCCTCTTCTAAGATGGAGGACAACAACCAATTATAATAATATATAATCATATAATATAAAATAAATATATAATTATACAAATATGTTATCACTTATTGTATATTTTTATTTTTATATCGTATTGTATTATTTTATATTATATATAATATACGTTAAATAAATATATAAAAATCTAAGGCCCTTCCACACAGTAGACATTTAATGAAGTATTTGAAATATACTAATGTTCTAAGCCACCATACCTTTTTTCCTAACCTCCCAAAGCATTTTCCTGGTTTTCTTACTGACTTATAAGCTCATTACTTCATTTGCTTTTAAAATGATATATTTTCTGACTTTTAATCTCTAATCAGTTTTTAGAAAAATTTAGAGCTTTGCTTATTCAAATTGTAGAGTCAAGTATTAATGCAAAGCAGTGAAGAAAGGGCTGTGGGAAATAACTTTTTTCAGTAAATGAATATTGTTTGCTAAGTTTTTTAAATTAAAAAGTTACTGCAGTAATCAAAGATTAACAAGTTTTGTTTAAAAGTTTTCAGAAATATTCCAGTGTTATCCTCTTTAATGGATCTTTTCCTTTCTGTAGCTTTGCTCTTAAATGATTTCTTTATCTTTGAGGAATTTAGTGCATGTTCCATTATCTCAGAGTCAAACTGTATTATGAGGCTTTCAGTCTTCATAAGAACTTATTATGCTTTTTATTTTGGGGGAACCCTCAACATTGTCTCAATTCACCGCATTTAGAAACTAATGCTTCAGACAAGCAATGGAGAGAATGTTGTAAACTGAATTTGGTAGAAGTGCAGCCTGTCATTTAAGTCTCTTTGGTCTTTTCCACCCCATCTTTTCTGCCTTATTCTTCTTTTCAGATACTCTGTGTTACAGCTGTACTGGATTATATATGCTATATTATTCTTTTTCCATTTCTTCCTTGCCTTCACACAGGCAAGCTACCGGGACAGTGTATGGAGCATGCTGTAAGCTCAGATCAGTTTCCACCTACTCCCTGGTACACTTCCATTGTTTTTCTCTTCAGATTACCATATTAACTATTTACATGTTTATATTTCTCAGGAGAATATAAAGTTCTAAAAAGGGTAGAAGCAGTTTCATTTTTGTCACTGTAGTTGTGCATAATAGGAGCTTGAAAACTTTTTGTAGAATTGAATAATGTACATCACTTGCTAATTTCATTAGCTCCCATGGATCAGTCAATTGATTATCTCTGGCAGTGGCTCCCAGCTCTGTATTATATAGCCTTTGCTTCTCTCCACTCCATTGCTGAACCTTTCAGTACGTCCTGCTCTCATTATCTTCAGAATAAAGCTGAAACTGTTACCCTCTTATGTAATGCCCAGCAAAGTCTGGATCCCAACTTCCCTTTCCAGCATCTTCTTACTATTCCTTTTTCTCCTAGTCAGACTGTAATATTCACAATTTTTAGCTCTTTCCACTTTTTATTACCTTTGCTTTCACTTACATTATCTTCTTTGCTTAGAATGTCCTGACTTGCTGTTTCTGTGAATCTTAAATGTGTTGTGGCGTGTGATAGGTTGAGTTCTATGCTTGAATAAACTATTATGTATAGCAGACTTTGATTCCAGTAGGATTTAGGTAGGATTTAAGGATCAGTCTGAAAATTCTTTTAACGTATCTTGGCTTAGTGGAAAAATTCAGGATTTCCAGGAGAAAACGCAGGTAAATAATTTTTTTGTTATTAATTTTATTTATTTTCAGTGTCCTATAATCACTACCATATAACTTAGATTATTATTTTTCCCTCCCTCCCTGAGACAGCATACAATTTTATATAGGTTCTACTCAAACATTCTCATTAAATACATTGTCACTATAGTCATGCTGTGTAGAAGAATTAAATTGAATGGGAGAAATCATATAACAAGCCGAAACATAATGCGCGTGCGTGCACATGCGCACGCACACACACACACGATCTGCTACATTCTGCAATTGAATTCCATAGTTCTTTCCCTGGATGTGGAAGGCATTTTGCCTTAGAAGACCATTGGGAATTTTTTTTTAAGTCCTTGCATTGCTATGTAGTTCCAAGTCTACCAGAAAAAGCTCTCACACACTGTGGTCATTTCTGTGCACAAAATTCTCCTGCTTCTGCTCTTTTCACTCAGCATCAGATCATATAAATCCTTCTAGGCCTCTCTGAAGTCTTCCTGTTCATCATTTTTTATAGCACAATAGTATTCCATTACGTTCATATACCACAGCTTGTTCAGTCATTCCCCAATTGATGGGCATCCTCTCAATTTCCAGTTCTTGGCCACCACAAAGAGAGCTGCTATAAATATTTTTATACATGTGGGACCCTTTCCCAGTTTATGACCTCTTGGGGATATAGTCCTAGAAGCGATATTGCTGGGTCCAAAGGGTATGCACATTTTTGTAGCCCTTTGGTCATAGTTCCAAATTGCTCTCCAGAATGGTTGGATCAGCTCATAGCTCCACCAGCAATGAATTAGTGTTCCAACTCTCCCACATCCTCTCCAACATTTATCATCTTCCTGTTCTGTCATGTTAGCCAGTCTGACAGGTATGATATGATATATCAGAGTTGTTTTGATTTGCATCTCTCTAATCAAAAGTGACTTAGAGCATTTTTTCATATGACTATAGATAGCTTTAATTTCTTCTGAAAATTGCCTGTTCATATCCTTTGACCATTTATTAATTGGGGAATGACTTGTAGTAAATGTATTTTTTGAAAACATGGATTTGCAAGAATATTTTCTATAGTATATAAAATGATATTCCCCCCATAATTGACTTATAACTAATTTTCTTGTTAGAAATGCTTATTATGCAAAATTATTCTAATTTATTAGAAATGCTAAAAATGCTCTGTTTAAATAGTAATAAAAAGTAAAAATTTTTAGCATTCTTAGTATCTTAAATATTTGCGTTTAATAAGTCTTTGATTCTCACTTCTTTTTATTTTCTTATGTTTATATGTATGCATATTAGATGATCCCAAGGGCCCGGTCCAGGCAGAGAATTTTTAGAGCTAAATATTCAGATTATGAAAATAATTTTGATCACCCTGAATCATCATCTGAGGAAGAAAATGAGTCTCATAGTTTCATACGACAGGTAAATAATGAAATATTGAAATATACAAATTAATTTTGAATAATGTTCCTTTATTTTTTATATGACCAGGCAGATATTTGAGGGCAGATTTGCAAATCCAAAAGAAATAATGAATATTTTAAATTGAATCATCATTAATTTTTCGTAGCTGCTTGACTTTGAATAACCGAAACAAGTGCCCGTAGTTAAACATCTATATGCATGTATACGTGCACATGCACACATGTGTATATATAATATATATTACTGACAGTTGCATGGTTAAATTTAAATAATTTTTAAAATTTTAGTAATTTTTAGATTATTTGACATTGCTGGGTAAATGAATTTAAAATTTTCTGCTTTATTGTCACCAAAACTTTTGAAAGCATTTTCTTGGAATCTGTAAATTTATTACACTTTCCCTCCCTTTAACGAGCATATTGCGAACATATGCTGATAAGAATTTAGTGACTTGTTGATGAATCAAGTTCATTGTGAATATTTATTTTGTACCTTCAGTTTGACCTTTGCTTTTTTTCTACTTGCATCATTTCTATACTAATTCCTCACAGTGATTTTTTTCTTTCAGAAGATAAATACAGTATTCGAAATGTCTTAATGCAGTTGTAAGCTATTAGCCTAAAATTGTATTAAACCTTGCCCTCTATTTATTAATTCCTTTTCTTAATGTCATGATCATTTGTAGTTTGAATTTCCCTTGTTACAAAGAAGTAACTAAAATAGCAGGTGCAGGACTTTGTAGTCCTTGACAAATGCAATGTCACCTTGGGAAATGTCTGGTCACTGACTTCCTGGTCTGTACTTTACTCCTTAGGGTGACTGAGAACTAGGTAGTAGATGACAGAACTACCAATGGCCTCCAGTCCTGGACTCAGTGCTAGAGCAGGGGTCCTCTGGAATCGCTTTCTGACCATATTTTTTCAGTCGTCATAACATCCCTGGTCCCTGGACACTTGCCTCTGTAGCCTCTGCCATTACTCCCCACTGCTGCTGCCTACCAAGGCCACCACCCAATGCCTTTTCTGCCACACATTCTAGCCAGTCCCAACTCCAGTTTCCACAGACTTCTCTTTTGGTCTTTCTAAGATAACCTGGGCTGAAAAAAAAAATAACTCATTTTGACTTTTGCTTGCCTTTCCCACTCAGAACTCAGTTTGATATTTCCTGTGGTTGTTTTGTAGGGGAGATTTTGGAGGAGGTTTGGCATTTGTGACCTTTCACTCTGCCATCTTGCTTCTACATCCTGCACTTCCCCTCCCCACATCCTCTGAATTTTGCCCTTTCTGTTGAAGGCAGAAGGCACCGTTTTTCTAAAAAGCCAAGATTACAGTCTCAATAATATACTTGACTTCTCATCCTCCTTTTCCACTTGTATCCAATCAGTTGCCAAATCTTGTTTCTGCCTCCACTGCCTATTGTATTTGTGCCTTCTCACAGCCAGGACTCTAATTCAGATTCTCATCAACCCTTCTTTTAACAACAGGAGTAGTCTCTAATTGCTGATAATTATCAAAGCTATTTGTTCAGCCTTAACCTTTCTGGGATCTCTAGACTCACCTCTCCAAATGCCAATCATGCATCTGAAACTAGAATTCCCTTTGTAAAGCATCTTAAAATTCAACATGTTCAAAACTGAAATTTTTATCTTCCTCCTCAAGCCCTCCTTTCCTAAAAAATTTCCTTATGCTGCATTAAATTTCATTTCATTCATTTTAAATTCAATTTCAATTCATTCATTAAATTTCTTTGACATAATTATCTGGTTTTAATCATTTTCTTTTGCTGCATCTGCAATGGGAATTGAATACTCTTGGAGGCAGTAGGTATATAGTATGTATGAAGTGTACCTTACAGGGCTGTTGTATGGAAAGGACTAACTTTATAGAATGTTACCCAAGTTTAAAAAGGTGATTGTTTTCATTTTGATTGGTAAGTAATATAAAGAGGTAACAGATTTATCTTATTTTGAGGATAACAGATTTACCATTAGTATGAGTACCAGTCATGTTTTACTAAATGCTTCCTTTGTGCCACATACTGGGAATACAAAGACAAAAATATAACATGTCCTATGTACAAATAATTTAAAATCTATGCTACAGTACAATATGTACAAGCATAGGTAAATACAAAACATGTACAAATGCGTGTTTTTTAAGCCATCCTTCCATCAAAGGATAAAATTACTGCTGTATTTTGTATTCCCCATCCCCTGGTTTTTGAATCAGGACACTTCAACTCCAGATCAAAGTGAAGATTCTGGGAGCTCTGAAGAAGAAGAAGAGGAGGAAGAAGAATGGAAAAGTGAAGAAAAAAGTGAAAGTGACAGTGACAATTCCAGGTATTTCAGAGAATTACAGTCTCAGAGTTTCAGGGCTATCTATTGTAGTCCAGGGTGTCTTTCATGTTTTCTCTGGCAACCCCTTTATGCAGCTTTGAGGGCACAAGCAGGCTTCAGTGAAGTTGCAACACTGCCAGAAACACCTCGGATTCATTACGTTTTATTTTTAATTAATTTTTGGTTGTTGTGCGTTCAGAACAGATGAATGAAAATGGAAGAAGAATAGGGGAAGGAAATAAGCATTTATGTAGCACCTGTCCTCAGTGCTTTTTTACAAATCCTATATCATTTGGTTATCACAACAACCCTGCAAGGTAGTGCTATGGTCCCTATTTCACAGTTGAAGAAATGGAGACAAATGAATGTTAAATGACTTGCTCAGGGTTACACAGCTGGTAAGTATATTGAGTGCAATTAGACTCAGGTCTTCCTGCCTCCAGGTAAAGTGTCACCAGCTGTCTCAGAGAAATCATTTGTAAAATGCTAACCAAATTCCAGTCATTGTACTGAGTGCTTAGGGGATGCCAAAACAAGACAGTCCCTGCCCTTCAGAAGTTTACATTCTTTATTGAAGGAAATAATCGTTTAAGATCAGGGAAGTATGTTTTGTTTTGGAACGTCAGAGAGATGATGAGTGGAGACAGGAAAGTCAATTAATGCACTCCTTTCAGAAGCAATGTTGGTATTGATTTGATGACTATTTCTAGACATAGTGAGTAAGGGGATGTAGAAATATGAATGACTATAAATGGATGGTCAGATAGGATGTTAAGTGTAATTTGTGATGTGAAGTAGCTAGCTAAAGTAGGTCACATCTGTTGGCTCTTTTGATAGGACAATCTTTCAGAAGGGTCATCCATTCCACTTCTGGACAGCTCTCATTGTTAATGACCTTTTCCCTTATATCAAACTGAAACCAGCCTTTTTGCTCTTCCATCTTTTGTTATTTTGTGTTGTTAAGGTGAAGCAGAATAAGGGAGGCAATGCTAAGTTTGAAATCAAAAACTAGTTTTAAATCCCAACTCTTCAGTTTATTAACTGCGCAATCTTAGATAAATCACTTAACTTTTTTAGACCTTAATTTTCTCACCTATACATTGAATGGATTGGAATACATGATCTTTAAGGTCTAGTCTTCTCTTTTCCTTCGACTTGTTTTTCTTCAGACTATCCAGACCCTTAAGCCATATTGGTTACTCTCCTCCAAACACATTCCCTCCAAGGAATTATTCTTTGGTAATAGAGAACGTGGTCTCACCAAGTTTAAAGACTGTAACAGGATGATTACTTATCCTTCTGGACATTATGCCTAAGATCAAGTCAGCTTTTTTGGATGTCATGTATTGGATTTTTAGTTTCTTTAATTTACTAGTGGAAGTCTTAGATTTCCTTTTGTAAGTAATTACCAAGGAGAAGTTAATAAATTTTCTTAACATTTATTAGGGATAATAATTGGACCTGTGATTTGATCAGAGTAGTCAGCTGCTATAGAGGAACATGTACTAATGAGGATTAGTGCCATCTCTTAGAAGCGTGCTTAGGATGCTGAGAGATTGAATGCCTGACCCAGTCTTACACAGCCAGTATGAGTTAGAGGCAGGACTTGAACTCAGTTCTTCCCTGTGCTCACATCAACTTTTTATTTATATTGTTATTACTATTATAGTTAAACTATTCAACTAAACATTGTTTCCTTTGAAAATTTAAAAGATCAATTCAGGACAAATCATAAATTTTTGTGACAAGAATCTTACTGGTTTCATTTAGTTAATACATTTTTTTATAGTGATTCTTCAGCCAGATATTCTGATTGGAGGGCTGATGTTGGCATTAATCTTCAACCTCCTTTAAGAACCTCATCTCGTCGTAGAATTATCCGGTATTGCAGTAGCTCAGAAGATGAAGTATCTGTTGAGAAGTTGTCTACTCCAAAGAGAAGGCGAAAGAGAAGGAAAAAATGTAAACCTAAGAAATCGGTATGAAAAAACTGTACTTTCTACAAATTTCTTGTTAAAATTTTTTTTATTTTACCAATTTAATTTTTTAAAAAAGAAAAAGCAAAATTGTTGTAATATATGCATAGTTAAGCAAAATAAATTCCTTCCAAAAGTCAGGAGATGACTAGCATCTTTAACACTCTGGAATTCTGATTGGCATTGATGTGAAATCTTAAGTCTTTCAAAATTGTTAGCCTTTACAATGTTCTTCTGTTTTTGCTTATTTCACTTTGCATCACTTCTTCGCCACTTTTAAAAGGAGCTGATCTAAATATTTTTTAGCATTAGCGTCCTTTTAATCTTTCTTTGATCTAATTGTGATATGTCAAGTAGTGGTTTCACTGAATGTGTGGCTATGCAGTTTAGCAACTTTTGGGTCATTGTTCTAGATTGCTTTCCAAAATGACTGAAAACAATCACAGCTACAGCACGGTATATTAGGGTTTCTTTCCCCAGGTCCTCTATATTTTGTCATTTTTTAAAATCAGCTTTACTATGTGACAAGTATGAGGTAGAAATTCAGAGTTGCTTTAATATGCATTTTCTTTTAGAATGATTAGTGTTTTGGAGCAATTATTTTCTATGGCTTTTGATAGGTTGAATTTCTTCCTTTGAAAATACTTCAACTATTTTATCAATAGTAGTGGCTTTTTTCATACAAATTTAAATCAGTTATGTATTTTATAAATTAGATCATTGTCAGAGAAACTTACTCCAAAGATTGTTTTTCTGCAGTCCACTTTTCCCTTCTAATTTTAACTGTACTGATTTTGTTTATGTAAAACTTTTTTATTTTATGTAATCCAAGTTGTCCATATTGTCTTCTGTGATCTTCTTTAACCCTTACTTATTCGTGAACCTTTCCCCTATCCATGGATCTGAAAAATAAAACGTCTTCCTTTTTTTCTCTGATTTATTTATGATGTGATCTTTTATATCTGAGTCATGTATGGAGCTTATTATGTTATTTGATATGATTTATTGGTCTAAACACAATTTCTACCATTACTACTGTTCAGTTTTTCAACATTTTTTGTCAAGAAATAAGTACTCAGCTCCCGTAGTTGACATCTTGGAGTTTTATCAAACTGGGCTTCTATATGTTGTGTAGCCAGTTTATTTGTTCCACTAATGAACTTTTCTCCTATTTCTTAGCCAGCACCAAATGTTTTGGTGATTATTATTTTGTTGTGTAATTTGGGAACTAATACTGCTTTTTTCTTTTCATTGTTTCTCCTGAGAGTCTCGACTTTTGGTTCCACCAGATTAATTTTACTATTGTTTCTTGGTATTTTGATTGTTTTTGTGCTAAATAAATAAATTTAGGTAGCGTTGTTATTTTCATTGTATTGGTTCAGTTGAGCTCAGTTGTATTGACCTCAGTTGTTAATTGAGTAATTAACATTTCTTCAGTTGTTTGTCATTCTATTTCTGTAAAGAATATTTTGCATTCACATAGTTTTGGGGACACTAATATTTTGAGTCTTTTACGGTGTAGAATTTGCAGAGGATGACTCCAGCTGAGCTTGAAAATATAGAACATTTATATGAATTTCATCCTCCAGTTTGGATAACAGATACTACACTTCGAAAATCTCCATTTGTTCCTCAAATGGGTGATGAGGTAAGAGTGGTAAATTTTTTTGTATGAATTTCAGTAGATAATAAAATCGGGCTTTATTATTTGAGTTTCAAATGTGTTTATTTCATGTGCCTTCATTTTCTTTTTATAGGTAATATATTTTCGGCAAGGTCATGAAGCTTATGTTGAGGCAGTTAGAAGAAATAATATTTATGAGTTGAACCCCAACAAAGAGCCATGGAAGAAGACAGATCTTAGAGTAAGTTGTGTGTGTGTGTGTGTGTGTGTGTGTGTGTGTGTGTAAAACAATATTACCTTTCTTTGCATCCCAGCACTTCACATATATCTAGCATATAGTAAGTCTGTAATAAATGCTTCCTTATTTGACTATTATTAATTTATGGGTTCATTTTACAACCTTTTGGGAACAACTATATATGACTAGCCATGTAAATTTCCATTCATCAATTTTATAAAAGCAAATAACTTTCTGCTATTGTCTTCCAAACCTTAAGATTTTAATATGGGGATTGACTAAAGAAAAATATTTTAATAAAAGGTTAAAAATGCTAGTCATAAATATGAAAGTCGAAGTGTTACTTATTGCCTATACAATAAGCAATTGGGAGGAGGGTAAATGGGTAGTGCTATCTGTAAAGGAAGAGGGGCGGAGTCTTTAAGAAATTGCTTAATAATGCTTTTAACAGTGCCATTCAAGTAACTTTTTAAAAAAATCTCTTGAAGGATCAAGAATTGGTCAAAATAGTTGGGATGCGGTATGAGGTTGGTCCCCCTACGCTCTGTTGCCTTAAGCTCGCTTTTATAGATCCAGCCACTGGAAAGCTTCTGGACAAGTCCTTCTCTCTTAAGTATGTATTTTTCTGTTTGTTTAGTTATGAATTAAATTTTGAAATCTCTAGTATGAGCATTGTTCTACACTAGTGGGCTGGTGCTAATAGCAGATACTTGATACTCAAAAGAGGTAAAAAACCTTGATGCATCTTTTGCATTCTAGTAAAAAGAATAAATATTAAAAATATAGGTATTTGAGAATGTTCATAGTTGTACCCAAGTTGAGGTAGGGAAGGGGCAAGGGCAAATAGGTCTTATATAGCAACCACTTAGGGTTTGAGTCTTAGGTTTGGTGTTCTGGTGCTCTGCTTTTGGCACTTGTGGTGAGAACTGCTGACCTGTGAGAGAAATTAGTTCTAGTGTTTTCAATTTAATTTTTTTTTTGAATGGGAGCATATATTAGCAAGGAATATTATTGGCTGTAATAATTATGCAATGAAACTAATTGAATGCATTATTTTAGATATCATGATATGCCAGATGTTATTGACTTTCTTGTACTACGTCAGTTTTATGATGAAGCACGACAGAGGAACTGGCAAGCTCGTAAGTCTTTTAAGTTTCTACAAAGCCGTACATGTTAGGATAGATTATATGATGTGATTGCAATATTTTCATTAAATAATAAGTCTTTGCAAGATCAGTAGACTCTAAGTTAATACTAATTTAATAAACATTTAATAATGCACTATTTGCAATGCATTATTTAGTAGGTTCTCAACATTTTTTACTTTCAGATAGATATTTTGGGAAGGGATTTACTACTTAAATAATTCCTTGTGAATACTGAGTATTTTTTTTTCATTTTTTTTTTTTGGTTGGTTGCTACTGGTTTATAAAGCTAATTGGCCCAAGAATTCCTAGGTTGTAAACAGAAAACCATTTTAATTTATTCAACCTGATTGCTGTGTTAATCCAAATTTAGATGGGAGGTGTTTAAAGATGTTAGTATTCATTTTGTATACTTCACACTGTGCAGATTAGATTGTAGATATTTATATCTTCAGTGCCCTTATTGACACACGAATTAGAATTAGGCAAACAGGTAATGCTTATTCCATATTTCTTTAATAAAATATTGGGATTAGATAATGAATTACAGAGAAATTTTTTGTGTCAGGCTCTTTTTTTATTTTGTATAAATTTTTTTCCTCCCAAGTTATTGCATAATTGATGACTTGAGTTGACCTTAACATACTCCAAATTAGGAATTTGTTTTTTTTTACCTCAAAGTTGTCCACATTTGCCTTACAATTTAGTGTATATAATTATATGCTCTCAGGTGTATGAAGGAACAGGTAAGAAAATAATTTTACATTAAGGTTAGTTTATTGCAGAGTTCATCTTTCTTTCATCAAGTCTTGATTTCCTCTCATTTGAAAAAAATTCCTTTTTGGGCAGCATTTAAAAAACCCTTTTAATATGGCAAGTGTAAAGCCCTTATTATAACAGATCTTCCTGGTTTCTGCACTATGAAGACGTAAAATCTAGACAGTTATCATCCTTTGAAATGCAAGATGATGAGAGAGCATGGTTGCTCTTAACGTACCTTTCTTAACAGTAATAACTGCACAGGTAATCAGGATTGTACTGGGACTAGAGGTAGAGGAAGTTTTTCTTGAAGGAAGCTCTCATTTTATTTTCCTCTATCCATTTAATCTTTTTTTAATTTTATTCTCTAAAACTAAGCTTGTGGAGATTATATTCAGTACTTTCTTGTGACTTAAGTTAAACAGCTTTGTGGCTGAGATTTTTTTACCACATCAGTTTTCTATAACTTCAAATATTAGTTCAGTTCAGAACAATGACATTTTTATGTTTCTTTAACACCTCTAAGAGACACAAATTGGTATACTCTACTTGGGATCTTTTGATTTCTTTAGCAAAAAAGGCCGTTTTCTCCCACAAGAAAACCTTTAAAAGAAAAACTGGCTTCCAAACAGATAATTACCAGGGCTTTTTAGCTAGAATTTACAAATATGATCATATTCTTTCTTGCTCAATTCATTTATGAACTGTACCTTTTCTGTTTCAATTGTTGGTCTTGAACTGAAAAGGTTTTTTTTGTTTGTTGAAATAGGGAAAAATTATCTTGGGTAAATAGAAGAAACTACTATAAGTGTAATTGCTATCTTCAAAATATAGGCTCTTCTTAAATAATGCTGTACTTCAGAAAGATAGCTCGTTAATATGTTGAGTGCTATATCACTTTTCTGTTATTAATTACTTTAATCTTCCCTGAATTATTTTAGGTGCCACAATATTACCAAAATTGCTTGTTATGAAGTATGAAGAATTCTTTACTATATTTTCTACCTTTTATCGTATCAAGTCCCTTGTGTATATCCATTTTCTGCTGCTTATTAGTTTTGTTATAAAGTTGAAGGTTTTTTTTTATTATTTTATTTGTTTTCAGTGTTGTACAATCACTTTCATATATCTTAGATTCTCTCCCCTTCTTCCCCTCCTTTTCTTTTCCTTCCCCAATCCCTCCCGTGCAATCTTATATAGCTTCTACACATACATTCCTATCAAATATATTTTCACCTTAGTCATGTTGATTAGAAGAATTAAAATGAATGGGAGAAACCATAAAACAAAACATAATACAGAAGAAAATCATCTACTTCATTCTGTGATCCAATTCCATAACTCTTTCTCTGGATGTGGAATGCATTTTGCCTCAAGAGTCCATTGGGAATTTTTTAGAATCATCTACTTCATTCTGTGATCCAATTCCATAACTCTTTCTCTGGATGTGGAATGCATTTTGCCTCAAGAGTCCATTGGGAATTTTTTAGGTCCTTGCATTGCTGTGAAGAACTAAGTCTACCAGAAAAATTCCTCACACACTGTGGTTGTTGCTGTGTACAAAGTTCTCCTGGTTCTGCTCCTTTCACTCAGCATCAGTTCATATAGGTCTTTCCAGGACTCTCTGAAGTCTTCCTGTTCATCATTTCTTATAGCTCAATAGCATTCCATTACATTCATATATCACAACTTGTTCTGCCATCCCCCAGTTGATGGGCTTCCCCTTGATTTCCAGTTCTCGGGCCACCGCAAAAAGTGCTGCTATAAATATTTTTGTACATGTGGGACCCTTTCCCAGTTTTATCATCTCTTTGGGATACGGTCCCAGAAGTGATATTGCTGGATCAAAGGGTATGCACATTTTTGTAGCTCTTTGGGCATAGTTCCAAATTGCTCTCCAGAATGGTTGGATCAGCTCACAGTTCCACCAACAATGAATTCGTGTTCCAACTCTCCCACATCTTCTCCAACATTTATCATCTTCCTGTTTGGTCGTATTAGCCAATCTGATAGGTGTGATGTGGTACCTCAGAGTTGTTTTGATTTTCACCTCTCTAATCAAAAGTGATTTAGAGCTTTTCATATGACTATAGATATCTTTAGTTTCTTCCTCTGAAAACTCCCTGTTCATATCCTTTGGAGAATGACTTGTATTCTTGTAAATTTGACTCAGTTCTCTATATTTTAGAAATGAGGCCTTTATCACAGACACTAGTTGCAAAAATTCTTACCCAGTTTTCTGCTTCCCTGCTAATGTTGGTGAAGTTTTGTTTTAAAAGCAATGTATCTCTGTGGTAAGATCGTTTTATTAAAGGTAGACTCTTCATAATGTTATAGCTAATAATATTTGTTTAGTTCTTTGTTGGTATCTGATATTCCTAGTCTATTTAAGAAATACTGTAGATTTCAAAAGTTGTATCATAGTTTTATATTAAAGCATTTTAGGATGTTTGAATCAGTTACTCAGTAAACATTCATTATGGGCCCAAAGTTTTGTAAGTCTAGTAGATAAGGGCTTGTATTTCTAAAGTAGCTATGGTTTTATTTTGTTTGTTTTGAAGTTTTCCACAGAATAATCTGAAATTTTTTTCTTCAGATAGTCTACTTTTTGAGGATTCATCAACCTAGAGAAGCATGCCCCATATAAAACTGCCCCAAACTACAACAGCTTTCGTAAATGTTCATAAACTATAACTCAACCATACCCCAAGTCCAGAAAAATTCCAATTAAAATAATTTAATTAATTCTTTACCCCATCCTGAACAATTTAGTCAACTTCCACATAACTCTACTTGTCCCATTCCTAAAAAAAATAGGCAGTAAGTGGATTTGCTAAAGTACTGCCTCTTCTGCTCATTTAGCTGGCTATTTCTGGATTCTTTTATTCCCCAGTTCAGTCTCTGTGAAAATTCATCTCCTTCCAAGGAGGAGAAATAAAAGGTATTCCCTTCCACTTCTCCTTTTGAAGCTAGCCAGTTTACTCACTTTCAAAGCGCTCACTCACCACTTGGTTCTTTTCTTCTTCAATATCCAGATGAAATCTTCTGTTCTCTGAGAGCCATACAGCAGTTGGAAACTTCAGAAGTAGTTTGGAGGCTTGTGATATCTCTACTTTCACTCATCAGCATTCAAGCAATTCATTCTTGTGCACTATGTGCCTTGAGATTTCCCTGTTGAAGTCAAGTCTCTCTAAAGACTGGTTTTAAGCTTTGAGGATTTATGGGATTGAAATGAATGTTTCTCTCCTAGTCCCACTTGTACTGTTATTCTCATGAAACTAGTTGCCCTTAACAGTAAAGCTGAGCTTAAAACTACAGTAATGCTCAAAAATTGATCTTGTTTCTCTGCTTTCTCATTAGAATTAGGATCACAAATTTTTGTGAGTTTTTTTAGTTTTCACACATGTAACAATGATGAATTTAAAACACATTACATATAGAATAAAAACCATAAAAAATTTGTTGTAGCATATTTAAACAAGAAATTTGCAACCTTTATTATTAAAAAAAGTTTGTACACTTTATAAATTTATAACTTTGTTCATGTTACTTTTTTCCTCTCAGCATTTTTTTGTCTGAGAGTATTTGCATAATTGTGTTATTACCTTTTCATCCTTCATAAAATATTTTTACCTACATTTATGTAGTGCTTTCCATGGTGTCAAATGTGGCAGGTGATTTAATGTTTTATACTTTTTATTAATAAACACAAGTTTCTTTGACATTTCTTTGGCAAGCTACTCTGTTATATAGAGCTTTAAGGCTTACAAACCCTTTTATAAATGTTAAAACTTTTAATACTTGTAACAACCCTGGAAGGTTCCTATTTTATAGGTGAGGAAACAAGTTGAGGAGTTGAATGACTTGCCCAAGACAATATATAGCAACACCTAATTCCTAGAATTATTGTGAGGATAAAACGAGATAGTAGTTTTAAAGTGCTTAGTAAACCGTAGCACTATAAACATGCTAGCTAGCTTTTATAATTATTATTATGTAGCACTTGAAAATTTGTGAAGCATCTTACATTCATTCTTTCAGATACTAACAGCTTTAGGAATTGGAATGCCATGTGTAAAATATCAGCTTATTAGCCGTGGTAAAATTCTAGCTTATTTTAAAGGCTTTTATAATTGTGATTTTTTTTTTCCTTTGATGAAGGCATATATTTAATTTGGTTACCTGAGCTAGACAAATGCGTTCTGATTTAGGCTGAGTGCTCGAAGTGTTTGTCTATTTGTTGTTTGATATTTTAGTACTTTTACTGATCCAGGCATCAGTCTTTGTCTTGGTAAGCACTTCTGGACTCAGTAAGTTTTTTAATATAGTAATGCATTATAGCCACTTAACAGTCATATTAGTAATGGGACTTTCTAGTCATTAATATGATAATATCAATAATCCAAATTTTATTTAAGATAAGAATTAAAGTAATGTTCATTGTGTACTTCCTGCATAATCTTTTTAAAAGTCTGATAGTTCTTTACATATTAAAAAATTCTTGGTATTTCTTTTACAGGTGACAGATTTCGATCTATAATTGATGATGCTTGGTGGTTTGGAACAGTGTTAAGTCAAGAGCCCTTTCAGCCACAATATCCAGATAGTCATTTCCAATGTTACAATGTTAAGTATGTACAAATGTTTATGTTTACTATTCGTTGAACACACATTTATAAAGTACCTACTATGTGCACATACTATTTTAATTTCTTAAGGTAGAAATATATATATGACATAGACCCTGGGAAGGTGAAATCAGAAATAACTGATACAAAGGAGAGGAAAAATGGGTTAGCACTCTTAGAAAACTGAGGAGTGAGTTACCCTTTTCCTCAAGGGTAGAGGTAGTAGATCAGCACTGATGGAAGGTTCCTGGAGAGAAGTTGTGCCTGAGTTGGAGCTTGAAGAGAATGAACGTGGGGATAGAAGAAAGCAAGATGTCAACAAGGAATGGAAAATAATCCAGTTTGTGCCATGTTGAATATTTGAATAACAGTACACTTTTGTGTGGTGGTTTTAGGTTTATGAAATACACCTAAATACTGTAATATACTGTAAAATAAAGGTAGGAAGAAATTAGATTGTAGAGAACCTTGAATGTCAGGATCAAAAGCTTCTGCTTTATTCAGTCAGTAATGGAAAATTGCTAAAGGTTGTTGTGTAGATTGGTGATGTCTTCAGAACTGTTCATTAGGATGGCTACTTGTATAATGTATCAAGAATATAGATAAGAGGAGAATAGATGAGAGAGATTTGTAATGTGGATTATCACAATATCCTAAGTGATAAGAGGATCTGAACAAAAGCCTTTATGGTGGGAGTTGAGGAAAAGAAAGGGTGGATATATAGTAGATATAATAACATGTATATATGATTGAATTTATGGTGGTGTCACAGATTCTTAACTTGGGATCCCTAAACTTGGTTCTTCAATTTTTATAAAATTGTGTGTCACCATAGTTTGTTTCTTCATAATGCCTTTATTTTATACATTTAAAAACATTTTTCTGAGGAGTCCCTAGGTTTCAACACAATTCCAGAAGAAATACACAACGCAAAAAAGTTAATAACCTTGACTGTAGGTGACTGGGTAGATAACATTACCTACTATCAACTTAAATTAAAAAGTTAGATAGAGAAACAGGTTTGAGTTCAATTTTGGACATAAAGAGTTGAAAGCTTGTGGGCCCATCCTGGTGGACATAGCCAGCCTTCATTTGGATACATGGGACTGCACCCTGGGGAGCAAATGGGAGAAAGAGACTGATTTGAGAGTTGTCTACATTAAGGTTATTATAATTGATAATATGGAAGCAGGTGAGCTTGTGAGGAGAGATTTTAATGGGAAAAGAGGGCTGAAGATGTGAGTTGGAATAGTGAAAGAAGAGCTGGCAAACAAGATGAAAGAATGGTAAGAGAGATGAGGAGTTATTGTCACAGAAGCCAGAGGAACAGAGAAAATTTATACAAATCAGAAAGTCTTGTCTGACACCAGTCAAGGAGAATAAGGAAGATGCCAAATTGTATACCAAGAAATACAGGGTATCCCTGAAAAATCTTGTTTCAGTTTTAAGTTTAAAACTTTAAAAATTTTATATTTGTATCCCCAGAGTTTAGCATAGTGTTTGGTACATGGTAATAAATTGAATGTTTTTTTAGTACCTGAGGGGGACTTTTAAAAAATTCACTTAGTGTTTGTCTTCCAGCTAGTATTCATTATCTTAAAGACCAGAAGATGGGTTAATATTGATTTGACTAGATATAATGCCATTTTAACGAATGCAATCAGTATTTACATTTTAATTTTTGGAATAATTAATGTCTTTCATTATTAGTCATGCTCCTTTTTTTTTTTAATTTGCTAATGATGTTTTTCCCAGCCATCAGTTAAAATGTTTTTTACAAAGGCTAACTCTTTCTTTTTCTCTGACCTACTGATTAAATAGGTGGGACAATACTGAAATAGAAAAGCTTAGTCCGTGGGATATGGAACCAATTCCTGATAATGGTACGTGGAAGTTAACTAAATTGTAGAGAATCATAGAATTTTAGATCTAGAAGAGGGTTAGGGATTGAGTTCAACCCTCTCATTTAAATGTGAGTAAACAAGCCCAAAAAGGAAAATTATTTGCCCAGAGTTTCATATTTGTTAGTAGAAGTCAAGACTCATACGTAGGTATCTCACTGTCCAATTTTCTTTTTATTACATAATTCATGTTTTCACTGTTAAGCTGACAGCATAATGACCAACTGGCATTCATTTAATACTTTGGAATTTACAATATTTTGAAGGTAGTAGGAAGTGTTCTTTTTGGTCTGGTCTTGCAGTTTCATCAATGTAAGGAGCTCCTGATATTGAACTCCTTCCTCTTATGTAGAAAAGCGCATCATTTGTAACTTAAAGAGCTGCCTTTGGCAGAGAGGTTAAGTGCTTTGCCCATGATCACACAGGTAATATATGTGAGAGGCAGGATTTGAACTTGGATCTTCTTGACTGAAGCTGATCTCGTTAGTATGCCATTCTCCCTTCTTTCCATTTTACATATGGGAGAATTAATACCCAGAGAAATTGTGGTTTGTCTGTTGTCGTACATCATGGAAGTGATGGAATTAGAATTTGAACAAAGAGCTCTTGACCCCAAATTCACTGTTCTTTTCCATTATGTGATTATTGATAAATGTAGAAATTATAGTGCTCTTTCTTGGAATGCTAAGTACTAAAGAAAAATTATCACCACTCTCCCTTGCCTTCACTCCACTCCTGGACATGCACATGCTATTGAACAAATGTAGAGAATCATGAAACCATGCTGAGCTCCCTACAGTTTTATGGTACGTAATCTCAACTGGAACCTCACTGCAACAAGGTAGTCATTTTTTTACCTCTCTAATCCACAACAACTTTAAATCCTTCCTTAAATATACCACTGTTTCCCTTCTTCCACCCTCTTAACTGAGAACATTGCTTCACATTTCACTAGAAAAATTTGAGGCCGTTTCCTGAGAGCCTCCTATTCTTCTATTTTCCTCATCTCACGTCAGTCAGGTGACTTCCCCCATTGTTTACTCCTTCCACCCATTTTTCCCAAAGACTTGACCCTTCTTGCCAAGGCAAGCTTCTGGTTCCAGTTATCATCCCTATACTGATTATTCACCAAGTCCTCCCTAACTTAACCGTATTACCCTCTTCTTCTACTACTCCATTTACCTTTAGGATCAAGTGTAAAATCCCCAAAGCCCTTTGGAAGCCAGCTTCTTCCTACCCTTTTTATCGTAGTCTTCTTATACTTTACCACCCTCCATGCAGTCTATAATCCAATGACACTAGCCTTCTTACTGTTACTATAACACAACAGTCTCTTCCAAATTTTGAACCTTTTCAGTGATTATTTCCCATGTCTGCAATGCTGTTTTTCCTCATCCATGCCTCTGAGCTTCCCTAGCTTCCTTTAGATATCCGCGGAAGTCTCACCTTCTGCAAGAAACCCCACTCAGTCCTGCTTAATTCTAACTCCCTCTCCTGATGACATCAGTTTATCCTTTATGTATTTTATTTGTACATAGTTACTTGTGTGATGCTTCCCCCTTTATATATATGCCAAGTACCTTGAGAATAGGGCTATTTTACCTTTGTTTTGAATCCTTTGCTGTTATGTGTATCCCCTGTACTTAGCATAGTGCCTGGTACGCGATGGGTGCTGAATTGATTGACTAATTTTCACATTGTAATTTCACCTTTTCTTTTAGTTATCTTTTTTCTATTCCCTGAGCTTAATCTTAGCTCCAATCTTTTTGCTTCTATAGTCCATGTTTATAGTCTAATTTACACCCTTATTTTAAAAGATAGATGCCATATTGCATGAGATCCTTTATCTACCTTCACTTCAGCATATCTCTACATATATATAATCTCCTCCTTTTGGTCTGAAAGTTGTCACTTTCTCTTCAGAAAAGCATCTTTGGTGCTGTTGCCATATTTTTCCTACCTACCGTCTCGGTGACTTCTCATTACATCTTGCCATTTTTTAAACAACAAAATTTTTGTCGACCTTGTAAACAATTTAACTGCTTTTTTTTTTTAATTCTCTTCCAGATTTCTTCAGTCCATAGTTTTTGTGTAGTCTCTTTAACTCTGAGTCTTGACCTCTGCACTTCTATTCCTAAAGATTTTATGTTCATCACTTGAAATGCTTTCCTCTTTCCATGATATCTTTATTTTAATTGCTGTGTTATTGAATGCTTTGTGTTGTAACTTGCGTGTACCATTGTAGCCAAGACTTAGTGAATGTTGAACCTGTTACCTACGTAGTCTCAGAAAAATCATAGTGCCTTTTGTTTTTACCTAACACCTTTATTTTGATGACTCCTCTGTATTTAGCCTTTACTTAAAAGTCCAAGAAACCTTCAGAAGATTTCTTTTTTACGTTTCACATCATCTGATCAAATTCAACATTTCTAAATCTAAATTTGTCATATCTTCCCAATCTGACCAGTTTTATTTGTTGTTTTAACGACCTGATTTTTTTCTTTAGTCTCAGAATCTTGGCATTATCTTGACTCCCAATTTCCTTTACCTCTTATAACCTATCAGTTACTAATTCCTCTTCACTCTGTGTGTATTTGTCCTTTATCTAGTGCTACTATAAACACTCTAAGCTAGATATCCTCATCATGTTACAGAGTTTTTGTGAATATTTTATTTAAGACAAGTTAGTCTTTTATTTCTTTCCTCCTTCAAGGTATTCACTGTACTTAGGATGGATTGTAGGCATTAGTTGGATCTGTGATCTCATTCATGTGTATGCTACCTTCAAAATATAGTTTATTACATGTAGGATGTTTGCTCATTCTTTGTGGACGTCCATCCATGTTCTTCCACAAGGTCACCTAGCATTGGCAAACACCTTCCTTGCAGCATCCTAGACAAATTCATTTTCTTTTTTAATTAAAACTAAAACTTAATTGCCCTTATAAGCAAATAGGTAATTTATGAAGACTGCTTCTGTGGCATGCCATTCATGACATGTAAAATAATCCAGTGTTATTATTGATATTATGGTGTTTCAAGCATTCTGTATACAACAGTATCATCACATTCCTACCATGATTCTAAAATACATCCTAAACATCTAGTTACTAATATTATACGTATTGTAAAAATTAGGAGGTTCAAGTTCCATCTTTTCCCCAAATATATTGGCTTGCAAAATCTATATTCAAATAGTTGTGTTTGTTATTTTCATACAGAGATTTTTTCAGATGCTAAATAATTATCAGAAAGACTGTAGAAGTAGTTGAGTAAAATCTTGATCCAGAAAATACAAGAATTAATACATTGGGCACAATTAGCATTTATTATTACCCATTTTAAAGGCAAATTTAAAATATATTTTTAGAAATGAATTTATTTTTGTATGCATTTATAATGTCTCTCCAACTGCCCCCCATTAGTCAAAAAAAGAAGAAAAAGAAATGAAAACATTTATTAAAATCATGCATATTCCAAGTGAAACAAATCCACATCTGCCATATGTGGAAACTATGTTTCTTTCTAAATTTAATGTTCATCACCTTTGTGACATGAGGTGAAATGGGGTATTTTGTCTTCAGTCTTTTGTACTTGTAGTTTATCATTGATTATAGTTCCCAAGTCTTTCAAAGTTGTCTTTCTCTATGATGTTGTTGACATATATAGTCTCCTAAATTGTACTTCAGCAGTTCAATTTTCTTAAATCATACTTACCTTCTTCTGTAGGATCCCGTGATGACTCTATATGTATTACCTGCCGTATCAAGTCCAAAATCATCTTCCTTAGCTTTCAAACTCTACCCTTGAACCATATGCTCTTTCTGGAGTAGGACAACCCCATGGCATAGCCATTAAGAGCGAGATGAAATTTTACTGAACAAAATCCCTACGTCCCTGTGCCCAGGGCAGTTAGGCACAGTAGATAGAGAGCTAGACCTGGAGTCAGGAAAAACTGAGTTCAAATATGGCCTCAGACACTTAATAGCTGTGTGATCCTGGGAAAGTTATTTTATCTGTCTTTGCCTCTGTTTTCTAAATTGTAAAAAGGAGTTATAATAGCATCTACCTCAAGAGTCGTGGTAAGGATTAATTGAGGTAGTAATTAGAAAGCACTTGCCTTTGAACATAATAGGTGCTGTATAAATGCTTATTCCTTTTCCTACTCCTTCCTTCCTGCCTTCTTTTAGTTCAGTACTGGTTATTTGAAAGTATCCACATTTTATATTTTAAACTCTGAAGTATATTAAATGTAAAGCCTCAGCTCTTGAAATTGTACAGTGTTTGTCATAACATAGAATTGGAATAAAAATTTAATTAAGTTGAGATTGTGAAAGATTGCTTTTGGAGATATATTTGGTTTGACAATCTTTTATTAAACTAGGTTTTTGATGGTGTATACAAATAGTAAAAGATTTGTAAAGCAAGCTGTTTGAATGTGAAAGTATATTTTTATAGTTTTATATTTTTCTCTTCATTCTTTTTTCTTTCTCATGTCATATTTTTGTTTATATATAGTTGATCCACCTGAAGAAGTGGGAGCTAGTATTTCAGTGACTTCAGATGAACTAGAGAAGTTGTTATACAAACCCCAGAATGGTGAATGGGGTAAAAAATCCCGGGATGAAGAATGTGAAAGAATAATCAATGGCATTGATCAGCTTTTGAACCTTGGTAATGGTTTACATTTTATTAGAAAAATCAAAAACTTGTGAATCATCTACACAAATTTTGGTTATAAGATATTTACATTGTATTTTGAATCAACATTCTGGCTTTACTAGTTGCCTTAATTTGACTATTTCCTTGGTAAATAATATTGAGAGAAATGACAGGATTTAATTTCTTTTTAAAACAAAGTTTAATGGTGTCCTTTGTTTTTGTATCAGTCATTTCTGGAAATCCCTCTGCCACCTCTTTTGCAATTAAGAAAAAATAAGCAATCACTGTATATGGCAGGGCATTGTGTTCCTAGCTTCCAGTATCTCAAAGATCTTTGATCCAAGTCAAAGTCTGATTGTTGACCCTTTTCCCCCACTCCCTTCCTTGGCTTTGGTCTGAGCTCTGCAGGTTTCTAACTTGGATTTGGGTCGGAGCCATGGTAGAATGCTGTTAGACTCAGCCTTTATTAACCAGCTGAAGGCTCTCTAGGCTTCACCTTTGGCACAGAATTCTTATCCTCATTATTCCCCTATAGGTTTCAGGCTGGCCTAGGAGTTGGAATTGGGACCCTGACCCCCACTCAACCCCTGCCCCTGGTGGATGAGCCACACAATTGCTACTTATCTCTGAATTTGTTACTTCTTAGTGTACTGCCTTCTTTCTACTGCTCCCTCTTCCTCAGCATAGGTCCTAGATCTTTGGTATGGAACTAGGTATGGGTGCCAGAGCTACCAAATGGCACTTGTTTATATCATAATATCCTAGTGTGGATCTGGGACCTCTTCATGGGCCACTGCACATCTTCTCCCTGGGCATGCTCCTGGCTAGACTGTATCTCCAGTTTTCTTAGACATGTGTCTTCTAATGCTGGCCTAAGCACTCAGTGGGACTCTTTTTTCCCATGAAGATTTGGTCTGGTGTGTTTTCTGGGTTTGTTTTGGGGAGTTTGAAGGGGAGCTTCTTGCTATTCTGCTATCTTGGCTGTATTTCTCAATAAATCAGTCAGCTCACAACCTAGATGTCATTCTCAAATACTCACTTTTTCTCTCCTACCTTGCCCCCACCCTCTAAAATCTAGTCTATTGCCAAGTTCTTCATTCTGCCTGCATAGCATCTCTTGTTTCTTCTCCTTTCTTCTCCAACACTGCCACCACCCTGATGAAGGCCCTCATCTCCTCATGCCTAGTTTATTGCAATGTGTTTCTGTGGCTGGTCTCCCAGACTTGTTTCTCCCTCCTCTAGTCCACTTTCCATTTAACTGCCAGACTAATGTTCCTAAAGCACAAATCTGATCATGTCATCCTTCCCCACCCCTCCCTTACTCAGTCAATGGCTCCCTTTGACTTCCAAGATCAAATGCAGAGTCTTCTGTGTGGCTTTTAAAACCCTTCATAACTGTCTTCCCACTGTCTCCTTTCTGCCACTCCCCAGTTACTTACTTGAAGTTCAGTGATTCCTGCTTCCATTTTGTTCTCTGAGGAGCTCTCCTCCATGTCTGGAATTCTCCCCTTCCTCATTTTCACTTCCTGGTTTCCCAGGCTTCAAGTCTAAACCAAACTTGCGTGTGTGTGAGTGTGTGTGTGTACACACAGATATCTTGTTTCTATATCATTATTTTCATGTCTCCTACATTACTCTGAAAGCAGTGACTTGTTTTGTTTTTCTTTGTATGTGTCACATAATGGATGCTTAATAATTCCTCATTGATTTACTGAGCACCTACTCTGTATGAGGCCCAGTGCAAGTTTGCATACTTAAGACACAAATGTAATGAAGTCTGCATTCTGTCAGGGGAGACATACACATATAAATACACACTAAATAAATACAAGTTAATTTGTGAAGAGAAACACTAGCAACTTGGGTAATGATGAAATATTTCTCATGTCAGAGAGGTGCTTAAGCAGAACTTTAAATTAGGGATTCTGAGAAGTAGAAAGGAGGGAGAGTGCCCTGAAGCCTAAGTGAAGGCGAATTTGAGTAACAAAAAGAAGGCCAATTTGATTGGACAATTGAATGTATGAAGGGCGGCTAGGAGGAGCAGTAGATAAACAGAGCACTGGGTCTGGAGTCAGGAAGACCTGAGTTCAGAACTGACCTCAGGCACTTACTGTGTGATCCTGGGCAAATCACTTAACCCTCTTTGCCTCTGTATACTCATCTGTAAAATAAGCTGTAGACGGAATTGACAAATCACTCCAAGATCTTTGCCAAGAAAACTCCAAATGGGGTCACAAAGAGTTGGACGTGACTGAGAAGACTGAACAATGGAATTGGAGCCAGGTTGTAAATGGAGTTTGTATTTAATTTAAGTAACAGGAAGCTATTTTATTTTTGAGCAGAGGAGAGATACAGTCAGGCTTATGTTAATCAAGCAGTGCTTGATTAGGTGTGTTGAGAATGGATTTGAGAGAGTCAGCATTGACATGGGCCAGAAGACTATTATAATAGAGGTTACTGGAGCTGTGAGAATATGGGGGGGAGGGGAGGTGGATGAGAAAATTGCCATGACTTGATGCTTGATTAGGTTATGTATAGTGAAGAAGACTTAAGAAGTTAAACATCACTCCACATTTGAGAACTTGGATGACTAGAAAGGTGCTGGTTCCTTCAGCAGAAAGAGAGAAGTTCAGAAGAGTTGTGCATTTCAGGGAAAACTCTTATGAAACATATAGTTCAATAGGCAGTTGATGATTCACAAGTGGAGCTCAAGAAAGACACTGGGGAGGGATATGTATATCTGGGAGTCATCTGCATAGAGATGATGATGAAGTCCTTGAGAACTGATGAAGTCCAGAAACTTAGGGCCTATCTGTAGTTACATAAAGGTAGGTAAGTCTCTTATAGTTCTGCCAAGAGGAAGGAAAGAAGTTTCATTATCTTCAGGTCTGAGTTCACTGAAACTTAATTATTTAAATGGCCTTTTAATTTAAATGGCTTTTTTTTTTTCTCATAACAGATATAGCTGCAGCTTTTGCAGGTCCAGTTGACCTATGTACATACCCAAAGTACTGTACAGTAGTAGCCTATCCAACAGATCTTTACACCATTCGGATGAGACTTGTCAATCGATTTTACAGGTCAGTAGCTTAATAAAGGATTTACTTTTGAAGTGTGCTTCCTTTTTCATACCTACAAGATTTCTAGTAAACAAGGAGAGTAAATACGTTCTTTATTTTACAGAAACAAAAAATTATATGATTAGAATCTTATTACTTTAGATTCTTTTAGGATACTTTTGGTATTAAAAAAGATATATCTGCTAACCTTAGTCATTACTTTTTCTTTATATTTGTCTAAGGAGTTGGCCATCTTAAGAATTAACAGTGAAGATTTTTCCCTTGCTAGTATGATTTCCTAGATTCTCTGTGGATATGTTTCTTCAGTGTATTTATTATTGAGTCCATCTATATGAAAGATAAAGGTCTTTTTATGAAGATTTTAACCAGTAATAAAAAAAATGTTCTGTGCATGTATAGTGTTTTTAACTCACTATCTGTGATATAATCTAACTTTTTAAAGTAAATTTTTTTTAAAAAAGCTTCCAGCTTCTAAGTTTAGGAAGTGATCCCTGATTTAGAGAATTGAAAATGGTTAGAAAGTAGTAATTGATGAAAAAGAAATTTAGAATAAAAGGGTAGATGTGAGACTACTAAAGAATATTTTCTAAATAAAAGCAATTTTATTAAATTTTCCAAGATGTATTGGATCATCTTTGTGGAAGATAACATGTGATGCATTATATTCTTGGCAGGATGTATACTCTAGAACTAATGATTTTACATGGTTTACTGTTTTACTTATATGTCATGTTAACTAGATGGCATTTCAAATTTATTTCTAATATTAGTATGTTAACCTAATTAAATGATTTTATTCTTAAAGTCTTTCATTTAGTTTATAATTACATTTCAGTTCGGTAGATTGTCAAGTATTATTAAAGACCAGTCATGACTTTGTACCCGGATCAGCTCTAGAATATTAAGAAATACAACTTTATGCTTAAATTATGAAATGAATAATATTTGCAAAGCATAGGGCCTGACACATAGTAGATGGCTATAGAAATCCTTTCTCCCTTTCCATGTTCATTACCAGATGACATTGTTTTCTATGAGACCTAACTTCTGAAAGGTTACTATATGAGCAACATTCATACAGATTATAAGTTATTATTCATTAAAATGCTTTAGAATATAGGGCCAACAGGGAGATCTAGGCAGGAAAATCACATAGCTTCTCAGTTCTCCAGACATTTCTCCAGACTTAGGACACATAGGTGGCCCATACTCTGAAACCAGATTAAAATGTAATTAGAAAATGTTTAGCAAAATAAATAATATAACACAAATAATGTTAATTTATGATTTTCTGAGACTATGCAGTCTACAAGGATCCATCTCTATTTGAGTTTGACACCGCTGCTCTAAGACACGGAGTTACAGAAGAGTTATCATTATCAATCTGTACTGGCAGAGGGAATTACCACACTGATATTTCCCCACGTTTATGAAATGAAACATCCAGACATTATGGTCTCCCATTAGCTCCTCTCCCATACCCCATACTGAGACAAGACATTTTAGTTCTTCATCCATGTTTACCCCAAACCAATATAATCATTCATGATTGTCACAAAGCTGATAGTACTAGAGGCAGTTCATAATGTTTAGGTAAATTTGGATTAACATCATAAGCATAAACGTGTTGTACCCACCCTTAATCACCCTTTCGTTTTCTAATCCTAAATCTACCAGCTTTTCCGTGTTATTTTTATTTACTTTGTTTTAAAGGAGGATTTCTGCCCTAGTCTGGGAAGTAAGGTATATAGAATATAATGCCAGAACCTTTAATGAGCCTGGGAGTGTTATTGCAAGATCAGCTAAGAAGATCACTGACCAGCTTTTAAAATTCATCAAGTAAGTAGTAGTAAGGATGGTTTCAACTATATGTTATTATCTTTCTGTCTGTATGTTTTTGCCTTTGAAGCATAATTATTTCATTGGTTACTTTAAGTGACATACATCATTATTACAATAACAGTATTCTTTGCAGTGGTAGAAAATGCCTATTAAATTTCATTTTTTTCTTTATATTGTAAATTGAATGGCTTTTTTTTTCTCATAACAGATATAACTGCAGCTTTTGCAGGTCCAGTTGACCTATGTACATACCCAAAGTACTGTCCAGCCTATCCAACAGATCTTTACACCATTCAGATGAGACTTGTCATTTCAGATAGCAACCATGTTCTTTTAGTCCAATAGCTCTTTTGACCTAACAGCCCTTCTGTCATTCCATCTTTTTTCCATGAGTTGCATTTCTTCTTTTGAAATGAATTGTTCACATCCTTTGGTCACTTTTCTATAAGGGAATAGTTCTTCAGGATTTCTTGTATCAAGTCCAGCTCCTTTGAAAAAGGAATTGTTTCATTCTTTGTAGTTGCATCCCTAGTACAGAGTCTAGTACATAGCAAATGCTTAGTATTTATCATTATTATTTATTAATAGACATTTGTTTATTGACTTTGCTGAATTCCTTATGTATTTGGATATCAAAAATATTTGTTGTAAAGATTTTTCCTTCAGTAAACTTCTTTTCTTCCAACTTTATTAATTTTGTCTGTTCGTATTGTTTTAAATTTTATGTTATCAGAATTGTCTGTTTTTTGTTTTATGATCACTTATCTCTAAGGATTCTCTCCCAGTTATTCCATTCTCTTCTTTTTTTTATGGTGTGACCTATATTTAGGTTATAACTTTATTTGAAACTTCCTCTGGCATGCCAGGAGATACTGTTCAGTCATTTTCAGTCATGTCTGACTCATGACCTCATTTGGAGTTTTCTTGGCAAAGATAACTGTAGTGGTTTGTCATTTCCTCCTCCAACTCATTTTAGGGATGAGGAATTGAGGCAGACGGGGTGAAGTGACTTGGCCCAGGTCACAGAGCTACTAAGGAAGTGTCTGACGCCAGATTTGGGCACAGTAAGATGAGTCTTTCTGACTCCAGGCCTGGCACTCTGCTGTGCCACCTAGCTAGCTGCCTGTAGCAGATGATACTTGGCGTAGACCTGATTTCTGCCAAACTGTTTTACAGAGTTTTCCAGCAGTTACTGTCAAGTGAAGAATGCTTACTTCAGTAACAGATGTCCTCAGGTTATTGAAAACTAGGCTACTATGTTTGTTTTGCTTTTGGGTCTTACTTTTCTTGTTTATTCTCTTACTCAGTGCAATAACTTTGATTATTATAACTTTGTAGTATAGTTTAAGATCTAGTAATACTAGTGTGTCTTCTTTCCTACTTTTTAAAAAAATTTCCATTGATATTTCCTGATCTTCTCTAGTTGAATTTCATTGTTGTTTTCACTAGTTCTTTAAAAGGACTCTTTGGCAGTTTGGTATTGTACATGATTTATAAAATAATTTACTTACTACTGTCATTTTTGTTAAATTGATAGGGTTAGACCATGAGCCACGAGTTCTCTCCAGTTATTTCAATCTTCTTTTGTTTTTCTGAGGGAGCCTTTTATAGTTGCATTTATCTAGGTCCTGAGCCTAGTTCATTCCCAGATGTTTTATGCATTTTGCAGTGACTTTTAAAAAGTTTAGTTTTTAATGCTCTCTTTTAATATGATCCTAAGACATATGAGCATTTCAGTACATAAAGAACAGGGAAATGGTTTGTATATGAAACTATGTGTAATGCCAATGTGATACCCATAGCAGCTGCTGTGAATATGCATGTGTATTTCTAGGGTGGATGCGCAAAATATAATAAACTTTCTTTCCCAAAACCAAAGCCAAAATATTTATTTAGAACATCACTATTCGGATACCCTGGAGGTAACGTTTAGCATGGTTTTCATCTCTGGAGCTCCAACATCTTAAGCATTCTTTCTTCTCAGCCTCTTCACAAACAAGCTCCCCTAGGCAAAATTCCATGTTAACACTATTTCAGTTAAAGTTCTGTTGGGCAAGCCGCTCCCACAATAGGCTCCTTGCGACTCAGGCTGTATCACAGCTGTGAGCTGGGCCAGAGCTCAGAGTAGGTCACATAAACCTATTAATGGACAGGGAAGACCTTCCTATTCATTAACACTACACTGTGAACATTAGTTACCTAGTTTTTTAAAGCTTATACAGTTATCCCTTCCACATGATGACCTTCCTCATCACTCTTTTAATATATCACAGATCAGCCTAAGAAATTAAATGGCAATTTTTTAGAGTTTTGTGGAAGCTGCAAAAGCACAGAAAAAGTTTAGAAACTCAGGAATTCGCAAAGTATATGTATATAGTATTGTATGATATCAACATATTTTAATCTTTTAATATCATAATAATTCAGACTTCTCTGGTATGAAGTAGATGGGGGGGATGCAAAGAATTTTATACAGATTTTCCAAATCATGAGTGGCATTGTGCTCCTAACCCCTGCAATGTGAAAGGGATAACTAGTAAATTTAACATAGTAAGTTCCTATTTCTCTTCTCATCAGCCTTCTGCTCTTTTCTGTAAATTTTTTGTCTTATTGAGTTTTGTATCATCATGACTAGCCATCATCCCCACCCCACCAGCCTTCCCAGTACATTTTGTTGTTATTTTGAATGGAATTTTTTTTTCTTCTTCTGGGTTTTAGTAATGACATAAAGAGTGATGGTTGCTGTAATTTTATTTTCTTTCCTGCTTTAGTGAATTCATGAATGCTTCATTTAATTTCAGGGCTTCTCTAAATCATCATAACATCTGAAAGTAGAAAAAAAAATTTTCTCCCCTTTTGCATGTACTTATTCCCTTGATTTCTTCTTTTCTTAATTGTATAGCTAGCATTTCTAAAATACTATTAAATGCTAGAAGTTCACAAACTTTGTAACCTTGAGCAAGTCACTTAATTTTTTAGTGCCTACTCAGGCAGTTTACTAAACCTTTAAATCATAAAATAATTACTCATTTGCATCAGTAGAGGGTTTTTGCTTACCAGACATTGCCTACGCCAGTAAAATTAACAGGTCTAAACCAAAAAAAACAAACTTTAAATAACTGAAACTGACACCTCCCCAGCCATCCTTTGCCCCTGAGATCCTTTCCTCTGGTGGAAGTGGGTGGGAAGTGGATGTGGGAGAGCTCATCCTTGATCCTCACTCAGGGAAATTCACCATATTGTTTTCTACCTGGATGACCTCATGGATTTCTTGATCTCCAGAAATTCATCATTCTGCAATATGAAATCAACTCTGAAACTCAGCACTTCTTCAAATTATTTCCCCATCCCAGCTGCAGGAGTTCATTATGCTCCCATGCCTTGTCATCACTTTCCACCCTGCCCTGGTGGCACACTACTCTCCTCCAGCCCCAGCCTTTTCAGGTTCTTTTTCTTTACTATCTTCCTCCATTAGGTTGTGAACTCATTGAGAGCAGAGATCTTCTTTTACTTTTCTTTTTATTCCCCATTGTGCCTGGCACATGGTGGATGCTTAATAAATGCTTACTGATTCTGACTCTGAAATAATAACAGTAGCAATAGATATACTTGCTTTACACTCTGATCTTATGTTAAAGACTTCAAATGTTTATCCATTACAAATAACACCAGCTCTTGGCTTTAGGTCTACAATATTTGCCCTTATTAAGAAAACCAATGATAAAAAAATGATAGGAATCCTGTTTTCTCCTATTACACAGTCCACAGATGTCTTGGTCTCTGTAGGCAGCTACTTGGAGGTACTTGTCACTTTTCTTCACAGTGGATCCTGACTTTATCTGGAATGGAGAGAGTGACTTTGTTTTACAACTTGACAGTCCTTAGGGAGAGCAGGTGTCATCTCTCCTTATGCTGTCTTTTGTGGTTTTTGGAGGGTAGATAAGAACACACATTCTATTCGTGGGTCCTTTTGATTCTCATCAAGCTTTGATGAGTACATTTTTATGAATCATCTTTGTGGTAGAATCACAGAAGCAACAACCATTATATATGTTCTCATTGAAGTAATCTAATTTTTTTTTTTCAGCAATCAAGACTGTACAAATATTTCTGAATTTTATAATATCACTGAAGATGATGAACAAGACTGCACAGATGCTGATGATTTGGTATAAAATTCATTCGTACTTTTGTTTATAGCAAATACGTTTCTTTATCCTTACCTGAAACCAAATAAGAAAATTACTTCAGTTTTAAATAGTTAAAACTAATTTAAAGTGTTCTCTCTACACTTTCCATTAGATTATTTATTTCCCAGTGATATATACATTGATGGAAAAACACTATTTTGCAACAAATAAATAAATAAATATCAATATGTTTTAAAATCTATTTCAAGATATGCACAGGTAGAAAAATAAACCTGCATTTTTAAATTTTAATTTTTTTTACTTCTATTGGTTTTTGAATAGAATACTTACAATCTTAGCTAAATGGCTGTGGGTTAAGGATAAAGAATTGTCCTTCCTAATAGCACAACATCTTTGCTCTCTTGATTTTTACTATAGTTATCTAATTATACTGTTCCTATTTAAAATAGGTGGAACTAAGAATATGTTTTCTGGTTTATTGTACTAAATTAATCTGGATAACCTTGTGAGAAAACCTGTGGAATATACAATTATTCATGAACTATTCTAATATTAAGTAATAAAAAGTTTTCATTAGTAATCTAATCCTTTATCTGTATAATGTCACTAAAACTTGAGATATAAAAAATGTCTTTAAAGAAAATCATTTGGAAATTTTTTCCCCTGTATGTTTTTGAGGCAGTAGTGTAGTAGTAGTGACATTAAAAATCAGGATGACTGTGGATGAGCAAGTCACTTAATTTCTTAGTGGCTTAGGCAACTAATTCTCTTGAGGTTATAAACTATAAGCCAGTCAGCAGTTGGCCTTCATGGGGGGAGTTTTTCATTTTCTTTTAAGCCAGGAGAGGTGGTAAAGCATTATTTTTTTTTCAGAGTACACAGACTGAGCATATTTAACTTTCTCTAACTTTGCTCCTCTGTCAAATTGAGGTAGACACAACCTGAAAGGGCTGCTCTAATTGATAATTCATTTTCCTCAGCATACACTTTATAAATGACCTGTTATTATTTATGGGAGAGAGGACACTGTGGCACAGTAGAATGAGGTCCTGGATGTGAAGCCAGAGACTTCAAATTCAAATTCTGCCTGTCACTACCAGTGTGTCCACTTGAATCTGTCTATGCCTTAGTTTCTTCATCATGGACCAGATGTCACACTTGGAATCAGGAAGAATTGAGTTCAAATCCTCACTCAGACACTAGCCATGTGATCCTAATCAAAGCCCTAGCCTCTCTTAGTCTCAGGTTCCTCATCCATAAATTGGAGTTAATAATAGCATCTGCCTCTGAAGATTATTGTGTAAACCTGAAAAAAAAAAAAACCCTAAATGCCAGTCAGCTCATTTCCCTTTCTTAAGACATGGCACCTGTCTAAAACATACTAAGCTTGAAATGGGCATTTTCTGTGTCTTTGTACCTGTGGTAAATATGTAATGACCTAAATAAGTTTAATTGGCTTTAAACAAAAACAAAACCCTTCTGTTAAAAATATGCTAGGGTTATGTGACCCCATTATGCTATTATTGATCATGGAATTGATTTGAGGGGATCTCAGAGTCTAGCAAGGCTATAACCTACAGCTGAACAAGAAGCCCTTTTACGGTGTCCCAGAAATGGTCATTCAAGCCTTCATTTGGAGACCTCAGATAAAAAAAAATCATTACCTTTCAAGGAGCCCATCCTACTTGTAAGTACCACTGTTAAGTGTTGCATTTCTGCCTGCTTTTCCTAATTTTGCTGAGATGAGGTGGGGGTAGTGGGAAGAGGAAGAGAGGGGCCAAGTGCCACCTAGATTCTCTTCCACATGATAGCCCTTCAGATGCTTAATGACAATTGTCCCATTCCCCTAAATCTGTTCTTTTCCAGGCTAAAATTCCCCAGTTCCTTAAAATGGTGACTATTGACTTGTTTTCAATGATACTTTACCCTTCTAGTGCTCCTCTTCCGGGCATTATCCATCTTGTCAGTATCCCACATAATATACCCCTTAGAAGAAAACAGCACATCAGATGTACACCAGGACAAAAGACAGTGACACTACCACCTCCTTTCTAGAAACTACCTTTCTTAATTCAGTGCACGATTATGTTAGCATTTTTCAATGCTGTGTTGTATTGTTGGCTCATGTTGAGTTTTTGACCTGCTAAAAATTCCCCTTTTTTTCAGAGGAACTACCTTCTCTCCCAGCTCATACTTACGAATTGACTCCATCACAGTCTCCTGTCTAATTAACCTATATTCAGTCATTCATCTGATTTCATAGTCCAACTAATTCTGTTATTACATAACCCATCCTGGGCATCAGGCTAGTATGAAAGAATTTGTCAGATGCTTTATAATTATCACGTAGATATAGTTATCGATTTTTTCATCCAGAAAAGACTGCATAGAGTTTTGACTCCAATTTTTTTTCGGATGAGCAAATTAACAACTGAAAAGTTAAAAATTATCTAATTATGTATCAAATTCATGATTGAGTTAGCATTTAGAACCCTGGTCTACAGACTTAATCCCTTGTTCTTTTTACCATACCATGCTGCCTTTTTTATTAAAATTCTTTTTCGAAGCTACAGAAAGGTCAAGGAATAATACATTTGGTTATTCTGTTGAATAGATGATTCTGAAAAGTTAAACCAACTTGAAAGTGATCTGATTCATGTTCCTTTGTAGGATGAGCATGATCTTCCCAAAACTTCTTCTGGACGAATACGAGTGAGTTACTATATTTTGTTTATGTTTTTAACATGCTCTTGGCATGTTTATCCAATTAGGGTTTAAATCGAAGGTTTTTTTTTTCTTGAAATAATTGAATAAATATTTTCTTAGTTCCTTCAATGTTATTTAGAAGGATGCATGCATGTAAGTTAATCTTCCTTAAGAAGCTTACAAGCTAGTCATGATTAAATGTTGATTGAACTGGAGATGAGGTTCATCAAGAACTTGAAGAGATGGGCTTTAGATACACATTGTAGAGGAGGGGTAGTATTCACAACGGATGGGAAAAACATTTCAGGTGAATGGGAAAACCTGAAACATGCTTTAGGAATAAGCATTATATATTGATGTGGGACAGAAGACACACTTGATTGGCACAAGTGATTAGGAAATGAGGTTACAGTTGTTCCTGTATCTGGACCGTGCATGGACTGGAGCCAGATTCTGCTAATATTGAAAAATAAGGAGAAGAGTTTGGATTTCATATTATAGGAACAAGGGGACTTTGAGCTGAAAGTGCTAAAAGTGGTATGTAAGAAAAGATGTGTTATTCCTTTGAAGTTTTAGTTGGGTTTTTTTGTTTGTTTTGTGTCATTTTTTGTTTTTTTGTATGGCATGATAAGAGATCTCGGGTCATCAACTGAAATCAATGTTTGTGACTCAGAGGTGAGATGATGAAAGTTAAATCAGAGTAGTTTTTCTGGGATATGATAAGGAACACATTTGAGCCATTTCATGTGAATGCAACTACTTAATTGGTGACTGACTAGATTTGGAGAATTAAAGAAAAGGAAGTATGATTTTGAGTCTGTGTGTCTGGGAGAAATATGCCATTTACAGAGAACAGAAGGTTATGTATTTTAATTTTTGAAGACTTTAATTCATTGTAATTCATTTTTTTGAGTAAGCATTTGTCTTCTTCCACTCCATTTTCCCAAGTTCATTGGGGAAAAGAAAGAAAAACAAAACCCTTGTAACAATTATTTATACTTGAGCAAAACAGATATTATGTCTAAAAATGTGTGTCTCATTCTATATCTTGAGTTTGTTACATCTCTGTCAAATGGTGAGGGGTAGCATTTTCATTCATCATCAGTCTTTGTGAGTCATGGTTGGTCACCAAGTTAGTTTTTAGTCCTTCAGTATTGTTTGTTTTTACATTATTGTTGCTTATTTTATAAACTGTTCTCCTAGTTCTGCTAAACTAAATTCTACATCAGTTCAAACAAGTGTGCATAGGCTTCCTTGAAACCATTCCTTTCATAATTTATTGTTATATTTCATAGATAATTTATTTAGCCATTTCCCAGTTCCTTCGTTTCTAGTTCTTTGTCACTACAAAAAGAACTACCATAAATATTTTTGTATCTATGAATCCTTTTCCTCCTCTTTTGATTTTTTTTCTGGGATAGGCCTGGTAGTGATATCACTGGAGGCACAATTTAGTTACGTTGGGGTTAAACATCTAGAATGGTTAGACAAGTTCATAATTCCCCCAGTAGTCTTTTTCACACAGCCCTTCCATCATTTGTCATTTTCCTTTTTTGTGACTTTTATCAAATTGTGTGAAGTAGAACCTCAGAGTTGCTTTAATTTGCATTTTTCTAATTATTAGTGATTTAGAACTTTTTTTAGAAGACTATTAATAGCTTGAATTTCTTCTGTTGAGGACTGCTTGCTTATGTCCTTTGACCATTTGTCATTGGCGGATGGTTTATGTTCTTACACATTCTAATCAATTTCTTATGTATTATGGAAATTAGATCTTTATTAGACATGCTGCAAAAGTTTTTCTAGTTTACTTGTTTCCCCTTTTAATCATAGCTGTATTGGATTTGTTTGAAGAAATTTTAAAATTTTACATGATCAAAATTACCCTTATTTTCTGTGATCCTCTATCTTCTGTTTCTGAATTCTTCCCTCTGCAAGATCTGAAAGCTAATTTTCTTCCCTGCTCTTGTAATTTATGACATGACCTTTTATAATAAAGATTATGCATCCATTTGGAGCTTATCTTGGTATATGGTGCAATGGTCTAAATTCTTAATTTCTACCATGCTGTTTTTTGTTTTTCAGTTTTCCCAGAAGTTTTTGTCCTTATCCCAATAACTAGGCTCCTTAGCTTTACTCAACACTTGTCTTCTCTGTTTGAGTTCTGTATGTTGTACACTTAATCTGTTGATTCTTAGTATAATATGAGATTTGATACTCCTTCCTTCTCCCTTTTTTACATTATTTCTCTTGGGATTTTTGATCCTTTTTTCTTTCAGATCAATTGGTAGAGCGCTGAACAAGTAATTTAATTTAGGAAACACTTGTTATTACTATCATGGTTTGACCTAACCATGAGCAATTAATATTTTTCCATTACGTAAGTTTGAAAGACTTTTAATTTAGAATGTTTTTAAAACATTTCAGTGAAGTGTATTTTCTAATTATGTTACGTATCTGTAACCTTCTACTGATTTTAAAGATATAGGCTTCTGTTTTCTATCTTTTACAAAGCATTCTCTTGGTCATTAGTTTATGTTGTAAAACAACATGGAACATGGAATTTCAAATGCATTTTTAGAATTTTGTTATTGGATAAATATCTAGTAAGAAGTACACCTTTTATGGTCTATCTGGAGTGTTGCCTGTACCATTAGACCATCAGTTACACTGAGGCGTTTTTGAAAGTTAATTTTTTGTTGTAACAATGGTAGTAATACGTAACTGAATTATAGCAACAGTGAGGTCGTTCACAGTATTTATTGTTTAGGGTAATGTTTTCTTTAGTGCTTTCTTAAAAGTAATTGTAATTTTAGGAAACTGATGTTGTAAATATGTTTTAGGGCCATCGCTGGAAGAAAAGGAACAGTAATAAAACTAAGTACGATCAAAATAACTGGCAGAAGCAATGTAAAGAACTAGTGGACTTAATTTTCCAGTGTGAAGATTCTGAGCCATTTAGACATCCTGTTGATTTGGTTGAATATCCAGTAAGTTAATATTATTTAAATTTTTATTTGGGGGACATTGGAATATAATTGATACATCTTTGAATTAAACTTATAAAGAACAAGATATACTCTCATGAATCTGGTGCATATGAGCTGTTAATAACTAAATATTTTTAAAATGAGAAAAAAATTAAGTATTTGTATTTTTAAAGTTCAGTGTTTTTCATTGCTTGATTATCTGTACAAATTCAGCAAATATTAATTAAACTTACTAAGTTCTTAAATAAATTAAAAGTATTTTCTAGATGCTGAGGATATAAAGAGAAAACAATAAAAAGCAATAGTCTGTTTATGGAGATTACTTTGTACTAAGGGAATAACACATATACTCCATAATTTTTCAAGGAATTTCCCTTCCAATTTTGAGGTCATATTATGGTTGTTAAGGTTTGTAATTGTAAAGCAGTGCTTATGTGGGAGGTACTTTTTCAGTGCAAGGATTTCTCTACACCAGGGTGTTGTATTCCTTTCTCTTTTGGTTTAATACAGTTTGGAAATGATACTGACAAAGACAGTTCTTTTTTTGTCAGCACTAATATTAAGGAAACAAAGTAACATCAGAAAAACTATCACTTTCAGTTGATTATTTAGTGATTATTTAATGATTTTCACTGATTGTAATGATATTTGTCTGATTGAGCTTTTACTTCAATACAATGGGAAGAAAGTGACTAGAGTCCAAGGAGCCTGCCTCTGATACTAGGCAAAGCACCCTTCCTGGGCCTTAGTCATTATCAGTGAGAGGGCTGTACTAAGTGGCCTTAGTACTTCTGGATCTAGGATTTTATGTTTCAAAGAGATGATTTTCTTTAATAAAGATCCTAGGTATGATTATAATACCGCTGAGCATTGAGTACTTTAAACACTTTATACTTACTTTAAGAATAAAATGACACAAATACACTAGACAAAAGGTCAAAAGTAATTTTCCATTGTGAGCAGAAGTCAGTTATATAGGTGCATAATCTGCAAATAAGCATACATCAGTGAATATCAAGTGGAAAATATTGGCCAAGTAGATAGAAGATTGATTGCTAGGTAATGAAGCAAAAAGTTACCTCACTTCCAAGGATTAGGCATTATTAGAGACAGTTAGGTGTGGAGCATTGGATAGAGTGCTGGCCCTGGAAGACCTCAATCCTGCTTCAGAATCTTATTAACTTTGTGACCCTGGGCAAGCCATTTCACCTGTTTCCCATGGTTTCTTCATCTGCAAAATGGATATAAAATAGCACCTGCCTCCCAGGTTTGTTGTGAGGATCAGATGAGATAATAATCATGAAGTGCTTAATGCAGTACCTGGCCCATGTAAACACTTAGCTGTTATTATTATTATCATGATTACTTTTCCCAGTGTCCATAACATTGCAAAGAGTTGATTATTCTTATTAATCATTATTTTTAACTGGATCTGTAATTTTATTGGTATAAGGATCTCTCCGCAAGAAAACTCCCTCAGCCAGTGCAGATAGTCACCTGGTCTGCATTTTATAGTTCTTCCTTAGGATAACATTAAATGATTTATCCAGGGTCCCATAGCCAGCGTAGTAGTACTGAGGACTTCCTGACTCTTAAAGTTGGCTCTTCTTTACTGTGTGATGCCTTCCACCCATTTACATTACCCCTCCAGAAGAAAGAAATGCATTTATTTACTTTTTTAAGTTTAGCATTGACTATATTGTTAGTCAGTAAATGTTGACTTAACCTCTTGCTCCCAATCTCAGGCCTGTGGGCTTTTTTTTTTCCCTAAAGAAAAGGTAGCTTTAAAAAACAGGTTGTTGTAAACCAAAAGAAAATCGCTTCTGAGAACTGAATTCTCTTTGCCTGTGTTTGGAATGGGTGAATTATATGACTTCCAAGGATTTCTCATAGATTTATCATATTGATTCTGCAATTTGAAATTTTTTTAGATCTAGTTTTTTTTTGTGTTTATAAGAATATTTGTTGAATGACCTTTTTTTTTTTTTAACCTAGGACTATAGAGATATTATAGACACTCCAATGGACTTTGGAACAGTGAGGGAAACTCTAGAAGCAGGAAATTATGACAACCCACTGGAATTTTGCAAAGATATTCGATTAATATTTAGTAATGCTAAAGCTTATACACCAAACAAAAGGTCAAAGGTAATTTTTAATGTCTTTAAAACAAACAAAAAGGAAGGATTTATACACATAGCCTGTGGGTTATCACATGCTAGTTAGTGGTAAGTACAAAAATTAACCCAGGTAAATGAAAAATGATTTTTGTAACAGTCCACCTTGAAAACCTTTGGTAACATTTTATATACATTATATTGATATTTGCATGTAAATCATAACTGTTAACCAGAGTTCACATAACTGCTTAAAATGTGTACTTTGTCTTAGCTATGTTCCTTTCCTCCTTTTTTATTTTTTATCACTTGTCTCTTCTAATCTCTGTCAGTAGCTTCCTTTGGATTCTTTGTCTTTTTTCCTTTGTTTCCCCCTGTGTGTATGGGAGTGGGGTTTGAGGGGAGGGGTGTGTGTATATTCACTCAAACAAGAATGTACTTTGAGAAATTTACTCAAATAGTGCCTCTATCACTTTCAAAGTCAGCCTTAACAGTTAGGAGTGGAGACTGTCCTTAAGCTTCTCACACCTTTTATTGTTTTGTTTTTTTTATGTCTGATTGAAATTTTCCTTCCTACCCCCAACATCACTGTCACTTTTCACTGACCCCCATCCCAGCCACATCAGAGTTCTCCTTGGTCATGTCTAAAAACATACCTCGATCTGTACCTCTGTTTTACTCTGTATTTGGCAAATACCATTTAGGGCAGAGATTTGAAATTAATAAATAATTTCCTTTGACAGTCAGATAAAAAGCAAATGTATTGGCCATGGCCAAGACCTTTTTTATTAGTAAAATCTTGAAATACTTTTGAAGGCTATTTTATAATTAATTGTGCTTTTTTTTTTTTTTTGCTTTATAGATTTACAGTATGACTCTTAGATTATCTGCACTATTTGAGGAAAAAATAAGGAGAATTTCCTCTGATTTTAAAATTGGGCAAAAATACAATGAAAAATTACGAAGAAGTCAACGGTGTAAGAGAAGGCAAGGTTCCACGCTTGGCTATCAATCTAGTAAATTCAGGTGAATCCCAATTGTAGTCATAACTTTTGAATATTTTGATGTTTTAGTTTATTAACATACCTTATATGTAGACATTAAAGATAGATATGATATTAAATGACTTGAGATGTCTTTGGGGAAGTCAATTTTTGTCATGTATGTATTTTGTGATATTAGAGTACAAGGTGCTATTTTAATCTGTAGTAAATATATTAATCTTAAGGTTAAAGTTGAAAAATAGTCTTTTGATATGGTAAATTATACCTCATATTTCATGTAGAACATGGGCAACTAGGTGGCACAGTAGATAGAGCACTGGGCTTAGAATCAGGAAGACTCATCTTTATGAGTTCAAATCCAGTCCCAGACACTTCGTAGCTATGGGACCATGTTTAACTTAGTTCTTCTCATGTAAAATAGACAGGAGAAGGAAATGGCAAACCATTCTAGTGTCTTTGCCAAGAAAACCTCAAAAGGAATCACCGTAGAGTTAGACACAACTGAAATGCCTGAGCAACAACAATAAATTAATTTCTTCATAACTAGTCATCTTACAGGTTGTCGACGTACAGAAAAACGTATCCAGGCACATGTATAGACATTGTCTATAGTGACTTGTAAAATGAAAAATAATCAGTGGAAAATTATTTCCCTAGATTAGTGCATTAATCCTGAAGTTAATCAACCAACAAATATATACAAAGCAAGCTATGTAAAGGACAAGTAACAATTAACAGAAAGAAGCCACTGGAATTAAGAGGGGTTAGGGAAGGCTTCTTGTAGAAAGTAGGATATTGGAACTTAAAGGAAGCCAGGGAGGTCAGTCGTCTGGAGAGAAGTGAATTCCCAGAACCAAGAGATGACATGTCTTGTTCATGGAACAAGCCAGGAGGCCTGTGTCCACTGGATCAAAGACAATATGTCAAGGAATAAGGTGTAAGAAGACTGGAAAGGTAGGAGAGAGCTAAGTTATGAAAGTCTTTGAATGGCAAACAGCATTTGTCTTTGTTCCTGAAGGCAATAGAGAATCACTGGAGTTTATTGGATAAACAGGAATGGGGGTGAAGGGAGGGAGACATAATCAGAACTGCATTTTAGTGACTGAATGGAGTGGGAAAAGACTTCAGGCAAGCAGACCCACCAGCATGCTATTGCAGTAATCCAGGCCTTCATTGATTAGAGCTTCACTAGAGTGATAGCAGTGTCAAAGGACAGGAGGCCCTAGATGTTCCAAAGGTGAAATGAACAGGTCTTAGCAACAACTTTGGATGTAGGAGGTGAGAGATAGTGAAGAATCCAGATGAACCTGAGGGACTGAGAGGATGGTGTTGCCCTCTACAATAATAGGTAAGGAGAGGGGTTGAGAAGTAGAATTAGGTGGGGAGGGGAATGAGTTCAGCTTGGGGCATGTTGAGTTTAAAATGTCTCTCAAACATCTAGTTTGAAATGTTTGATAGACAGTTGGAGATGCAAGACTGGAGGTCAGCAGTGATTGGGGCAGAATGGATAAACTTGAGAATCATCAACATTGAATGGGAATTAAATCCATAGAACTGATGAGATACCAAGTGAAGTAGTACAGTGGGAAAAGGAACAGAGCCCAGGACACCTACAGGTGGAGGGTGTGATCTGGACATTGGTTTTGTTCACTCTTTTCAGTAGTATCCCACTCTTCATTGAGCCCATTTGGTGGTTTTCTTGTCAGAGATACTAGATTGGTTAGCCATTTCCTTTTCCAACTCATTTTACAGACGAAGAGCTGAAGCAAACAGGGTTAAATGATTTGCCCTGAATTACATAGCTGGTAAGTGTCTGAGGTCAGATCTGAACTCAGGAAGATGCATGTTTCTGATTCCAAGCTCAGCACTCTACCCACAAGCTGTCCCTGTGATCTAGAAGAGGATACAACAAAGGGGACAAAGAGAGAGTGGTCAGACAGCAGGAAAACCAAGAGAAAATGGTATCCCGAAAGCCTCGGGAAGAGAGTGACAAGGAAGAAAGAGTGATCAGCAGCATCAGAGCCTGCTGAGGAGACTGAGGATTGGAAAAAGGCCATTGTATTTACAGCTAAGAGATAATTAGTAACTTTGGAGAAAGCAATTTCATTGTAGTGACAAAGTTGGGGAAAGTGGAAGCACTTACTGTAGATGACTTTTTCAAGGACTTTAGCCATGAAGGGCAAAAGAAAAATGGGACAGTTATCAGAGATGGAATGATCAAGTGAGTGTTTTTTTTCCAGAATTGAGGAGAAATGGGCATGTTTACTGGCAGTAGCAAATGAGTCAGCAGAGAGGGAGAGACTGAAAATAAGTAAAAGAGTAGGGATAACAGGGGACATCTCTGTTAGAAGAGAAGGGGTAGAGTGAGATCACTTGGAGAGGTAAAGGAGTGAACCATGCTAGAAGTATAAGGCCACTTCATGTGAAACAGATTAAGTAGGAAAAGTGGCAGAAACTACCTGATTGATAGATTAGTAAGAGAGAGTTCACAGCACGTGGCCTCCATTTTTTCTGTAAAATATGCCTCAAAATTCTCAGTTGGACATGGTGGCAGGAGGAGCCACGGGAGGGTTGGAAAGAGAGATGAAAACGTTTGAAAGAGCCACTGTGGAGACTGGGATAATGAGTTGGTAAAGGAGGCGTAGTCACATTGCCTAGTTACAGTGACGGTTGAAGTTGTATAACACAGATTTGTAGTGACCTTGTGAGAAGTTGTATACTTTTCTCCACTTTTATTCAGCAGCACAAATACAGGAGCAAAGACAACAAACGATGGGAGCGATCCAATGCTGACCTCTTCTCCCAAATGAACAAACAAAACTAGACCTAGCGCCAAGGAATGTAAATTTTAAAAAAATAATAAACTGTCTTACTGTTAGCTTCTGCCATCTTTATTCTGAAATCAGTCTCTGCCTAGCTTCTGCCAAACTGCTTTCTAGTTTTCTGTAATTAGAGTAAAAGCAACAGCAAGAGAAGACATGATGCATTGAGATAATGTATCTTAGATACTTAAAAGATTTGTTCACTTGAAATATTGATTTCTGGCCCTATTTCTTCACTACTAATTCCCTCTGTATTCTTTGTACAGTCTCAAGTTACAAAAGCTTTTCAATTAACTCCTTGTGTTCTGATATACAAATAAGGTAGCAGAAGAAACAAATTGTTTATCTCCCACTGAGGCTCCCCATTTTAGTAGTCATTCTATGTGTAAACTCCTTAAAAAAGTTGTATTTCTAAAATAGATTAAATTTTTGTGATTGTATCTAATCATCTTTTTATTAAAGGATTTTTGAGTACATCATAGCCTCCATTAGGACAAAATTGAATATGGAATTAAGAATAAAGGATTAATAGTTGTTGATTGTGTATATTATGAAAGTATTATTTTCTTGTAATTATGGTCAAATTCAGAACTTTTCTGTTTTTAGTCAGAAATTTGAGTAGGTCGAAAAATTTTCCACTTAGCTTTTAAGCCCACTAATAGTTCTATATTTATACATGGTTTCTCTTTGTTCTTGAACAGAAATGTGAAATGGAAACAATTGAAATCTCAGGAAAATGTCATACCTGACTTGGAAGGTTCTCCTACTCAGTCTACCTCAAATAGTGCAGCTTGGTCTTCAAGCCAGAAGACCACAGTTAGCTTCTCTGCCAATATTACTTCTGGTGATTCATCTGATTCTGCAGCATCATCTGAAAAAGTTGGAAGGACTAGACCCATAACTCTAGCAACCTCTACAGTATTAACTGGTGAGAAATGGAGACTATTTAAGATTATTGAAACTAAAATCAACTACTTAATTTCTTAAGCGTGCATGTATTTTCAGCTAGATGCCTTGGAGTAATTTGAAAAAAGCATGAAACATGGTTCTGACCCTCTGAGGGACTTTACAGTTTAATTGGGAAAACAGATAGGCACATTAGTGCTCATTGTTCTCTATTTTTGTGCCTATCTGTTCTACTCATCCAGGTAGTCATTGTGTTCCAGAAAAGGACTTGAGTTGGAATTTAAGGGCATCAATAGGGCAGGAAGGTGTTGTTAGCTGTAAGTACTTGGAGGGCAACAGATTACATATTAATTCATCTTAGTATACTCAGTATGTTTCAAAGTATGTTACATAATTGATGTTTTTAAATTTAAATTTTCTTTTTATTAGCAAGTATCAATATATGGATGTTCCAGTATACAGAGAAGAACAGAAAAGGGGAATTGTATATGAAGTTTTGAAAGTCTGCTGTATAGTAGTTACAAAATTGCTCCATTTGTCTATATCCCCCTCTGAATTACAGTTCGTGTATTTTTTAAATGCTGCTTTATTTTCTTTCTTTCATTACCTACAGTGCCCCAGCTGTTCCTTTGTTGTTTATGTATCTAATAAAATGGATCCACACACTAGCCAAGGGTGAAAAATCTGTCTTATCATCTCTAATCCATCATTTCTTTGTGAAGTGGAAAGCATCATTTTTTTTTTTGGAGTTATTTATTGGTCATTGCATTGAACAATGGTTTATGTCTTTCATAGCTGTTTTCTTTTACGGTATTGTAGTTACAGAAATTGTCTTCCTGAATTTGTTCACTTCTCTCTGTATTCATATCTGTATTCCCAAGTTTTTCTGAATCTTTCCTCTTTGTCACTTCTTATAGTACATATTCTGTACATTCACGTGCCATATTTTATTCAACCATGTCCCCCATTTTGTGAGCACTCACTTTGTTCCCAGTTCTTTCCAGCGACAAAAAGTGTAGCTAAAATAATTTTGTACAAATGGACCCTTTCCCTTTGTCTTTAATCGATTTTTGGTGTGCACAAATTAGTAACTTATGGGACATACCTGTTCTAAATTGTTTATCAGAATTGTAGGGCCTGTTTTCAAATATACATTGGTGTGTCTGTCCTTCCAAAATCCCTCCAAATTTGCATTCCTCTTGTCATCTTTGACAGTCTGGATATCAAGTTGAATCTCTCAGTTATATTGATATGCATTTCTCTTTTTTTAAATAATATTTTATGTTTTTCCCAGTTACATTTAAAACATATTCTGTTTTAGAATTTTTGAATTCCAGGTTCTCTTCTGTTCTCACCCCTGAGACAGCAGGCAATTCGTTATAGGTTTTACATGTGCAGTCATGTAAAACATGTTTCCATTTAGTCGTGTTGTGAAAGAAAACACACAAAAAAACACCATAGGAGAAAAGAAGGTGAACAATAGTATGCTTTGATCTTCATTCAGATTCCACCACTTCTTTTCTTTGGAGGCAGATAGAACTTTTCATCATGAATCCTTTGGAATTATCTTGGATCTTTGTATTGCTGAGAATAAGTCATTCCCAGTTGATAATCATACAATATTGCTATTACTGTGTACAATGTTCTTCTGGTTCTGCTCATTTATTTTGCCTCAGTTAATGTAAATCTAATCAGGTTTTTCTGAAAGCATCATGCTCATCATTTCTCGTAACACAGTAGTATTCCTGTTCAACCATTCCTCAGTTGAAGGTCATCCCTTCATTTTCCAATTCTTTGTCACTACAGAAGGAGCTGCTATAAATATCTTTGTACAAACAGGTCCTTTTCTTCCCCCCTTTTTAATCTCTGAGATATAGACCTAATTAAGGTCTATTGCTGGGTGTGCACATAGCCCTTTAGGCGTAGTTCCACATTGCTGTCCAGAATGGTTGATGCACTTCACAATTACAGCACCAGTGCATTAATGTCTCAGTTTTTCTTCATTCCCTCCCACATTTATCATTTTCCTTTTTTTGTCACATTACACAGTCTGATAGGTGTGAAGTGGTACCTTCCAAAGAGTTTTTACTTTGTACTTCTCTGATCAAGAATGAATTAGAGCATTTTTTTCTTGATTAAAGAGAGCTTTGATTTCTTCATCCGGAAAATACCTGTTCATATTCTTTAACCGTTTATTGATTTGTGTAATGACATATTCTTAGATGTTTGACTCAGTTCTATATATATGTTTGAGAAATGGGACCTTTATCAGAGATATTAGGTGGAAAAAAATTTTTTTCACCTGCTTTCTGCTTTCCTTCTAATCTTCATTTTATTGGTTTTGTTTGTGCAAAAACTTTAATATTAAGAGAAATTATCCCTTTTACATTTTGTAAGACTCTCTCTCTTATTTGGTCAAAATTCTTCCCTTTGCCATAAATTTTAGATGCACACTACTCTATGCTCCCCTAATTTTCTTATGATACTTATGGTATCATCCTTTATGTCTAAATTGCGTATCCATTTTCACCATATGTTGGTACATGATATGAGATTCCTAGTTTCTGCCAAACTGTTTTCCCAGCAACTTTTTGTTAGATGTTGAATTCTTGTCCCAAAAGCTTGAGTCTTTGAATTTATTTATAGTAAATAGATCACAATGTTTACTCACTATTGTGTCTTGTGGCCATAATCGGTTCCACTCACCCACCATCATTATTTTATTTATTTGTTTCTTTGTTTATTTTTAGTTTTGAACATTCATTTCCACAAAATTTTGAGTTCCAAATTTTCTCCCCATCTCTCTCCTCCCCCCACCCCAAAATGCCATGCCTTCTGATTACCCCTTCCCCTAATCTGCCCCTCTTTCTAACATCCCTCCCTTCTCTTATCCCCACCTATTCCCTTTTCTTGTAGGGCAAGATAGATTTCGATACCCCATTACCTGTATTTCTTTTTTCCCAGTTGTATGCAAAAACAATTCTTCAACATTCGTTCCTAAAACTTTGAATTCCAACTACTCTCCCTTCCCTGCTCCTCACCCATCCCCTGAGGAGGCAAGCAATTCAATATAGGCCATATATGTGTAGTTTTGTAAAAGACTTCTATAATACTCATGTTGTATAAGGCTGACTATATTTCCCTCCATCCTATCCTGCCCCCAATTTATTCTGTTCGCTCTTTTGACCTTATCCCTTCCCAAAAGTATTTACTTCTAATTGCTTCCTCCTCCCATTTGCCCTCCCTTCTGTCATCCCCCCACCCCACTTATCCCCCTTCTCCCCTACTTTCCTATAGGGAAAGATAGATTTTCATACCAAATTGAGTGTGCATGTTATTCCTTCCTTAAGCCTAATATAATGAGAGTAAGCCTCACTTTTTCCCCCTCTTGCCTCCCTCCTTTTCCTTTCCATTGAAAAACCTTTTTCTTGCCTCTTTTATGAGAGATAATTTGCCCCACTCCATTTCTACCTTTCTCCTCCCAATATATTCCTCTCATCCCTTAATTTTATTTAGATATCATCACTTCCTATTCAACTCATCCTGTGCTCTCTATCTATATATAGATATATACACACATATGTGTATAGTCCCTCCAACTACCCAAATACTGAGAAAAGTCTCAAGAATTACAAATTTTATCTTTTCATGTAGGCATGTAAACAGTTCAACTTTGGTAATAAGTTCCTTATGATTTCTCTTTCCTGTTTACCTTTTCATGCTTCTCTTGATTCTTGTGTTTGAAAGTCAGATTTTCTATTCAACTCTGATCTTTTCCTCAAGAATGCTTAAAAGTCTTCTATTTCATTGAATGACCATTTTTTCCCCTGAAGTATTATACTCAGTTTTGCTGGGTAGGTGATTTTTGGTTTTAATCCTAGTTCCTTTGACTTCTGGAATATCATATTCCAAGCCCTTCGATCCTTTAATGTAGAAACTGCTAGGTCTTGTGTTACCCTGATTGTATTTCCACAGTACTCAAATTGTTTCTTTCTGGCTGCTTGCAATACTTTCTCCTTGACCTAGGAACTCTTGGAGTTTGGCTACAGTATTCCTAGGAGTTTTACTTCTCAGATCTCTTTCAGATGATTGGTGGATTCTTTCAGTATTTATTTTGCCCTCTGATTCTAGAATCTCAGGGCAGTTTTCCTTGATAATTTCACAAAAGATGATGTCTAGGCTCTGTTTTTGACCATGGCTTTCAGGTAGTCCCATAATTTTACAATTGTCTCTCCTGGATATATTTTCCAGGTCAGTGGTTTTTCCAGTGAGATATTTCACATTGTCTTCTATTGTTTTCATTCTTATGGTTTTGTTTTGTAATTTCTTGGTTTCTCATGAAGTCATTAGCTTCCATCTGCTCCATCTTCAGTGAGCTTTTGAACCTCCTTTTCCATTTGGCTAATTCTGCTTCTTAGACCATTCTTCTCCTCCTTGGCTTTTTTGGACCTCTTTTGCCATTTGGGTTAGCCTATTTTTAAAGGTGTTATTTTCTTCAGCATTTTTTTGGGTCTCCGTTAGCAAGCTGTTAACTCACTTTTCATGAATTTCTTGCATCCCTCTCATTTCTCTTCCCAATTTTTCTTCTACCTCTCTTACTTGATTTTCAAAATCCTTTTTGAGCTCTTCCATGGCCTGAGACCACTGCATGTTTATTTTTGAGGTTTTGGATGCAGAAGCCTTGACTTTTAGGTCTCCTCTGATGGCATGCATTGTTTTTCCTCATTTGAAAGGATGGATTCCTGTTCACCAATAAAGTAGCCTTCTGTAGTCTTACTTTTCCTCCCTTTTTTGGGCATTTTCCCATCCAGATACTTGATTTTTGAGTCCTTTGTCTAGAGGAGGTTGTACTCTGAGGACCTGTAAGTTCTCAGTTTCTCCAAGGTGGCACAATCAATTCTGCCCAGGATCTACCAGGAGGGTTCCCTCTCAGGGCCTCCAATGCCAGCACGCTTCCTCACCTCAGGAGAGCCACTCAGGAGTGAGATCCAGATCAGCAGCTCAATTTCCCTAGAGTCTTTATGCCAAAGGCTCCAAAAATGGAAGCTGCTGCTGCAGTTGCTGCTGGGACCAGACCGCATTCCCTTCTCACCCAGGTGAAAGACCTTTCTCACTGACCTTTGAAGCTGTCTTTGGCATTTGTGGGTTGAGCAATCTGGGAACTGCAACTGATTCTGGGGATTCTGTGTCCTGAGGCCTGCTCCAGTCCTTTCCCCACTATGGCATGGCCAAAGCTGGACTGCGATCCACTCTGAGCCCAGTGCGATAGACTGTTCCTGTCAGCCTTCCAGGCTGTCTTGGGCTGAAAGTCTCTTTCACTCTGTCGTTTTGTGGCTTCTGCTCTAGAATTTGTTTGGAGTCATTTTTTACAGGTATTTTATGTGCTATGCGGGGGAGCTTCTACAGGTCCATCTTTCTCCTCTGCCATCTTGGATCTGCCCCCCCACCATTATTATTTCTTAGCCAGTTCTAGATTGTTTTTATGATTACTGCTTTCTAACCCAGTTTTGAGATTTGATGTGGCTAGGCCACCTTCATTCACACTTTTTCCAGTAATTCCTTTGTTATTCTTGGCATTTTTTTCTTCCAGATGAATTTTGTTACTATTTTTTCTTGTTCTATAAAATAATTTTTGGTAGTTTGATTGGTATGGCACTGAATAAGTAGTTAGTTTAGGTAAAATTGTTGATTTTATTTTATTGGTTTAGCCACCCATGAGTAATTAATATTATTCACATTGTTTAGATCTGACTTTATTTGTGTGAAAAGTGTTTTATAGCTTTGTGATCCAAGCTGTAGCAAGGGGCTGTGTGCAGACAGCAGCAAGTTCCCCAGCTTTTGGCCTTCTCTTGCCCACCTTTCTTTCTTCAAGTCCAACACCCTCCCCCTCAGTAACCATGACGGAACGGGCCATCTCCTTTGCCAAGCACTTCCTGGCCAGTGGCATCACCACTGCCATCTCCAAGGTGGCAGTGGCCCCATGGAGAGAATTAAGCTACTACTGCAGGTGCAGCATGCAAGTAAACAGATTGCTGCAGATAAGCAGTACAAAGGCGCATAATGGATTGTCTGGTCCGAATTCCAAAGGAACAAGGGGTGCTTTCCTTCTGGTGGGGTAACTTAGGAAATGTCATTAGATATTTCCCCACCCAGGCCCTTAACTTTGCCTTTAAGGATAAGTATAAGCAAGTGTTTTGGGGAGGAGTAGATAAGCACACACAGTTTGGAGGTATTTTGCTGGCAATCTTGCCTCTGGTGGTGTAGCTGGAGCCACTTCCCTCTGCTTTGTCTTCCCCTTGGATTTTCCGAGAACCTGCTTGGCAGCTGATGTTGGGAAATCTGGCACTGAGAGAGAATTCAAAGGCCTGGGAGACTGAAAATCAAGTCTGATGGAATCTGTGTCGTGTGTCAGGGTTTCATTGTCTCAGTGCAGGGTATCATTATCTATAGAGCAGCTTACTTTGGCATCTATGATACAGCAAAAGGTATGCTCCCAGATCCAAAGAACACTCATGTTGTGATAAGCTGGATGATGTCACAGTCAGTGACTGCTGTAGCAGGTGTGGTCTCTTATCCCTCTGCATACAGTAAGGCAGTGAATGATGATGCAGTCTGGGCGCAGAGGAGCTGATATCATGTACACTGGGACAATTGACTGCTGGAAGAAGATTGCTAATGATGAGGGTGGCAAAGTGTTCTTCAAGGGTGCCTGGTTCAATCTTCTTAGAGGCATGGGTGGAGCTTTTGTGCTTGTCCTGTATGATGAATTGAAGAACTTATGAATCTAAGTACATTCTAACTAAGGAACCAGTATATGTAGGTCATGTAGCATACTTAACCATACTTAGCATCTTGGACCATTGTCCTTCAAGAAATTCCTGTTGTCTTTTTATCCAGGCCAGATCATGTTTGTAGGGGAACCAGAAAAAGCTCTTAGAAAAAGGGACTCATTTATTGTGATCCATTATTCATACAATGGAACTGATGATGATTCAGTATGTTGATTATTAGTTTTTAGGAAAATAACAGTTTCTGTGGGTCCAACGAGGCAGATCAATTTAGACCATCTAGCTTAAATGCTCTTTTGTAGGAACACTCTCATCCCAGTGAGACAGACCTTTCCTGTTGACTTTCTAAGTTGTCTTGGACTGGAAAATTGTTTTACTCTGTCCTTCTGTTGGTTCTACTGCTGTAGCATTCCTTTTGAGGTATTATTTTAAAATTGTTTGGGAAATTTGAGAGGGCTCCAATGAGTTCCTGTCTTTACTTAGCCATCTTGGCTCTGCATGTATTTCTCTTACTTTGAAATGATTGGACTGTTTTTTCCATAAGGTGTTGTTGATAACTTGAATTAGTTCTTTTGAAAAATATCCTTTGGTCATTTATCCAATGGGAATGACTCTTTTTCTTAATTCTTTATGTTAGTTCCTTATTTATCTTGGTCATCAGTCACTTATCAGAGAAATTTGCTGCAAAACAATTTTCTAGTTAACAACCTGCAATGATTTTGTGTAAGGACTTTTCAGTTTTATTTCATGACAGTACTCTTTTATACACCTCTCTGTTCCTTGTTTTGCCACAAACTCTCCCCTCTTCCTTAATTGTTTTTGTGATATAACTTTAAAAATTTAAGTAACATTCATGTGGACCTTATTTTGGTGTGTGGTGTGAGATGTTTGTCTAGAACTAATTTTTGCCAGGTTGCTTTCCAATTTTTTCAGTATTTTTTTGTTGTTGAATAGTGAATCTTCATTCCAGAAGTTTGATGTTGCTATATTTAATTGCTTTGAGGTCTTATTTATCTGTTCTTATCTAGTGATGTACAATTTTTTAAAATGAGTAACAAATTGCTACTTTGTGTAGTATAGATTGAAATCTTTTATTGCTTGATAATCCTTCTTCTCAATTTGTTTCATAATTTCCTTTGAGATTCTGGACCTTTTCTTTCAAATACATTTTTATTTTTCAGGGTTTCAAAGTAAGCCTTTTGTAATGTTAGATAATGTAATTTTAGTTCTTTTAGCATGGCCCAACCATTCTGCTTATCCTCCTCTGTTTTATGGGAGTTTTCATCCCATTCACAGTTATAATTACTATCTGTGTCTTTCTCTCTGTTCTATTTCTCCCCCCTGCCCCATTTTTGCTTTTATTTCTCCCTTTCCCTTCTCAAAAAAGTTTTACTTTTTTAAAAATTATTTTATGTTTTCATTGTTTTACAATCACTTCCATATATCTTAGATTTTTTCCCCTCCTTCCCCCTACCTCCGTACTCCTTCCCTGAGATGGCACACAATTTTATATAGGTTCTACACATACATTCCTATTAAATACATTTTCTCCTTAGTCATGTTGGATAAAAGAATTAAAATGAATGGGAGAAATCATAAAACAAAATATAATACAAAAGAAAATGGTCTGCTTCATTCTGTGATCGAATTCCATAGTTCTTTCTCTGGATGTAAAAGACATTTTGCTTCAAGAGACCATTGAGAATTTTTTAAGTCCTTGCATTGCCATGAAGTACTAAGTCTACCAGGAAAATTCCTCGCACACTGTGGTTGTTGCTGTGTACAAAGTTCAAAGAGTTTTATTTTTGACCACCACCTCCCTCAATCTTCCTCCTTTCTGTCACCCCTCCCCGCTCTTTTCTTTCTCTTTTCCCTTACTACTTCTTCCCTCCCTTATCACCCCCTCCCTTTTCGTTCCCCATTTCACCTCCTACTGCCTGTAGGGCAAGTTAGATTTCTATACTTAACTGAGTTATGTTATCCCCTCCTTGAACCAAATCCAGTGAGAGTAGAGCTTAAACAATGCTCATCTCCTTCCTTTCTTCCCCTCTGCTTTAATATGTTTTTGTGTCTCTTCACGTAATGTAATTTACCCTTTTCTGCCTCTTTCCTCTTCTCTTATTACAATTGCTTGGCATCCCTTAATTAGGTTTTTTTATCGTCATATCACTTAATTTATGCCCACACCCTCTATCTATATATATCCCTTTTAAATGTCATAATAAATATATAATTCTCAAAATTGACAAGTATCAGCCTCCCATATAGTTTTTCTTTTAAGTTTTTTCTTTTCCTTTTTTCCCTGTTTACCTTCCTGTGCCTCTTTTGAGTCTTGTATTCGAAGATCAGTTTTTCCATTGAGCTCCAGCCTTTTCATCAGGAAGGTCTTATTTCATTGAATGTCCATCTCCTTGCCTGAAAGATTATGCTCAGTTTTGCTGGGTAATTGATTCTTGGTTGTAGTCCACGTTTCTTTGCCTTAGAGAAGATCATATTCCAAGCCCTTTGATCTCTTAATGCAGAAGCTGCGAGGTCCTGTATGATCCTGATATTTGAGTTGTTTCTTTCTGGCTGCTTGCACTATTATCTCCTTGACCTGATAATTCTGAAATTTGGCAACAATATCCCCTGGCGTTTTCATTTGAGATCTCTTTCAGGGGGTGATCAGTGGATTCTTTTGATGACTTGTTTGCCCTCTGGTTTCCAATGAGATATTTTACCTTTTCTTCTGTTTTTTTTTATTTTTTAGACTTTGGCTGATTCTTGATGCCTCATAGTCATTAGCTTCTACTTGCCCAATTCTAATTTTTTTGTGTGTGAAATCAGAAAACTTTTATTAAATTTTACATTTGAATGAATGGGTAGCTCCTAGGAGAGTGCTACAATTTGTTCAGACCAACACAAGCCCCTTTATACTGTTCCAAAGTGAAATCTCCTGCCTCACCATTGGCTTGAAGAAGCCTCCTGAACATCTCACTTGATGTTCTCCTCTTTTATAGGCTTCCCCTCAATCAGCCCAGTAAGCCTGTGCATGAGTTTTCTGCCCTTTTACCTGATCATGCTAGGTCACAAATCAATACCTCCTCACTTTCTTTCCCATATGAATCCTTCCCCTCATCATGAATATGGGAAGGGAGCAAAGTTGATTGAGATGTTGACAAATTACAAGGGGACTGTCCCGTTTCATAAGTACAGATACAGAGACTCAAAAGAAAAAGGTAAATCAGTGATTTGTCCTTTTAGAAGTTCCATCTCATAGAGCAATCTGGGGAACTACATCATCTGATGCAGTTTTCTGGTCTGAATGCTCGTTCAGGCTGTCTTCAGCATAGCATCTCTGCATCTTCTTCCCTTTATCTTCCTGTAGAAATCCATTTTCTTCATATCCATTCTCCTATAAATGACCTTGGTACAATTTTACCAATTTTAATTTTTAATTAAAATTTTCTTCAGTTAGCTTTTATTTGCCTTTTCCACTTGTCCAATTTTTCCTTTTAAGGAGCTATTTTCTCCAGTTATGTTTTGTACATCCTTATCCATTTGGCCAATTTTACTTTTTAAGGAGCTGTTCTCTTCTTTTTCCATTTTGTCAATTGTATTTTTAAAATCATTGGTCAATTTTTCTTCTGCCTCTCTAATTTGGCTTTTAAATTCCTTCTTGAGCTCTTCCAAGAATGCTTTTTGGGCTTGAGACCAGTTCATATTCTCTTTTGAGGTTTCAGATATGGATATGGTATCAATATTGGCAACTTCTGAATTCATATTTTGATCTTCACTGCCTCCACAATAAGATTCTGTGGTTTTTGCTTTTCTAATTTGCTTCTTGCTCTTAGTGATTGCCTTTTTCCTGGCTTTTAAAGTGGATCTCTGCTTCTGTGGCATAGAGGCTCTTTCCCACATTTCTTGTGCTGGGAGATAAGGGGCCTGGTTACTGACTTTGTGTGATGTGGGCTCTGGTTCTTTTAGCCAGTATATAATACTGCAGCTTACCTAGTGCTGAGCTGGCTTGTGTATACCAAGGCTGAGGCCATGTGAAGTTTTTCTGAATTTCCCTGGGATTACATTGAGTGTGAGGTGTAGGGGCAGGGGTAGTCTGGCTGCTGGAGGTCTCTTCGTCCCCTTGGGCTTCGCTAGAGCATGGACAGGCTCAGTGGCTGGTGAACCCCCTTCTGGCTTCTTCCCACCCCAGGACTCAGGAACTGGTGGTCTGCTGAGGTGGGGCTTGCTGGAACACCTCCGGTCCTGCACTGGTCCCCTTCAGCCACAGCAAGAGGGCCCTTTCCTGTTGATCTCCCTAACCTCCATAGCTAAAATATTGCTATACCTCTTCTGCTGGCTCCACTATTCCAGGATTTTTCCTGGGGCAATGTTCTCTGGGTTTTTCTAGGTCAGCAAGGGGAGAATGAGAGCACTGAGAGTTTACTGCCTGATCTTGGCTCAAATAGGTGACTTTCAGACATTTAGTTTGTGGGCTGATAGCTCCAGGAACAGCTGCTGCAGCCACAGGCCTTCCACTTCTTTCTCACCTGGCTCTGCCTTCTGTCCTGTGCTGAGAAGTTTGGGATTGGCACTGCTGCTGGTGATTCAATCTGCCCGGGCCACATTTCTGCTCTTATTTTTATAATATCTCCTCTTTTCTGCTTATTTTAGGTTTGTTTGTTTTCTAATTTTAAAAAAAAAATGCATATTCAGTTCATTAGTACTGTTTCTATTTTGTTAATTTGTGCTTATAGACATAAGATTTTCCCCCTAAAGGACTGCATTTTCTTTATCCCTGAAGTTTTTGTGTTATTTCATCATTATTATTTTGTTTCACATAATTACTAATTATTTCTGTGATTTCTTTAAGTCTCCATTTGCTTCTATGTCTATTTACTTGTGGTATCTACACTGATTATTATTTTTATTGTATTATGAACTGTAAAGGGGGAAGTTTGGTTTTACAGTGCAAGGCCTGGAGTCAGGAAGACTTATCTTCCTGAGTTCAAATCTGATCTCAGACACTTATTACTGGTGCAGGCCCAGGCAAGTGCCTCAGTTTCCTCATCTGTAAAATGAGCTGGAGAAGGAAATGACAAACCACTCTAATACCTTTGCCAAGAAAATCCCAAATGGTGTCACAGTTGGACATGACTGAAAAATGGCTTAAAAACAACAGTGAACTGTAAAAAATATGTTTACTATTTACTATTTCTGTCTTCTTTTGACATTTATTTGCACTAACCTACTATGCAGTCACTATAAAAATTCGAGTCCCAAAAAACACAAATGTTCTTTATCAGTGACATTTAGTCTTTTAGTTCCAGTTTCTCTAATATTTTATTCAAGTCTCAATTTTCCCTTTTATTTATCATTCTGTTTGACTTCACCGTAATTGAGAGAGCTATATTGAATATTCCTATCATTATTGTGTTACTCTCTGTGTCTTCTTGTAGCTTAATCTTTGTTTCCTTTAAGAATAGTAAGACATTTTGAACATATAAATTGAGTATTGATTGTGGTTCCTTTCAGTATAATATAATTCCTTTTTTTAATCACTTTCTATATTTTGAATGTTTTGGTTTGTCTTACAGCAAAATTGCATGTAACTCCTGCATCTTTTGATTCATTGATGCATAGTAAATTCTTATCCAGTCCTATAGGTTTTTTATTCTATACATTTCTTTGCTTTTGTTAAATGTCTTTTTAATGTTTCTTATAAGCAACAGATTGCGAGACTTTGTTTTCTTATCCAGTCCATCACTTTTGTATTTTGGATTTTTTTAATCCATTCACATTTAAGGTTGTGAGAGTAAGGTTTATATTTTGCTCCAGTTTTCTCTAATCTTTTTTATTCCCAGCTTAGGATTTTCCCTCCTCTTCTTCTGTAAACACAATGTATGTCTCTAGTCTTATATTATTCAATTTATCTTTCCTTTATTGTTGTGAAGGACTTTTTTTCTGGTCACTTTGCAGATGGCTATGTTCTGCTTATATGTATGTAGATCATGTATTTTTGCTTCTTTTCTTTCATTTCCATAGATTTGCACTCCCAGTTTTCTTTTTTAATTCTTTGGTAATATTTTCTCCTATGAATCTAAGTTTTTCTCTTCCAATTATTTCTGCTGTATAGTCTGTAAACATTTTGCTGTGGTTCCATGTTCTCTTGAGAATCCACAGAATCCCTTTGCTTCATCTTTATCATGTAATACTTTTAGATGCCTAAATCCTTTTCTCTGATCTAAATGTCATTTCCTCCTTCTGCTATTAATAACTAGCCTGTTTATCTTCTTATCCTCAAGATTTTTAATATTACTTACTTTCTGACTCTCTCCCATTTACTGACAATTTTGTTCAGGGCTAGATTTCCAAAGCTTTTTTTTATCTTCATTCTCGTCACTTCCCCTGCAAATCATGGTGCATCAGCTTTGCCTAAGTGATTTTTGAGGGAACAGAACTAACCCCAGCTTCCCTCCATGCCTTTGTTCTTTAGCCTAGCTTTGTGGTAACACATTTCTCCTCAGTGCTGTCATGCTCATTAATGTTGTAAAAGATTGGGTAAATTTTTGCCATTTAGAGTTTGGTTCTCTCTTGCTAGGGGATAAGAAGGGAGGTAGGTGTAGAGTTGAGTTCTGTTGCGTGCAAGTGGAACTTGTACAACCCTGCTGCTGCTGAGTGTGGCAGGTAACGAGGGAGTGGTGTTGAATGAGCATGGTAGATGTTAAGAATTAGCTTTCTTTGCTGTTAGTTCACTGAATTTTTTTACTTTGTTTGGGATCTTGGTGTCTTAGACTATATTATATCATGCATAATTCTTATTTTGGAGTCGTTTGAGGAGTTGTGAGAATTGAAGAAAATACCCAATTCTTTGTTTTTTGGGGCATATGACCCAGAAGTTAATTGGGCCATACACTTCTTTCTTTTATTCCATTCCTACTTTTTCATCTGCTTGTTATAGTTGAATTTTATTTTGCTTGTGACTATTACCTCTCTAAATTTAACTGCCTTCTTAAACTCACTTCTTCTCCATGTCCCCAACTATTTCCTTAGTTATTTTAACGTATTTCTACACCAAACTCAATGGGTGTGTGTGTTCAGTCCTCCTTTGACTATTCAGATGAGGATGAAATTCATCAGATGTCTGCTCCTCCCAATCTGATCTCCATGTGTATCCTTTCCATATCGTAATTATGAGATGTTTTTCCCATTATACCACCTTTCCTTTGTACATTCCCTTTTCCTTCTTTTCCCACCTTCTATCAAAGCCAATAAAGCCAGAACAAAACCATTCCAAGGCTTTGCATGTCTTTCTTTACACCCTCTTTGACAGTGTAACAGTTAGACATTGAAAGTATACTTATTTCTGTTTCTGCTGTTAGGAATAAGTGTTACTTAATGATCATCTTCTGTGTCTTAAATAGATTTAAACTTCTGGGTTTCTCTTGTCACCTGTATTTGTGTTTCAAAGATTCTAGTTAGCTCTAGTGTTTTTATCAGAAATGCTTGAAAGTCCTCTATTCTATTAAAGATTATTTCTATTCCTGTCTCTGAAGCTTCTGTACTCCTTCTTCCCATCACATAGCAGCATTACGATCAGTTTTGCAGCATTGTATTATTATAAGCCTTTTTAGTATAGCATTCCAAGATAGCCTTTTCTTCATATTATTTGTAACGTAATTTTATGTGATTATCACTGTGGTTCCTTGATACTTTTTTCTTCTTCTTTTTGTTTGCTTGTGTCTTTAACTTTAATTTGGAAACTTTGGGTTTTGGCAGTGACATTTTTGGGTATTTTCATTTTCTGGAGGTAGCCAATGGATTTTTCTTCTCTTTTCACCTTGCATTTTGTTTCTAATGTATTTAAGCAATTTTCTTTCATTTCTTGAATGTAGCATCTAAGGTCCATCCCCTCCCCCCCCAGTCACTCTAGTATAGGTTGGTCCCCAAATTCCTCATCTACTTCATTCGTAAAATGAAGAGGTTGATTAGGTGGTCCTTAGAGCTCTAAAGTGATTTCTATGACAAAATTAAAATGGATACTCATTTACGTGTTTCACAACAGGCAAAATTACTTGATAGAGCCTTCTAAATTTGCAGTCCTCTGTTGTTAGGAACTTATGATTCATGTCTTTGAGACACACATTACCAATAGTACTTAAGTATTTAAGTATGTATACCTTATTATGATGTCATTTTAAAGGATCTGCTGTGTTGATTTGAATCTTTGAGAAAGACTTCTTAATTCTCTACTACAAAGCTTATATAGGATCTTTCAATTTCTTCTTTTTCAGCTTCCAGTAGTTCAGAGGAAAGTAGAGAGAATTCTGAATCTCCTGAGCCCTTATTACGTAATGGGATCTCCAGGAGAAGAAGCAGAAACTTCATTGTGACTAGAAATAGAACTTCTCAAAGAAAAAATGGTGAGATAATCCAATAATATTTTAAAGAAGTGTATATTAGGAGAACATTGATAGCCAAGTAAAATTTTCATTGACTTAGATTAGTGAGCTAACCATTAATTTGCATTTATACTTTATATTTCTAAATGAAAGTAAAATTTATTCACTTTACATTTCATACCTTTTCTTTTAGGTTCTGTCTTTTATGAAAATGGTTGTGGTAGAAAAACTGTACGCAAAAGGGTCTATTTGAGTGATTCTGATAATTCAGTACTGACTAGTGAAACAATCAAAGACAAAGCTGGAAGTAAGCGAAAAATCCCACGAAAGTGTGCTGCTGTGGCTGCTAATAGGATTAAGTTAATGAGTGATGTGGAAGAAGATTTGAGCTCAGGAAGTATTTGCTCTACAAGCAAAACCAGCAGGAAACTGCCTCACCGAAATGCCTCTGCTGCAGCTAAAAAAAAATTATTATATAACTCTGAGGATGATCAGAGTTTAAAGACAGGAAGTGAAAAAGAACTAAAAAAACAAGATCAGCCAGCATCAGGGGTCTGTTCTGGTGCTGCTAGGAAAAGTGTCAGTGAATCTGAAAATGGAAGTTCTGAGTCTGAAAGTAATTTAATAGTATCTCAAAAGAATTGGCATACTAATGGTTATAAAGCCCATACTGGAGCAGGTTTTACAACAAAAGTTCCCTTAATAGAATCTACTGAGGAAGATTCAGAAGGCTATGATTCAGAAAATGACAGTAAAAGAGCTTGTCCATCAACTTCTGCTGAGAAATCTAAGGCCAGAAAGAGTTCTAAGAAGGGTGCAGATTCTGATCCAAATGAATGGAGTGGTAGAAAATGCAAGAAAACTTGTTGGAAGGGTGCTACTCTGTTTAGGAAAGCAAAAGTCCTAAGTGATTCAGAGGACTCTGATGAAGTTGAAAAGAGTGAAAAAGAAGCTGGAAGACATTGTGAAATAGTGAAAACAACTTTGAATTCAGAGGATTTGGAGGATGAGCCTCCTGCTGTTTCCAAGTATCATTTGAAACATGAATCTGAAACAGATTTGGATTCTGATCATAGTTATGATGACAATGAAAAACCAAATAAAAGGACAGCAGATATTATGAAAGGTAACTTAATACTAACACAACTTGTGGTTTCACTGATTCTCCCCAACTCACAGTCCATTGTTTCAATGTATCCCTTTGCCACCTGGCCTACTTACCTACTCTCTCACCCAATTTTTCCCTCCTAGGCACTGCTCCCAAGTTGTCTTATACCTTTTAATACTGACACACACAAAGACATCCAAATCTTATTTCATCCTGTGTATTCAAGATATTCTACCACTAACTCCAGTGTTTCCTCTTCTGTACTTAACATAGAATTATTTTTGCCAGCAAAGGTTTCTGGTGCAGTACTTTCTAGTGAGGATTTAGAGAAGCTGGAAAATCTGAGTGTTATTATATGAACCAGAGTTGTGTAGCTTAGAGCAGAAAATAGGGCTGTTTGTAGAAAGGTTGTTTTGAAGAAAGATTTGAATATGATGAGTGAATTGGTATAATTGCGGTTTCTGTTGTGCATCCATACTGTCTGAGGTAATTACAAATTTTGGTTGTCTAATCTTAATGATTACAGCAGCAAGGCAGTTCTTTTACTTCTCCCTAATCAAATCTCTCTAGCCCTCCATACAGTAGCTGTTCCAAATATTCTCTACTGAAACCTCTCCCATCTTCCCTTCCCCTGATCTTGCCTCATATTTCACTGAGAAAATGAAAACCATGTGGCACAACCTCCAACTTCTCTCCTATATTACATCTCAAAAATCATCCCCCATTTTGTTCAGTCTCTTATTAAAAGATGTACTCAGTTTGTCCCACCCTTTCCCATCTATGCCAGAAGATTTCCCCCTTTCCCATTCTTCTCTCCTATTTCCCTTCCTCTCTTCCTCTGTGCTTTTTCCTTCCCCCTTTCTCTTTCTTCATCACCTCTTCTCCACAGATTGAGTTATATCTATGTAGGTGACACTTAGCTCTAATTTCTCTCCAGCCTGGTCTCATCAACTGGTACTGGACATTTCAAATTGGATGTCCTGTAGGAATCTTAACTTCAGCAACCCTAAAGCAGAAATTTTTGTCCCTCCTACAATTTCTCTCCCACCACCACTCTTTTTCTATATCTTGGGCACTGCCATACAATCACCTCAGTTTTCCAACTTGAATTCATCCCTGACTCCTTTGACTCTTCCATAAGACCTTTATCGTATCTCTCCTCAGACCTTTCTCTGATCCATACTCTCCATCAGCTGTTCCTGCTCTCAGTCTCTTTTCTCTTTGGTCCATTCTCCTCACAGTTTAAGGACAAGTCTGATTATTTCACTTTCATGTTAAATAAAGTCCTGTGACTCCTGCAGAGTAGAAAAAGAGAGGTGGGGGAGATGAATCAACAAGATTTGGCACCTGATACCTGTAGAGTTAAATACGGAATCTTCTTTAGGGTGTTTAAACAACTTGGCTACAGACTACCTTTCCCTTCTCATTTCGCATTCATACATTCACTGTTCCAGCCAGCTAGCCACCTTTTGTCCTCATCTCTGCTGTTCTGTGTTTACGTACTTGTTGTTCAGTCATTTTCAGTCATGTTCAACTCTTCGTGACCCCATTTGGGGTTGTCTTAGCAAAGATACTGTAATAGTTTGCCATTTCCTTCTCCAGCTCAGTTTATAGATGAGGAAACTAAGGCAAACAAGGTGAAATGACTTACCCAGGTTCACACAGCTAGCATGCATTTGAGGTCATATTCGAACCCAGGAAGATGAGTCAGATGAGTCTCTCTGACTCTAGACCCCATACTGTATCGCACCACGTAGCTGCCTTTATGTTTATATACACTGTCCATTATGCCTGTAGTGAACTGTCTTGTACTCCCCACCTCCTAGAACACCTCAGAGAATCTTAGCCTTTTTGTATATACCTGGATACCTTTGGCAGTCTGGTAAAAGGCAATGGAATTTTTTTCAGAATAGTATTTTTAAATGCATAATATAGCAAAAAGAAGGACAGTATATTGAAATATTACACACACGCACACGCACACACCAGTTATGGACCACTGACTGTTTAAGAACTCGTAGGATAACAGTTTACAAACTTTTAGATCTCAGGACCTCTTTATTTACACTCTTAAAAATTGTTGAGGACCCTAAGAGTACCCTTTTTATGTGGGTTATATCTATTGATTTTTACCATGTCCAGTTAAAACTTGTTTTTATAAATATATAAAATGAACATTTTTATAAATTTAAATATAAATATTATAAATAAATAAAAATATTTACCATAAGTTAAAATTGATGTTTTTAAAATATTCATGTAAAATAATAATCCCTTACTCATATATATATATATACTTATATATATATATGCATATAATCCCTTACTCATATATATATTTATAACATTCTTGTGAAAAATAACTTTTTTTAAAAAGGAGTATAACACTGTTTTTGCTAATCTCTGCCTGGCTTAATAGAAAGCTGGATTCTTATATCTCTCTCTGAATTCACTCTATTGTGTTGTATTATTTTGGTTGAAATAGAAGAAAATTCAACATCACACATATATATAGTTGAAAATGGGAGGAATATTTTAAAAGGCAAAAATAATATCTTAGTATTATTATGAAAATATACTTGACCTTGCAGATCAACACCCTCCCCACCCCCATCTCCCATGGATCTTAGGGATTCCCAAAGTCCACAGATCACACTTTGAGAAGCACTGCCTAAAATACCTAATTCCCTTTTAAAGTTTAGCTCAAGTGCCACTTTCCATATACTAATACTTAACTACTCCATTTATCCTGTTTTCACTTTGTCAATACTTAGTTGTCCATGTTGGCTCCCCCAGTACAACATTTCTTGAGGGCAAAGCCTGTTTTGTTTTTGTCTTTGTATCCCCAGCCCCTACCACAGTGTTTGGCATATAGCTTTTTGGTCCGTTGGTTGGTAAATTGACCCAGTCATTGATGAGTATGGATCACATTAAAAGTTAACAAAATAATAAATCATGTCATATTAGGTAGAAAGGTACTATATAAATTTTTAAGATTTTGGTTTGGCAGAATTTTTGAGCTGAAATTACAAAAAACCTTGGGTAATGGTATGATAGGAATTTTATTTTATTCTTTTCGACTTTCTACTAATAGGAATAAGAATTTACTTTATTGTTGTTAAAAATTAAAGGACTTTTTTCCCCTCCAGATTCTGTATCCCAAGAAAATGGACAGAATGGAAAAGCTTCTAAGAAAAGGATATGTTCCAGTGACTCAGACAGCAATTCAGAAGTAGTTAAATCATTAAAAGGCAAAATTGGTTTGCGAAGGATTCCACGGAGATGTGCTACAATGGCTGCCAATAAAATAAGGTTAATGAGTGATGAAGAAGATTTTAATTCAGAAAATGTGTGCACTAGAAGGAATGGGTACAGGAAAAGGACCCTTAATTGTGCCTCTACTAAACCTAAGAATGCATTGTATGATTCTGAGGGAAATACTAGTTTAAAAAGTGAAACAGTATTAAATGAACAAAGTACCTCTGAAGATCAGCTACTTGATACTGGTTCTGATAGTAGTAGGAAAAATGTTAGTGAGTCTATAAATGGAGACTTAGACTCAGAAAGTAATCAGAAATGGCATACCAGTTGTCTCAAATCTACTAAAGCTGCATCTCGTACAACAAAAAATTCCCTGATTGAATCTTCAAATGAAGATTCAAAAAGCCATAATCCAGAAGATGGAAATAGGAGAAAAGTTCCTTACCGGTCAACTTTGCTGAAGAGGTCTACTTCAGAGAATAGTGTTGAAGAGGAAATGAGTTCTGGGGTAGGAAAATGGACAGGTAGAAGAACCAGAAGGAAAACTCATCAGAAGATTCCTTTCAGAAAGACAGAGGTTCAGAAGGAGCAAGACACAACAGAGTCTGAAAAGGGAAGGAAGAGAAAATGTTCTGAATCGAAAATTTTGGAAGGTTCCGAAATAGCAGCTAGTTCAAAGACTAATCCTAAATGTGATTCCAATCTGGAAACAGAAACTGATTCAGATACTGCCTATAGTGATAGCATAAAAACAAAAAAGAGAAAAAGGAATGGAAAAGCAAATGTTAGAAGAGGTGGTAATACTTTTAAAGGTAACGTATCTAAACCAATGAGATTACCAAGAAAAAGCAAGCGACCAAGGTTAAGGTTGGATGATAATGACTGGGAGGATTTGGACTACGCAAAAACTAAAAAAGTTCCACGACGTTCAAAAATAAGAACAAGAAATCAGGGTAGAAGAACTGTAAGATATAATTATGGGGATGATGATAGTTTTAGATGTTGAAAATGTTTTTGATATAGGTGATTGCACCTTATGACCTTGAGGGAAAACCAGTTCATTTTTTAGAGGAATTGAGCTGGAATTCGTGGTGAATATTGGCTGTTCCAGTGATTTTTTTTTTTTGGTTCTATAATTCAGGGAATATATTTATATTTTTCTATGAAAAAGTTATGAATGTGACTAAATCATGACTGTCCTTTTCCTTATTTTTCCTTGACCTTGCTTAGGTAGCAGCATTTAGCACAGGTGCCAAAATAAAGCTTCGTTTTGGGGCAGCTCTCAATTTTGACTCTATGTGACTACATATAGCAAGAGTTTAAAATCTGTTTTATGTCTATAAACACTAGACAGCTGGCTAGTATCAAATGGTTGATCATTATTTTCACAGTAGCAAGTTAATACCTTTCATAGTTACTACTTTATGAAATTCCTAAGTAAGTCATAGTTTCTATTCTCCTTTGTGTAATCTCATAATTTCATGTGAAGGTTTACAAATAACTCATAACAAGAGCATACTGACATTAAGATCATGGGAAGAGGAACTATTTACTAAGTAGACAGATACGTAACCATTTTGTTTTGATTCCCGTTAAAAACTTATTGCCACCACAGTTCAATACAGAGTATCAGCTCCATTAATTTTGGTTGCTTCTGTTTTCTTTTTTAAATGGTGTTGGCTTTGTTCTTTTTTTTTTAAATATCTATATATATATGTGATATGTACATTACATATGTCATATATATATTTTCTCATTTCTTTTCTATAAACTTGAACTTAGAAACTACTGGTAAATTGTTTTATCCAGTTTTTTTCATTTGTTTAAATGTTGAACATGTTTTTTAAAAAAAATTCTAAATAAGGTCAGAGCCATAGCTTTTATTTTATTTTCTTTAACATCTGCACTAATGTATAAATGCTGTAAAGCTTGCTTCTTAACCACCTGAAATCTTTTTTTAACATTAATGTATTTAACCAAAGTGAATTAGTATCCTTAATTACTTCATCCTCTGAAATGAAAGAATGTGCCTTTGGTTTAAGAAAATTGTATTCTTAACTAGTTGTCCTTGTTATTTCAATCTGGTTAAAAAATCATTTTATCCCACTTCACTTTACTACTTAGGTGGGCTTCCCATCAACATGAAAATTATACTTTTGGTTTTGTGACAGTGAAACTTCATCCAGGGCAATGAGGCAGAGATCTTTGTTGTTGAATTGATTTGCCATATCACTTTGCATTCCCATACACCCTGGGCTGCTGAAGTAACCTACCAATATTAATGGCACTGGCCCTAATGTGTAGATTTGCAATTTCTAAGAAAGCATAGTACATAGTACATGTTAGTTTAATAATTTTTGAAACCATTTTAAACCATAAACTTGGCACCTAAACATTTAAAGTTTGTAGTAACTTGTTTTTCTTTACTAGGTCACCTTATCCCTGTCCATATATGTAGCCTCATTGAGCTTTCATGTGCCTGAAGTAGTACCTCCAATATGTTTTATGTATTTTGCTAAGGACGGTTATATGTCCTGTACCTCTGCCCCACCATGACTGGCTTTAAATTTGGATTTGGCATCAAATAGAAAATGTATTTCTCTCTATTTTCCCTGAAATCAAAGCTGTTAAAAACTGGACAAGTTTTTGGATTAGAGAATTCTTTCTGAAGTACTCACACATATTTCCCAGAAACTTGTATTATCACCTTCTGCCAACAGGGTACAATTGTTCTAGACAGCATTGATATGACCTAGGAAATCTATTCCTATTATCTTATGGGGAATTGTAATTTCAGATTAAAGATAAAAGCTTTTCCCCCAATAATGATATAAAACCTGAATATATGTGTAATGTGTTAGTACAGTGTTCTGCCCTAAACGGTTTGGGGTGTTGAGGAAGATGCCGTCTAGGGCACTAACCTAAAAAAAATTTACAATGTTCCTTAAACATCCCCTAAGTTACTATAATAAATTGTTATGAATCTAGTCCATGAATCAACCTAAATTATTCTTCAGCTTATTTGTTTATACATTTACCATTGTCTTCTGTGTAAAGTATCAAAACTATGAGTGCATATAAATATGGAATATTTAAATGGTCTTAGGTTCTTTTATAAAGAAAAATTTTCTTATTGCATGTATACATAGAATGAGTTTTGCCCATTTGGGCTAAATTACCTAGTTTGTCAGTCCAGTCAAAGTGGTTAAACCAATTGTTAGTAAATACAGCTTTCATATTTTAATGAGAATATAATAGGAAAAACCAAGCACAGCATCGTTTCACTTTATGACTGTAAAGATGTATTTGGAAAAAGGTAAATTATAAAAATATAAATAAAATAAGAACTTGGTGCTATAAAGGAGTTTGTATAGTCATAGGTTGTTTTAATCTTGGGTACCATTCTCAATATTTAATTTTGAGAAAGATATACACATGCCTCTATTTAAGAAAGTAATAAAGGAAATATTTATGTTGATTTATAGCATGTGAACTTTAAATTTTTTTATTTAATATTTTTACATAAAGGGATGTTAGATCATTCCACACAAAAAGTGCTATAGTTATTCATTATAGTACACATATAATTAAATGTTTACTAAAAGTGAATTATCTTAAGTTCTATAATTTTATTAAGTTTTAAAATGATTTCAAGTGTTGAGATTTTTTTTCCCTTTTCTTTAGAAGAAGCAACATAGCTTAACCAGGTTTGATAGTAATGGTTTCAGACATTTTAGAAATTGGTTGGATATGTCTCTGAATAATCTTGTGCTGTTAATACCCCAAATTTATTTGAATTTTTTTTTTTTTTGCCTACTTAGTGGCAGCAGTGTAGCTTTTAACTTATTCTCTTCTTGTGAGAGTTCCTGCTATACTCATCCTCCCTTTGATTAATTAAAACCTAGCTTTACAGAATCTTATAAAATCAAGCTCTTTGTTGGTATTTTCCACATTGTTTTTCTTATGTGTTTTGGTGTGCTTTTATGCGGAGACATGAGGAACCCACTTGATTATCTCTCATCCTTGATTCTGTTTTACAAAAAGAAATATTTTTCACAAAACAGATACATCTCATACTCCCTATATATCCTAATTCACAGTAACTGAATTAGAACCCCAATGTGTCTTACTTTACCTGAGAAAAACATTAAAATCTCACACAAGGTTGAATTTTAAAACCATTTTGGGAAAAAAAAGCTGTAGACAGAAGGCAACATTAGAAATCATCAAAATAAGAGGATCTTATGTCAAAAACACAAAATCCCTAGGGTTTCATATCTTTTAAAGGGATGTTGCCATAAAACAGAAGTAGAACTATTGGTAAGCCGTCTTTTTAGAACAAAGATTTCCAAACCTTAGATTGAGCCACCCCATCATTAAAAGATTTTTTAGCACCTCTCCCCAATATGTGCATATTTGCTTATTTATAAATCATGTAATACACAAAAATAGGAATTTTAAAAGGATGAAATAATTATGAAATAACATTTAATCTTAGAGTTAGTGGAGTTTCCGAGTAGGACACTGAAATTGTCAAACATGCACTTTAGAAAAATCAGTTTGGCCATTGTGTGGAGGATAGGGAACCAGAAGTAGAGAGACCAATTAGAAGTTAGTATAGTATAGACAAGATAGGATGAGGGACTGAAATATAGTGTGGTCACTATGTGAATGCTGAGGCGAAAACAGATGCAAGAGATGTAGAGATAGAAACAGTATTTGACGATTAACTAAAGGGGGTTGAGGAACTGAAGACAACAGTGAAATGAATCTGTATGTCTTGTACAGTGGTGGTGCATTCAATAGTAATAGGAAAGTTTGGAGGAAGAATAGGTTTGGAAAGGAAAGATAATGAGATTTGAAATGTAGATCACAACTTTCTGATCCTCCTACGTGACTAACTGTCCCACCTAAAACCTAAAGAGGGTGTCTGTCCTAGAGCACAGAGACCAACATTCAGGCGGTTGCAACCACAGATTCTAAGTGAACTCAAGGGAAAGCTACCTACCTACATAGTTACTGCTGTGGGTGGGCCTGTATTGATTAGGTTATAAGTACTCTGAAGAATTGACACTTGCTTTAAGGAGAGAAAAGGTTGGGAACTTGCACAGGAAGGAGATGGGGGAGAGTGATGAGTATAGAGATAAGATGGGTGCAGTTGTGGAGGCAGTGGCAAGGAGTGTGAGATGTAACCCATCTTTCCATCCTCTTAATTGGTGGATCACAATCCTCTTAGGATAGATGACAGCTTCCACCTTAGAGACTATTATTTTAGAACATTTATCTAGATAATCTTAGGTACAAACTCACATTTATCAGAGATAAGAGAAATGTGTCGATGCTCCAAAATGCAGATTCCATTTTGCATGAGTGTATGACTATATAAATTGCCTCACAAATTTAACCTGGAGAGTAGAGAAGTAACAGTATTATAATAAACATAATGGAGGGAGAATGGTTCTGCATCTGTATGCATGTTAACATATGTGCCTGAATATTATAGAGCTGGAAAAGACCATAGAGGTTTTTGAGTCTATATCAAAAAGTGAATTTAAAAGTAAATGAAGTCTTAATTGTTAACACTTTCATTCTTGACATCAAGTATTAGCTTGTTATTAGTTTGTAGTTTGTTCCATAACTCAGTGAACTAAATATTTTTAGGGAGCTTTGTATACGTATAACATAAAAATGTGTGGAGGATGGTTGTGTAAGGGTAGAAGGATTGTGTTTCTACCAGTTCACAAGTTTGTTATGGACTAAAAATGGTTGTAAAATTCTTTTTTAAAAATCCAGAAGAGTTGTTAATCTCCAAAACCTTGTTTATAAGTCACTGGAACTTTATTATGAACATGGTCAGTCAACTATATCAGTCATGGCCTGATAAATTCTAAGGAAAAAAAATCTTACATTTATATGTTCCCCTTTATGTCTTTACACTGATTAGAAAACTTTGATCTATAGTTGAAGAGGTAATAAGTTAAAAGATAAATTTCAAATGCTTGAGCAGTACAAACTGAAAGTCTCATGTTCAAGGTAGGGAAACAATTTCAGAGTTGGAAGGAACCTGTTTGTCTACACCTCAGTAAAACTTCATAACATAATCTCTCCACCCAAGTGAATAAATCCTTAATGAGGGAAAAATCCAGTACTTCTCAAGGAGACTTGTTTTTGAATATCTCCAGTTGTTAGGAAAATTGTCTTCTAATTATTAAGGTCTAATTAATAGACCCCTTTTACAACTTTTACCTTTTGCTCTTAGTTCTGCCAAACAGAACAATTTTAATTCCTTGTACAAGGGATAGCCCTTCAAATATTTGAAGACAAATGTCCCTATTAAGGCTTCTCTTCTCAATTCTTTAACAGTTCACATGATATCTTAAATAATTTCACTTACTTCTGGATATGCTTCCTAAAATGGGGGCAGGGGGGTGGGGGGAGTATAGTTGTAGCCTTACCAGGGCAGACTAGAAGAAGACTGGTTATTTCCCTAGCCTGGACTTTTCTATTCAGTTTAAGATCACGTCAGCATTTGAAGCTGCCATATCACATTGTTGATTTGATCTTAGAATATATTTAAACCCCATATCCTGCCGCCTACTTGAGCATAACCAAGGTTTTCTTCTGAAGTAGCTTTTTAAAAACCAAAGTATTGAATTTATTAAAGTATCAAGAGAAATGTAAGCCTTTATCCCTAGTATTTTACTAAGATTTACCCCAACATTTAACTTGTTGGGGTCTTTTTGACTTGTGATTGCCATTCAAAACTTTCCATCATGTGCAGGCTTGGTAAATGAGATGTATATGTATAAATGTATTTGCACAATACCCCAGGGCATTCATTCCATATCAAACTGTTAATGAATACTGTTTGGGTTATGTTATTCAACCGCTGCCAAATCTACGTAACTATTTAGCCCACATTTCTCTTGACCATGATGATAACATGAAAGCCTGTCAGAGGCTTTGCTAATATTTAGGTAAACTATCTACAGAATTCCCCCAATAAAATGGTAAGTTTAGTAGTATTTTTATGGGCTCTAGAATAACCTCTTCTTCATAACCATGCTCCTTTGTGATCATTATTTCCGTTTCTGTTAACCATCCCTTTAGTTATATGCTAACTGAATTTTATAAGAAGTCCGACTCAAGCTCGGTGGCTACTACTTAGGAGGTTCTATCCCTTTTAAAATGTTTGAACATTTTAAACATAGGCTTCTCCAAGCCTGTGCTACCTGTCCAACTGATTATGTCCTTTTTAAGGTCACTCTTTAGCCATTTTATTTGCCAATTCTCAAGAATATAAAAAGAAATTGAATAGCTCAAGTCCACATGCATTTATAAGTGAATTCTGTGAAACAAAAAAACAATTATATATTATACAAACTGCAAAAGAAAAATAGCACAAAAAGGGATTCTACAATATTCTTATGATGCAAATATGGGCTTGGAGAGTAAAAAAACTAGACAAGTGGTGAGCTTAACATTTTGTATTGTTAAATTTTCAGTGTGAGCATTTATTCCTTGTTTTTCAGTTCTGTCCAACTCTTCATGACCCCTTTGGGGGTTTTCTTGGCAAAGATACTGGAGTGGTATGCCATTTCCTTCTCCAAAGCATTTTACAAATGAGGAAACTGAGATAAACAGGATTAAGTGACTTACCCAGAATCACACAGTAAGTGTATGAGGCCAGATTTGAACTCAGGAAGGAGTCTTCCTGACTCTCAGCAATCTATCCACTGTGCCACTGGACTTGATTTGTTGATTGTCTGGTCTTAAGAAAGTAATGAAGAAAGTGTTAAACTTAAATGTATAATGCATACATTTCTCTTCCTGCCACCCCGACTCAGTGAAACATTTTTCAGCACGTAACTGCTATAGATCAATATCTCAAATGAACACGAGTGCAAAAATATTAGCAAAGAGAATAAAGCAATATAATAATAGCTAACATATATAGCTTATGTGCCAAGCACTGTGCTAGGTGCTTTCAAAATCTTTAATCCTCAGAACCCTGAGAGATAGAATATTATCTCCATTTTATAAATGATAAAACTGGGGCCAACAGGTTGTGACTTGTCCAAGGCCCTGCAGCTATGAAGTATCTTAAGTCTGGGTTTCAACTCAACTTCCTGACTCCAGGCCTGGACCTCTCTTATGCTGCCTAGTTGCCTGACATTATGCAAATTATGCACTAATCAGATTGGATATTGACCTGGAATGCTGGGTTTTAATGTTGGAACAAGTATGGACATAATTGACATAACAATCATATGATTATTGCACTGCCAAAAAAAAAAAGGTTTTTGAAATACAAGTCTCATTTTTACTAAAATCACTAGAAAATAGCAATGGATCTTTCCTTAATCCGCTAAACAATATAAACTTAAAACCATGAGCTAGCATCACATCTAGTGGTCCTTTTCAGTAAGATCAGGGACAAAGCAAGAATGTTCATTGCAACTACTCTTTGATGTAACCGTAGAAATGCTACCTATACCAATAAGACAAAAAAATAAGTTTATGGACTAAACATGCTTTTTGCATGTGGTGAAAGTCAACTAAAAATTGAAACGAAGCAGCATTGTAAGATTCCAGTGTAATCCAACAGAAACAAATTCTATTTAAAGAAACTGGGAAACTACCAAGAATACAGATCAGAATTATACAAATACAGCTGCAAAACATTTTATCCAAAACAAATATACCTAAATAATTGGGAAAGTATTAATTGCCCAAATTAGTTATTCAATGCCATACCAGACTACAAAAGGATCATTTCATATGCATAGAACATAAAAATGAAATTCCTCTGGAATCACAAAAGTTCAAGAATGTCTAGAGAAATGAGAAATAGGAAGGGAAAACTATTTGATGCTGCTTTAAAAAGCAGAGTAGATTAAGTAAGTATTCAGCATACAGAACCCAATAACCTTTAAGAAGCAGAGTAGATTAAGTATTCAGCATACAGAACTCAATAAAACAAAAGATTTCAGTTACTGGGTCAGAAACCCAGTATGTGAGGAAAACCTGGGAAAATTAGGAGTATGGCAGAAATGGAGACCAGTACCAAACATAAGTTTCAAATGGATACATGGCCTAGATGTTTAAAAAGTCACAGAGAAGTAGATTTTTAAAAATTACCTCCCAGGTCTGGATAATTTTGGTTACAATCAAAAGTATGCAGAAATATCCAATAAATTAATATTGAAAGGGAAAAAACTGGGGGAAGCCTTTCTGCAAGAAGTTTTTCATCTCATTTCCAAAATGTAAGGAACTGATTCATATTTACAAGTTGATCAAGGATATAAATAGTTATCAGGGGAAGAAACCCAAGCTATATCTGTGTGACAAGATGTGAAGTGGCAGTAGGGCAGTGTAATAATAAAAGGAAGACTAACTCAAATATTTAATTATATGGAAAAAGGAATAACCCAATGACCATTAGGTAATCCACCAGAGTATGGATTGGGTGATGTACCTAGAAAAAGTGAACATCAGACAGCAAAGTCACTTGAGTGATGGTGGCAAAGGGAGGGTTTGGAAATAGCCTCAGAAATCAGGGAGTAAAGATAATCCCTCTCAAGCATCATTGTGTGCAAGGCTTAAGTCACCCACTACTAAAAAGGGATGTGGTGTCTTCATAGGGAACTAGAGCTCCATGATTAAAGAAACAACTGTACTATCACTGCAATTGGAAGAGTAAAACGTAGGGGGAGTTTGCTAGTCATCGAGTATGACATGCCTTTTCAGTGGGTCTCTCAAGTGTCCTCTGAGTTACAGAGGTTGTCTATTCACCTAAGACTTAGTAAAGCATGTAACCACGTATGATCAGGAGATAGGTAAGTGAGTTACTTTTCTCAAATAGTCAATAGCTTAGTTATTGCCATTTTGCAATTCTGAGAACAGAGTTATTTTTAGATAAAAGCAGAACCCCTCAAGCATTGCATCTAGAGCAACCTTAATTGAAGTGGTCTAATTCACCATTGCCTCAGAGTGTGAATCACAGATTGATACAAATACATCTTAATAATAATTGCTATAATCATTTAATATGTTTCAAGCACTGAGCAAATGTATTGTTAGCATGTCATGAAAAAGTCATATCTGTGCTCTGATAGACAACCTGACCTTACCTCTGAGTTGCCCTATGTGTTTTTAAGCAGTTTCCAGCTCTTTCTACAATGAAAATAAAGTATTTTTATCACAAAATTCTCTTTTTTCAGCTGGTTTATAAGTAAGTTATCTATATTCTTACATCTTGAAGTTTACTGAAGTTCTTGTATTTTGTCCTTAGTGCTTTGTAATTTCCCTTTTGTGGGAAGATGCCATCTTGTTACCTTATTGTGGGAGTTACTTTATACAAGCAAATTCATAACCAATTCAGTTTTCAAACTTAGTACTCTCTTCCTCTTTCCCTCCTCTCCTTTCCCATCTTCCCTCCTTTTTTGAAATTTAGTTTGAATTGCTTTTGACTTGCAAAGCTCAATCTTAGTTTATCTTGCTAGATCTTATTTGTTTTCCAGTAGTGAAGCCTATAGCAATACCATCTAGCACCAAAGTACTTAATTATTAAAACTTTTAATTTATTATGTAAAATGAGAAACAGTATACACACTCCAGAAAGTACATGTCTTCTATACAGTGTCTACCCAAAAGACAGGAGTTTCTTGAGCACTACGTTAGAACTAAATTTCACAATACATTATCTATTGCCACAAAAAATGTTCATGTATTTGTAAGGAAACTAGAGTGGTGGGCATTACAAAGTAAACCAGGAAAATAGTTGAACTGAATGGAGAGAGATTTCAAGACAAAATTATAAATCAGAACCTATGATTTCAGAAAGGGTGTGATGGAAATATTTTTCCCCCTTAAAACAAGTAGAAATAAAGGTCAAATCAGTAAACATTACATGCCTACTATGTGCCAGGCATTGCTAAGCACTAGGAAAAAGTTTAAAAAAAATTCTCAAAAGAGCTCAGTCTAATGAGGAAAACAACATGCAAACAAGTGCATTCAAGATACATGTAAGATAAACAAGATAAATTGGCAATTGGGTTGTCATAGTGGACAGAACACTAAAATTGAAATTGAGAAGACCCAAGTTCAAGTTTGACCTCAAAACACTTGCTAACTGATCCTCAGCAAGCCATTTAACTTCTCTGTATATAAATTCTGGTTGGTACAAAGGACTGAGAAAGTGTTGGAAAAGGTGGAACCTTACCTTAGATTTTAAGGAGAGACAAGACAGATAAGGGAAAGAGTTCCAGGCATGAGAGACAGCTAATGAAAATGCTGGAGTCAGATGGAATGTGTCCCTGAGACTCAAAGGAACTGGGTGATTTTTGATGGGTGGGGTGGGGTGATGAGCAGTGAGATAATATATAAGACTGGAAAAGGAGAAAGGAGCCAAGTTATAAAGAGCTTAAAAGCTAGGTAAATTTTTATATTTGATCCTAAATTGACTAATTGGGGTGGGGGTGCAGTGTAGGGAGCAGGGAGAGTGGCATTGTCAGACCTGTGCATCAAGGAAGATCATTTGATAGCTGAGTGGAAGGTGGTCTGTAATGGAGAGAGAATTGAGGGAAAGGAAGTCAAGGGCTTGCATTAGTCCAGATGTGAGATGGTGTCTAAAGACAAGCTGATTAGGAGAAATATTTCAAAAGGCAAAAATGACAAGATTTGGTAACATTGGATATTGGGGATGAGAAAGAAATTGAGATGGTGCATAGGCATGCCTAGGAGACTGAGGGTAATAATACCCACGATTAGTAATAAGAAAGTTAGGAAGAAGTGATATGTAAAAAGAAATGTAGGACATTTCTTAAAAAGTGTAGGACAAGAACAGAGAAAGCTTTAAATTGGCAAAAAAAAAAAAAAAAATGGTAACATTGATTAGAACATAATCCTAGAGCTGGAAAGGAGTACAGGGTAATATTGCTATTTTACACAATTGGGGGATCTCATAACTGAGGTTCAACACAATCACATTACTTCATTCTACAATATCTTACAACATTCTTCCTTGGGCATTACAGGTGATATATGTAGACTATATTCTAGAACTAATGCACCAGAAAAACTAATATTTGTGCCCTAACTAGTTGGTTCTTTTACTTTCTTAAGTGGTTGATGTAAAAGGGGAAAAGATCCTTTAAACTGATAAAAGTAAAATATTCAACCACCTGTTCCCTTTACCACCCTCAATATTTTTATTTTATTTTTTTTACCTTAGGAAGTTAACTGGAACAAAATAAATAAAGGGCAGTGGAACTTTATGAATTACACTTTCAAGACTGTTTTGTAAGTTGTTATAATTCATAGGATCATGGAATTCAGAGTTGGAAGGAAACTTTAAGTTCATATACTTCAGGTTAAGATGGCAATGTGGAAGCTTATGGAAGACTGTAGTTATTCCAAATATATAAAAAGGACAGGAAGTGGGAAAAAATTAAGAAATCCAAAGAGCAACAACAGTAAGTTTCATCCAGCTCAGTTCTGGGGCCAGCAGCAATTAAGAAAAAATAGTCCAGAAGCCTGCCAACACTCTGCCCAGGTATGCTGCAAGAAGATCTGAAGCCCACAGTTACCTCTCTGATCAGAGATACTCTGGTGGGGCCAAAAACTCTGTGAGGGTAGACATTAGAGCAGGAAAAACCAGTGTAAGGACCTCTAGAAATCTGGATCAAGGAGAAAGAAAAGTCCAATTCCCCTACAAAGTCCCAAACAGGAATAGAGGGTGGAGATATAAGTAAACAGAACAAAGTACTAAACACAAAAAAATGATAGCTTAAAAAAGACTACTTTTCCTTTCTCCCTGCCAAGGCAAACCCTTCTATCTGCAGCGATGATCCTATTTCTATTTTTTTTCCAAGTTGCCTTCTCTATTATATCTACTCTCTTACTTATCTCTAATTTCTCCCTCTCTATTTGCTGTTTACCTGCTTTCTATGAACACTTATTTCTCCTCCATATTAAAAAAAAAGGCAACTCAACAACTTAATTGACCTGTTCATTCCCTACTAGCTATCAGCCTATTATGACTAACCTTCTTGAGAAGACCATCTGTATAATCAGTGCCTCTGCTTCCTTTGCTCTCACTCTCCTTAACGTTCAGTCTGACTTTTGACTTCATCATTTAACCGAAATTGCTTTCTGTAGTAGATAGTAGTGATCTCTGAGTCATCAAAGCTATTGGCCTTTTAAAAATCCTCTTCCTCTTTGACCTCTCTGCAGCCTTTGACGTTGTCACCCTTTTCTCCTTAATACTCTCCTCTGAGTTTTTTGTGATACTGTTTATTCATTCAGCCATGTCTGATTCTTTTTCTGTTTTAATTAATTTAAGTTTTCATCATTCATTTCCACAAGATTTTGAGTTCCAAATTTTCTCCCCATCCCTCCCCTCTCCCACCCCAAGACACCATGAATTCTGATTACCCCTTCCCCCAATCTGCCCTCCCTTCTATCACACCCCCTCCCTTCCCTTATCCCCATCTTCTCTCTTTTCTTGTAGAGCAAGATAGATTTCTGTACCCCATTACCTGTATTTCTTATTTCCCAGTTGCATGCAAAAACAATTCTCAGCATTCGTTCCTAAATCTTTGAGTTCCAATTTCTCTTCCTTCCTCCCTCCCCACCCATCTCCACTGTGAAGGTAAGCAATTCAATATAGGCTATACATGTGTAGTTATGCAAAAGACTTCCCTAACAGTCATGTTGTGAAAGACTAACTATATTTCCCTCCATCCTATCTTGTCCCCCATTTATTCTATTCTCTCTTTTGACCTTGTCCCTCCCCAAAAGTGTTTACTGCTAATTACCCCCTCCTTCCACTTGCCCTCCCTTCTATCATCCCCCACACCCTACTTATTCCCTTCTCCCCTACTTTCCTATGGTGTAAGATAGATATTCTTATCAAATTGAGTGTGCATGTTATTCCTTCCTTAAGCCAAATGTGATGAGAGTAAGCTTCACTTTTTCGCTCTCACCTCCCCCCTTTTCCCCTCCATTGGAAAAGCTTTTTCTTGCCTCTTTTATGAGAGATCATTTACCTCATTCAATTTCTCCCTTTCTCCTCCCAATATATTCCTCTCTCACCCCATAATTTGATTTTTAGATATCATCCCTTCCTATTCAACTCACCCTGTGCCCTCTGTCTATATGTATATAATACACACCCAACTACCCAAATACTGAGAAAAGTCTCAAGACTTACAAATTTTATCTTTCCATGTAGGAATGTAAATAGTTCAACTTTGGTAAGTCCCTTATGATTTTTCTTTCTTGTTTACCTTTTCATGCTTCTCTTGATGCTTGTGTTCGAAAGTCAAATTTTCTGTTCAGCTCTGGTCTTCTCATCAAAAATGCTTGAAAGTCCTCTATTTCATTGAATGACCATTTTTTCCTCTGAAGTGTTATACTACTTTCTGGGTAAGTGATTCTTGGTTTTAATCCTAGTTCCTTCAACTTCTGGAATATCATATTCCAAGCCCTTTGATCCCTTAATGTAGAAGCTGCTAGATCTTGTGTTATCCTGATTGTATTTCCATTATACTTGAATTGTTTCTTTTTGACTGCTTCCAATATTTTCTCCTTAACCTGAGAACTCTGGAGTCTGGCTACAGTATTCCTAGGAGTTTTTCTTTTTGGATCTCTTTCAGGAGGTCATTACATCAATGTGATTTTGAATGGTTTCCCTTAGATTTTAACAGATATTCTGTCATTTTTGAGATTATATTCCAGAATTTCCAGCAGGGAGGGTCCCAGATCCCTCAACCCACAAGTGACAAAGAAAGCTCCAAAGGTCAGTGTGGGAGGACTTTCCCAGATGGGCGAGAGGGAACGGGGTCCCCCCAGCACTGGCCCCAGGTGGTAGCAGAGGTGGCAGCAGCAGGCAGCGGACAGCCACAGTGGCCATGGAAGCAGCCTGGGTCCATTGTCCAGGCAGCTCAGCTTAAAGCCTCTGGGGAAATTGAGCTGCTGATCTGAACCTCAGCCCTTAGTGGCAGCCCCACCCCCACTCAAAGCCCCTGGGGGAATTGAGCAGCTGATCTGAATCTCATCCTTGAGCAGGGTAGTGGGGGTAGGAGGAACACTAGGACCCTCCTCTTGACAAAGGATTCAAAAGTCAAGTAACTGTCTGGGAAAATGCCCAAAAAAGGAAAAAAAATAAGACCATAGAAGGTTACTTTCTTGGCGAACAGGTGTCTTCTTCTATCCTTTCAGATGAGGAAGAACAAGGCATACTTCTTCCAGTACCTCCAAAATGAATATGAAATGGGTTCAGGCCATAGAAGAGCTTGAAAAGCAAGTCAGCACCTTGCTAAAGGAGAACCAAAAAAATGTTGAGGAAAATAAAATCTTTAAAAATAGCCTAACTCAATTGGAAAAAGAGATCCAAAAAGCCAATGAGGAGAAGGAGGCTTTAAAAAGCAGAATTAGCCAAATTGCCATTTCCTTCTCCAGTGAATAAAGGCAAACAAGTTAAATGACTTGCCAAGGATCACACAGCTAATAAGTGTAGAAGTTCAAAAACTCACTGAACAAAATCTTTAAAAGAGAGAGTGGAGTTCAGGGAAGCTAATGACTATGAGATAAACCAAGAAGTTAGAAAACAAAACCAAATGACTGAAAAAATGGAAGAAAATCTGAAACATCTCATTGGAAAAACAACTGACCTGGAAAATAGATCCAGGAGAGACAATTTAAAAATTATGGGACTATCTGAAAGCCATGATCAAAAAAAGAGCCTAGACACTATCTTTCATGAAATTATCAAGGAAAATTGCCCTGATATTCTAGAACCAGGGGGCAAAATAAATATTGAAAGAATCCACTGATCACCTCCTGAAGGAGACCCGAAAAGAGAAACTCCTAGGAATACTGTGGCCAAATTTCAGAGTTCCCAGGTCAAGGAGAAAATATTGCAAGCAGCTAAAAGAAACAATTTGAGTATTGTGGAAATACAGTCAGGATAACATGGGATCTGGCAGCTTTTACATTAAGGGATTGAAGGGCTTGGAATAGGATATTCCAGAAGAGATTGTATTCCAATACTGTTTTTCTCAGCCTTTTATAGACTGTAAGGGATACTCCATTTTTTTCTAAGAAATTCTTGTCTACAATGGTATATGTAATGATTACATGAATTAAAGTCATCCATCCCCATCCATCTAAGTTCACTGACACCAACCTCCTCCCTCAATCAAATCAAAGTCAACTTCAAGTCATGTCATACTCTTCCTGATATCATGTCCTCTGTGAAAACAAAGGACAAACACAAGTTCGCTGATATCCAAGATGTCAATTTTTAATCTTTCCATCTTCTATTTGACCACATCCAGCTTACCTCTGGTTCATGGATGTTATATTTCAGGCTCCTGTGCAATATTGATCATTACATCATCAGACTGTTCTTTCATCACCAGATGCATCTGCAACTGGGTTTACTTTTGACTTCATCCCTGCCACTTCATTCTTTGAGGAGCTACTTGTCCTCTACTCTTCTCCAATAACATGTTGGAGACCTTCCCACCTGACAGGCTCATTTTCTGGTGTCCTATCTTTTATAATTTTAATATCCAAGGGGTTTTTCTTGACAAAGATACTGAAATGATTTGCCATTTCCTTCTCTAATATTCTCCCCTATGACCTGTCTATCATGGGTAACCCTGCATGGCATAGCTCATAGCTTTGTTGAGCTATGTAAGCGTCTTCATCACAACAAGGTAGTGATCCAAGAGGGGATGGATACTAGAGTGGTTTGCCATTTCCTTCTTCAAATGATAAAGGCAAACAAGTTAAATGACTTGCCAAGGATCACACAGCTAGTAAGTGTATAAGACAGTTTTTAACTCAGGTCTTCCTTACTCCAGGCCTAGTACTCTATCCACTGAACCACCTGACTGCCTCAAAAATAAATCTGAGAACCATCCACAGAGAAATAATAATTGAATCTCCTCATTTCTCACCTGACAACACTCAGTCATTTTTCAGTCATGTCTGACTCTGTGACTCCATTTGGAATTTTCTTCACAAAGATACTGCCATTTCCTTCTCCAGGTCATTTACAATGAGGAAACTGAGGCAAACATGGTTAAGTGACTTGCCCAGGCTCACACATATAGTAAGTATCTGAAGTCATATTTGGACTCAGAAAGATGAATCTTCCTGACTCCAGGTCTGGCACTTCTGTATCTGTCACCTTTGTGATATTAAGGCTTCAGTTTCTCTTCCTGACTCTGAGTTCTTCCTAGTTGGATCTTTGTTGGATCCAAGTCCTTTGTTGGATCTTCATCCAGATTATGCCCACATTGGGGTGTGCCATGGAGTTTTGTCCTTGGCCTCTTTTCCTTCTGCATTATATCACCTGGTGATCTCATCGGCTTTCATGAATTCACTTATCATTTCTTTGGTGATGATTCTCAGATCTACTTATCCATCTTTAACTTCTCTCCTAACTTCCAGTCTCACATCTCCAATTGCCTATTGGAGATCTTGAACTAAATACCTCATAAAAATCCAAAACTACACTTTGCCCCCAAAACATTATCTTTTCCCCCAAACTGAAGTAAACAATGTGTTTGTAACAGAGAACTAGTGCACATTGTATCAGTTTACTCAGCCAATACACATTCCCCACAAAGAAAAACTTGGGGAGTCTGCTTCTGGAAGCATCATAATGACAAAGCATGTAATGGACATACTTTGATGAAACACTGGAGAAATCTTCTGAAATTGGTTCCAGTAGTGTAAGTTCATGCTTTAAAAACAAAATTTTCTGCTTCACTGCACAGCTAGAACTGATAGTATAGTACCTTTAAGAATCACTAACCCATCAGAGTCTGACCATTCTTTTCAACTACTTTCTCTTGGTTTGATTCCTTTGCTAAAGAGCACTGATGAAAGTCAATGCTGTAATGCCTTGCACCTTGGACTTTCATCATGCTGAGGCCAATACGTGGTTCTATGAGAAAGGGCTTTGGTCCTTTTATTTTGCCTTCTATTCTTTTTCATTTTAGGTAAAAGGATTGGAGACCTTGTAATTTTCAAAGGTCAAGAGATCAAGTTTCTGAGCAGCCTAAAGACTCAACTATGTGTCCATGCTGGGTTTTATAGCCAACAAAGAAAGACTTCTGGGAGTGACTTAGAGGACACGCTCAGTGGTAGCTGGGATGAGGACTCATCTGTCAGTCATGTCATATCTGAACATGAACTTGGTGGGACCAATGTAACATAGAAATTATACTGTCTGAGATCATTCTCCCCAGAGACCAAAGTGGTTTGGGATAAAGTGTGGCCCTGGAGTGTTGGAGGGAAATTTTTATGTACTTTTGATATTGCTATATTTTCCAAATAAATATCCTTTTATAAAAGTTAATCAATGTTAAGTGGTTAAATGGTAGATAATAGTAGGGTAAGCATAACCAATGAGGGCTCAAGTCAATGGCACCAGAGAAGAGATACTTCAAACCCTAAAACCCTGATGAGGAAATGTAGCTTCCTTGGCCCTGCAGAAATGAGTCAGAATATACTCATTACATGGACCAGCAGCCAAAAGGAATACAGCCCAATCTCTCTTTCTCCCCTAAACAGAGCAGACAGGAAGGTGGGACTGGTGGTCACTGTCCCATGGGTCTGTTGAGAATTAGTTTTGAGTTATCAGACTGAGGTGGGAAGGACAGAAACCAGACCACACCCCTCACAATCACAAATTCCAAACATCCCAGTGTGTCAACAAATAAGCCTTTAATCAAGCACTAACTATGTATCTGGCTCTGTGCTAAGGACTGGGGGAGGGAGTGTATAAAGAAAGATAAAAAAAAAAAACCAGTCCCTTCTATAAAAAGAGCCATAAAGGATCTCACAACATGAAAACAACTATGCACAAATAAGATATATACATGATAATTTGGAAATAATCAATAGATGGAAAGCACCAAGATTAAGTAGAACTGGGAAAGACTTTTTGTAGAAGGTACTGAAGCTGAGACTTGAAGGAAATCAGGGAAGGGAAGAGGAAGACAGTTCCAGCCATGGGAGAGACAGTGAAAATACCCAGAGTCCAAAGATGGAGGATCAGAAGGAGACCAATATTGTGGGAGATTACAGAAAACATGGCCAAGAGTAAGGCGTAAGCTAGAGTGGAGAGATAGAAAGAGGCCAAATTACATAAAGGGATTTAAGAGTCAAACACAGGACTATATGTTTGCTCTTGGAGGCAATCACTGAAATTGACTAAGGGGATGACATAGACATATGCTTTAGAAAAATTAATGTGATACCTAAGCCTGGGTGACCAGAAGGACAGGCATGCCCTTGACAATAACAGGAAAGTTAGGAAGAAACTGGGGACTTTGGAGGAAAGATAATTCAGTTTGGGATAGGTTGATTTTAAGATGTCTACAAGACTTCCCATTAGACATGTCCAATTGTCCACTGGAAATGTGAGACTGGAGATCGAAAGAAAGATTAGTGTTGGACAAATAGGTCTGAGTATTATCCACAGAGAGATGACAGTTGAATTCATGGAAGTTAATAAGCATCACCAAATGAAAGAGTATAGAAAGTGCTGTCTCAGAAAAATACATTTCCAAATAGCCCACAGAGGTTATATCAAAAAGTTTCCATCAACTGTTAATTCTGAAAAATAATATAAAGCGCAATATCAAAGAGCTCACAGAAGTTACAGGCAAACAACCTTCTTTGTTCCATTGGAGGAGGGAAACTAGACACACAAGCTGGGGTCTGGTTTAGGACTGAGGAGACCTAAGGCAGCAAGGCTAAGCCTTGATATATATAGAGGTGACAAGACAAAGAATAAGGCAGTGAGGCATCATAAGAGCAGTGAGATGTAATGGCCACAATGTGGTAAGTATGCCCAGTGACAAAAATATCTACTCACAGCACGACTTCATGACCAGGATGTGGTTCCTGCAGGTGCACGTCCAAGCTCCAGGATCACCTGGAGACTTCTGTGATTTAACTGCAACATAGTTCATGCAGAGAGTGAGGGCAAAGGACTGTTGTTATGCCAAGCACAGAATAGAGCTTGCTTGCTGGGCCTTATCTCTGGAAAACAAGGTGTCTCTTAATAATAAGAAAAGAGAGGCATGGTTTTGGTGTGGGAGTCCTAACATTACCCTCTTTTGGGCAGGGGGAGGGGAGGGTCTAAAAGAACTCCTCCCACTAATTTAAATGGAAAGATCTTTCTCATTAATTAATAGGTCCATATGATCTGGCTAAATCACTTGGAAGCCTCAGACACCTGGTGGGAGGAGCTTGCTGAAGAGGCGGAACAGGAAGGGTAGAACAGAACTGGGAGGAAATGAGTGAGTGGAGTCAGGACAGAGGGGACAGAATGCAGGCCAACTGACACAAGCCAACTGACGCAGAGTTGATAGTGAGAAGGCCTGGCTGGGGGAGGGGAGGTTTGAGAATGGCTTTGCCCCTGCTGTGATGATATTATTAACTTCTTAGTCACCATGATGAATTTTGCTTTCTGGTTCTGGAATTTGGCTTTCGTGTTTAGATAAATGTTTTTCTTCTGCCTTCTATATGGAGAGTCTTTTATATTTTGCTATTGAGAACTATGCTGGCATATTCATAATCACCACCAGTGCTGTGAATATTGCCTTGGCAGTACATTTGACATCACAAACAGGATCACAAAGTAAAAAAAATCTCTATTTGGAGGCAGAAATGATTTAGAGGAAGACATTAATATCCCAGGATGGGAGAATTTTCCTCATTAGCAAGGGAGTGGGCTAAAAGCACTGGACTCTGAAAACTGGGAAGAGAGGTTACGTAAAGGAGGGGGAACCTGGAGATTTGGAAAGGTGTTTGCAAGGAATATCAATAAGACCAGGGAAGGACTTGTCAGAAGTAAGTACTAACAGCTTACTGTATTATGTGTAGAAATAGAGATGAGCTACTTAAGGAAAAAATCCAGATGGAAAAAGAGTATAAGAGCAATCTGGGGGGTCTCAGATGGAAGGAAAGGCTGTTCATTTAGCTCAGAAGAAGCTGAAGGCTAACAAAAGAAATGCACATCTGACCTTTGTACAGACTCAGCCTAGTTGCCACAGTGACAAAGTGAAATAATTTTAGAGGATGAAGTTTCTCAGTCAGAATCATGCCCAATAGTGAGGTGGAAACAGGAGAACCAAGGAGGTAACTCAGTGTTTAGGGAAATGAGGATTTTACTAAGCAGGAGGTCACAGAAATTTTGAGTCGGTTCACCTAAAGGATGGAAGAAACATTAATATCTTGGATAGTGAGAATCAGTGATGACAGAGCTAGACGAATAGCTACAGATCCCATCAACTGCCTGAAATTTATAGCTATTCGTCAGAATCCTTTTGTACAGCAAACTTTTAGAGATTACAATACGTAAGAAGGTAACAATGTAACTAATCTGGTAGCTTTGGCTGCAGAAGGCTGCAGTAGGCAGTATCCTAATGACTCTATGTGCCCTAGGGGAGACCAGCCCTGGTATTCACTTAGGGACTGTATAAGAAAGTTAAAGGAGGAGGTAATGAAGAGCGCCATAATGATAGGAAATGCAGATGCATACTATGCTACTCCCTTTGCAGTTTACCATAGGAATATGATAGTGAAGATGGCTCCTCTTACTTACAAGCACTTGATTTTGACTAATAATTGAGGGAATAAGGCACCCTCTTTCAGAAGTGCTGGACAAGATTTCACAGTTAGGTGACTTAGGAGACTGAGGAAAAGACAACATTGCTAGAGAGAGAAGAGTAAATACCCAGTGGATTCAAAATAAAATAAAATTGATAAGGAGAGAATTGTTTACTGCTCTGTTGAGATCAGGGGTGGATTTTAGAAGCATAGATGGTATTCCAACTCATGAACTATATAGAATGGACCAAGAAAAGGGACTTGATACTAAACAAAATAGAGGAGTAAGAACTGTCCCTACAGATCCTGCTGAACCCTTGTATCCAAGTTTGTTACTTTCAAGGAGAATAGGAAGTTGGCCAAACCCCAGCTCAGATTAGGATTAGCAGCTCAAGGAATACATGTATTGGCTAGAGTGATAGATTCTAATTATCAAGGAGAAATTATTATAACATTCCAAAATTTAGGTGATGGACCCATACAGTTTTGTAAAAATGACAGAATAGTTCAAGTGATTATTATTCCTTGTGAAACAAGACCACTTGTGAAAACTTACCCTCCTTCTGAAATAACTAACAGAGTAACTGAAAGATTGGGTTCTACTGATAGAATAAAATAGGGAACTAAAGTATGGGTAAAACAGAAACCACACAACATTCCAAAGGCTGTGGAAATTATAGCACGTGGAAAAGATAATACCATAACTGTTGTTTATTCAGGAGAAGATGATTTACCAGATTGTACCCTTAACTCATATATTCTACTGTGAATGAGGCTGTGATAGGGGGTTTATGGACTCCAGAACCACAGCTGACCCTATATCTACCCTGCTTCTGGTTATCGTTTCCTTGAATTTTTGTTTGTTTGTTTTTTGGCTTTTCATCTGTTAAACTTGTTGCTAGATTTGTTTCCTATAGGCTTAGTACCCCCCATCTGCAGTTGCCTGATCAGTTAAGCCGGATGTCACCTCCTATCCATGATGGTGATGTGTCATCTCTGCACCTGGAGTTGACCAAACTCCAGATGCTAGCTAAAGAACTGATCTCTCAAATGGGACCTCTTGGGACAGGGACAGCTCTATGTCCAATCTCAGCAGGCAGTAATTGTGGAAGAAGAGACCTTCATCTCTTACCCCAAGATTTTGGGCCCCATTTGTTGAGGAGGAATTATGGGGTGCTTGTAATACCAGTTGCACCACCAACCTACGTAAGGAATATGAAAGATCTTGGGGTTGAATGTAATAGTAATTTAAAATGGAAAGATCTTTCTCATTAATTAATAGGTCCATATGATCTGCTTAAATCACCTGGAAGCCTAGGTCATATGTGGTGGGAGGAGCTTGCTGAAGAGGTAGAACAGGAAGGGTGGAGCAGAACTGGGAGGAAGTGAATGAGTGGGGTCAGGTCAGAGGGGAAAGAACAAAGGCCCAACTGACACATTGTGACAGTTGATAGTGAGAAGGCCCTGGCTGAGGGGGGGAGGTTTGAGAATGTCTTTGCCCTCTGCTGTGATCATGTTTATTAACTTCTTGATTACCATGATGGATTCTGTTTTCTGGTTCTGGGATTTGGCTTTCTGGTGTTTAAATAAATGTTTTTCTTCTGCCTTCCATGTGGAGAGTCTTTTATATTTTGCTATTGAGAACTATGCTGGCATATTCATAATCACATCAGTGCTGTGAATATTGCCTTGATGATACAACAACTTCTTCCACTGGGTCTAAGGGGAATGGCAGGACAGAAAAATACTTCCACTTATCCTTAGCAGGGGACTGTGAGGTGCTGGGCAGAGATGACATGAGAGACGAAGAGCTAGGGACTAAGGCAGGGGAGAGGAAAAAAGTCTAGAGGTATGAAATCATTGGAGCCAACAAAGGAAGGAGTAGAGGGCCAAACAGGAGGAGGAGTAAAAGGAAAAGCATAGGGGAAAGGAGTGAGTACACTCCTTATCAACCTGAGTACAACCAGGTTCCTAACAGGAGAAACCCTTTGATGGGAGTTCCAGATATCAGAATGCTTCTGTTTCCAAGTGAAATCATACAGCCACTGAGCCTGCTCATAAATTTTCAGGATATAAGTCTCCATCTGGCTGGTGGCTCTGGCCCAAGAGAAGCAGGAAGTGTTGGCTACAACACACTCACCATCCTCTTTGGCAAGGAGATTATCAACGAATAGTTGATGATCTAGAACAACATTAGTGAGTTGAAGGGGGTCATGAGACCACTTAGGGCCTCACTGGTCTCTTGAGCAAGTGTCTCCAGACTCATAGTGAGTCCCCAAAGGGTGGACTCATGGTAAGCAAAACCTCCCCATGGGGCAGCAAGGCCAGCAAGAAATCTAGCACCAGTTAACAGTAGTCTAAAGGAACACAATGGAAAAAAGCAAGACAGTAAACTCAGTCATCATCTGGAATCTTTGGACAGCTGTTTTCATCTGGATGTAAGCTACTTCTGGGTCCATAGTAGAGAAACCTTGAGGTCCTCAGAGAATTCTGTTGTCCATTCAGGAGTGGGGACTTTCTTCAGATGGAAAAATTTATCCAGTTTTTTAGCCATGCTGAGCTAGGTTCCAACAATGCAAAAAGGTTTTTCTCCCAGTTCCTACAATTGATTAAAGTTTTCTCACAAGACAAAAGTTGGACTAGACTCATAATTGAATAAAAAGTAAGTTAGCTTCAGGATTGAGTCACAAGATGGAGTCAGTGTGGCTTACTCAGTTTCCACAATTATCCACTTGAAGTCTTAATGACCTTAATTCATTAAATTTTCCTCCTTTTGCAATGTACGGGAGTGAGGAGCCCACTCCCTCCCTGGATCACTTATCTATAAGCCAAATCTATAATTTTTTCATTAATTCATAATAATAATTATGTTAAGTCAAGTTGCAGATCAAATTTCTTATAGAGTTCACAATGTACTAGTTTTTTTTAATATTTATTTATTTTTAGTTTTCAACATTCATATCCACAAAATTTTGAGTTCCAAATTTTCTCCCCATCTCTCCCCTTCCCCCCACCCCAAAACATCAAGTATTCTGATTACCCCTTCCACCAATCTGCCCTCCCTTCTAACACCCCTCCTTTCCCTTATCTCCATATTTTCTCTTGTCTTATAGGGCAAGATGAATTTCTATACCCCATTACCTGTATTTCTTATTTCTCACTTGTATGCAAAAACAATTCTCAACATTTGTTCCTAAAGCTTTGAGTTCCAGCTTCTCTTCCTTCCTCCCTCCACACCCATCCCCACTGAGAAGGCAAGCAATTCAATATAGGCTATATATGTGTAGTCTTGCAAATGACTTCCTTAATACTCACATTGTGAAAGACTTAACTATATTTCCCTCCATCCTATCCTGCCCCCCATTTCTCCTATTGTCTCTTTTGACCTTGTCTCTCCCCAAGAGTGTTTACTTCTAATTACCCCCTCTTTCCATTTGCCCTCCCTTCCATCATCCCCACCATCCTTCTTATCCCCTTCTCCCCTACTTTCCTGTAGGGTAAAATAGGTTTTCATACCAAATTGAGGGTGCATGTTATTCCTTCCTCAAGCCAAATGTGATGAGAGTAAGCTTCACTTTTTCCCTCTCACCTCCCTGCTCTTCCCACCTATTGAAAAAACTTTTGCTTGCCTCTTTTATGAGAGATCATTTGCCCCATTTCATTTCTCCCTTTCTCCTCCCCATATATTCCTCTCTCACCCTTTAATTTTATTTTTTTAGATGTGATCCTTTCCTATTCAACTCACCCTGTGCCCTATCTATATGTTTGTGTTTGTGTGTGTGTGTGTGTGTGTGTGTGTGTGTGTGTGAATAATCCCTCCAACTACCCAAATACTGAGAAAACTTTCAAGAGTTACAAATATTATCTTTCCATGTAGGAATGTAAACAGTTCAACTTTAGAAAGTCCCTTATGATTTCTCTTTCCTGTTTACTTTTTCACACTTTTCTTGATTCTCACGTTGAAAGTCAGATTTTCTTTTCAACTCTGGTCTTTTCATCAAGAATGCTTGAAAGTCCTCTATTTCATTGAATGATCATTTATCCCCTGAAGTATTATACTCAGTTTTTCTGGGTAGGTGATTCTTGGTTTTAATCCTAGTTCCTTTGACTTCTGGAATATCATATTCCAGGCCCTTGTATCCCTTAATTTAGAAGCTGCTAGATCTTGTGTTATCCTGATTGTATTTCCACAATACTCAAATTGTTTCTTTCTAGCTATTTTCAATATTTTCTCCTTGACCTAGGAACTCTGGAATTTGGCTACAATTTTCCTAGGAGTTTTTCTTTTTAGATCTCTTTCAGGAGGTGATTGGTAGGGTCTTTCAATATTTATTTTGCCCTCTGATTCTAGAATATCAGGGCAGTTTTCCTTGATAATTTCATGAGAGATGATGTCTAGGCTCTTTTTTTGATCAAGGCTTTCAGGTAGTCCCATAATTTTTAAATTGTCTCTCCTGGATCTATTTTCCAGGTCACTTGTTTTTCCAGTGAGATATTTCACACTGTTTTCTATTTTTCATTCTTTTGGTTTTGTTTTGTTATTTCTTGGTTTCTCATAAAATCATTAGCTTCCATCTGCTTCATTCTAATTTTTAAAGAACTATTTTCTTCAATGAGTTTTTGAACCACCTTTTCCATTTGGCTAATTCTGCTTCTTAGACCATTCTTCTCTTCATTGGCTTTTTGTAACTCTTTTGCCAGTTGAGTTAGCCTATTTTTAAAGGTCTTGTTTTCTTCAGCATTTTTTGGGTCTCTTTTAACAAGCTGTTGACTCACTTTTCATGATTTTCTTGCATCACTCTCATTTCTCTTCCCAATTTTTCATCCACCTCTCTTACTTGATTTTCAAAATCCTTTCTGAGCTCTTCCACAGCCTGAGACTATTGTATATTTACTTTGGAAGTTTTAGAAGCCTTGACTTCCTCTGAAGGTATGCATTGTTCTTCCTCATCCAAAAGTATAGAAGAAAATATCTGTTCACCAAGAAAGTAACCTTCTATTGTCCTATTTTTTCCCCTATTTTGGACATTTTCCCAGTCAGTTACTTGACTTTTGCATCCTTTGTCAAGATGAGGGTATACTCTGGGGACCTGTAAGTTCTCAGTTCCTCCAAGGTGGCACAATTAAGGGAGAGGAGTTTACTCCTCTCCTGGCCTGCACACTTGTCTGGGAGCAACCAAAAACTTTTCTGCCTAGAATCTGGGAGCAGTAGAATTCCCTCTCCACAATGGCCTCCAGCTCCGCCACACCCCAGGACCATGCTCAGAGCTGAGGTTCAGATCAGTTGATCAATTCCCCCAGGGGCTTTACGTTGAAGGCTCCACCAATGGACACTGCTTCTGCCTCTGCCACTGCCACCTAGGACCAGAGCTAGTGGAGCACCCTGCTTCCTTCTCACCCAGTTGAAAAAGCCCTCTCACTTCCTTTGAAGTTGTCTTTGGTGTTTGTGGGTTGAGGGATCTGAGAACCACTACTACTGCTGGGGATTCCACACCTGAGGCCTGTTCCAGTCCTGTTCCTCCCAGTGCCGTGTGGCCAAGGTGGGGTCATGCTCTACTTCATGCCCCATGTGTTAGATCTTTCCTATTGGCCTTCCAGGCTAATTTGGGCTGGAAATCTCTTTCACTCTGTTGTTCTGTGGCTTCTGCTGCTCTAGAATTTGTTGAGAGTCATTTTTTACAGGTATTTTATGGGCTATGGGGGAAGAGCTAGAATATGTGTGTCTTTTTACTCTGCCATTTTGGCTTCGCCACCCACAATGTACTAGTTTTGAGAAAGGAGATTCACATGTCACCAAGGTGACCAAGAAATCTTAAACATGAACATAATGAAATAAAAGATCAAACCAATATAATAATTATTATCAATATTAACTAACATCAAGGCTTCTTGTATCCTAGTAACTCATTCTCAATGTCCATTTAATCAGCACATTTTGAGTCCCAGATGTATCATGTGCACATCTGGTCCCTAGATATCTTCTCTTAGGCAATAGGCTTTATTCTCAGGACAACTCTGAAGGGGGCTCTGTTTCTCTGGTTCCAAATCTAGAGATTCCTAGATAATTCAGCTAGTAACAAGATTTGACATAATCTAGTACAATCACGTTTGGTTTTCTCATCCCATTCTATCCTTACCTAAATCATAAACCTGATATAAGAATTCTTTAAAAAATTCGTGATGGTCAACATGAGTTTTGGGAGCCAAGACATCAGAGTAAACAAAAAAATCACCTGCATTCTCCCACATTTACTTCCATAAAACTATAAAATAGCTCTCTAAAATTAATTCTGGAATGGCAGGACCAACAAAAGATGAAGTAAAACAATTTTCTAGCCCAAGACAACTTGGAAGGTCAGCAGAAAAGGTCTATCTCACTCGGGTAAAAGGAGAGCACAGAACAGGGCAGACAGCATCCCAGAAATCCAGAAGCAGACCCTGCCTCAGCAAACCAGTTGGAGGCCTTGAACCCCATCTCA